>NW_025767561.1:0-452358 GCF_003918875.1 Haliotis rubra
CCTGATGTAGCATCACACCAGTAACACGGCCTGGATGACCTGTTGTAGCATCACACCAGAAACACGGCCTGGATGACCTGTTGTAGCATCACACCAGAAACACGGCCTGGATGACCTGTTGTAGCATCACACCAGAAACACGGCCTGGATGACCTGTTGTAGCATCACACCAGAAACACAGCCTGGATGTCCTGTTGTAGCATCACACCAGAAACACAGCCTGGATGTCCTGTTGTAGCATCACACCAGAAACACGGCCTGGATGTCCTGTTGTAGCATCACACCAGTAACACGGCCTGGATGTCCGGTTGTAGCATCACACCAGAATAACAGCATGGATGTCCTCATGTAGCATCACACCAGTAACACGGCCTGGATGACCTGATGTAGCATCACACCAGTAACACGGCCTGGATGACCTCATATAGCATCACACCAGTAACACGGCCAGGATGACCTGATGTAGCATCACACCAGTAACACGGCGTGGATGACCTCATATAGCATCACACCAGTAACACGATGACCTGTTGTAGCATCACACACAGAGTAACACACTGGATGCCTAGATGTCCGGTTGTAGCATCACACCAGAAACACGGCCTGGATGTCCGGTTGTAGCATCACACCAGAAACACGGCCTGGATGATCTGTTGTAGCATCACACCAGAAACACGGCCTGGATGTCCTGTTGTAGCAGAAACACGGCCACCAGAAACACGGCCTGGATGACCTGTTGTAGCATCACACCAGTAACACAGCCTAGATGTCCGGTTGTAGCATCACACCAGAAACACGGCCTGGATGTCCTGTTGTAGCATCACACCAGTAACACGGCCTGGATGTCCTCATGTAGCATCACACCAGTAGCACACAGAAACAGCCTGGATGTCCTGTTGTAGCATCACACCAGAAACACGGCCTGGATGACCTGTTGTAGCATCACACCAGTAACACAGCCTAGATGTCCGGCTGTAGCATCACACCAGAAACACGGCCTGGATGTCCTGTTCTAGCATCACACCAGAAATACGGCCTGGATGACCTCATATAGCATCACACCAGAAACACAGAATGAATGTCCTGTTCTAGCATCACACAAGTAACACGGCCTGGATGTCCTGTTGTAGCATCACACCAGTAACACGGCCAAGATGACCTGATGTAGAATCACACCAGAAACACAGAAAGGATAACGATGTATATAACATCACACCAGTAACACGGCCAGGATGACCTGACGAAGCATCACACCAGTAACACGGCCTGGATGACCTGATGTAGCATCACACCAGTAACACGGCCTGGATGACCTCATGTAGCATCACACCAGCAACACGGCCTGGATGACCTGATGTAGCATCACACCAGAAACACGGCCTGGATGACCTCATATAGCATCACACCCGTAGCATCACACCAGAAACACGGCCTGGATGTCCTGTTCTAGCATCACACCAGAAACACGGTCTGGATGACCTCATATAGCATCACACCAGTAACACAGCCTAGATGTCCGGTTGTAGCATCACACCAGAAACACAGAATGGATGTCCTGTTCTAGCATCACACCAAGTAACACGGCCTGGATGTCCTGTTGTAGCATCACACCAGTAACACGGCAAAGATGACCTGATGTAGAATCACACGAGAAACACAGCCTGGATAAACTCATATAGCATCACACCAGTAACACGGCCAGGATGACCTGATGAAGCATCACATGATGACCTGATGTAGCATCACACCAGTAACACGGCCTGGATGACCTCATGTAGCATCACACCAGTAACACGGCCTGGATGACCTCATGTAGCATCACACCAGAAACACGGCCTGGATGACCTGTTGTAGCATCACACCAGAAACACGGCCTAGATGTCCGGTTGTAGCATCACACCAGTAACACAGCCTGGATGTCCTGTTGTAGCATCACACCAGAAACACAGCCTGGATGACCTGTTGTAGCATCACACCAGAAACACGGCCTGGATGACCTGTTGTAGCATCACACCAGTAACACGGCCTGGATGTCCTGTTGTAGCATCACACAGTAACACGGCACTGGATGCCTAGATGTCGGCCTGGATGTTGTAGCATCACACCAGTAACACGGCCTGGATGTCCTGTTGTAGCATGAAACACAGCCTGATGTCAGCATCACAGAAACACGGCCTGGATGACCTCATGTAGCATCACACCAGAAACACGGCCAGGATGACCTCATATAGCATCACACCAGTAACACGGCCAGGATGACCTGTTGTAGCATCACACCAGTAACACGGCCTGGATGTCCTGTTGTAGCATCACACCAGAAACACGGCCTGGATGATCCTGTTGTAGCATCACACCAGAAACACGGCCTGGATGTGTCCTGTTGTAGCATCACACCAGAAACACAGCCTGGATGTCCTGTTGTAGCATCACACCAGAAACACGGCCTGGATGTCCTGTTGTAGCATCACACCAGAAACACGGCCTGGATGACCTGTTGTAGCATCACACCAGAAACACAGCCTAGATGTCCACACCAGAAACACAGCCTAGATGTCCTGTTGTAGCATCACACCAGAAACACGGCCTGGATGTCCTGTTGTAGCATCACACCAGAAACACGGCCTGGATGTCCTGTTCAGTAACAGCATCACACCAGTAACACGGCCTGGATGACCTGATGTAGCATCACACCAGAAACACGGCCTGGATGACCTCATATAGCATCACACCAGCACAGTAACATAGCATCACACCAGTAACACGGCCTGGATGACCTGATGTAGCATCACACCAGTAACACGGCCTGGATGACCTCATGTAGCATCACACCAGTAACACGGCCAGGATGACCTGATGTAGCATCACACCAGTAACACGGCCTGGATGACCTCATGTAGCATCACACCAGAAACACGGCCTGGATGACCTGTTGTAGCATCACACCAGTAACACGGCCTGGATGACCTGTTGTAGCATCACACCAGAAACACAGCCTAGATGTCCTGTTGTAGCATCACACCAGAAACACGGCCTGGATGTCCGGTTGTAGCATCACACCAGAAAACACGGCCTGGATGTCCTGTTGTAGCATCACACCAGAAACACGGCCTGATGATGTAGCATCACACCAGAAACACGGCCTGGATGTCCTGTTGTAGCATCACACCAGAAACACGGCCTGGATGACCTGTTGTAGCATCACACCAGAAACACGGCCTGGATGTCCTGTTGTAGCATCACACCAGAAACACGGCCTGGATGTCCTGTTCTAGCATCACACCAGTAACACGGCCTGGATGACCTGTTGTAGCATCACACCAGAAACACAGCCTAGATGTCCGGTTGTAGCATCACACCAGAAACACGGCCTGGATGTCCTGTTCTAGCATCACACCAGTAACACGGCCTGGATGACCTCATGTAGCATCACACCAGAAACACAGCCTGGATGTCCTCATATAGCATCACACCAGTAACACGGCCTGTTGTAGCATGACACTGATGTAGCATCACACCAGTAACACGGCCTGGATGACCTGATGTAGCATCACACCAGTAACACGGCCTGGATGACCTCATGTAGCATCACACCAGTAACACGGCCTGGATGACCTGATGTAGCATCACACCAGTAACACGGCCTGGATGACCTGATGTAGCATCACACCAGTAACACAGCCTGGAGCATCACACCACCAGTAAACACGGCCTGGATGACCTTTGTAGCATCACACCAGAAACACGGCCTGGATGTCCTGTTGTAGCATCACACCAGAAACACGGCCTGGATGTCCTGTTGTAGCATCACACCAGAAACACAGCCTGGATGTCCTGTTGTAGCATCACACCAGAAACACGGCCTGGATGACCTCATGTAGCATCACACCAGTAACACGGCCTGGATGTCCTGTTGTAGCATCACACCAGAAACACAGCCTGGATGTCCTGTTGTAGCATCACACCAGAAACACGGCCTGGATGTCCTGTTGTAGCATCACACCAGAAACACGGCCTGGATGTCCTGTTGTAGCATCACACCAGAAACACGGCCTGGATGATCTCATGTAGCATCATACCAGTAACACGGTCTGGATGTCCTGTTGTAGCAGCACACCAGATACACGGCCTGGATGTCCTGTTGTAGCATCACACCAGAAACACGGCCTCGATTTCCTGTTGTAGCATCACACCAGAAACACGGCCTGGATGTCCTGTTGTAGCATCACACCAGAAACACGGCCTGGATGTCCTGTTGTAGCATCACCAGTAACACCAGAAACACGGCCTGGATGTCCTGTTGTAGCATCACACCAGTAACACGGCCTGGATGTCCTGTTGTGTTGTATGCAGCATCACACCAGAAACACAGCCTGGATGTCCTGTTGTAGCATCACACCAGTAACACGGCCTGGATGACCTGTTGTAGCATCACACCAGTAACATCACACCAGTAACATAGCATCACACCAGTAACACGGATGATGACCTGATGTAGCATCACACCAGTAACACGGCCTGGATGACCTCTGGATATAGCATCACACCAGTAACACGGCCTGGATGACCTGTTGTAGCATCACACCAGAAACACAGCCACGGATGTCCGGTTGTAGCATCACACCAGAAACACGGCCTGGATGTCCGGTTGTAGCATCACACCAGAAACACGGCCTGGATGACCTGTTGTAGCATCACACCAGAAACACGGCCTGGATGACCTGTTGTAGCATCACACCAGTAACACAGCCTAGATGTCCGGTTGTAGCATCACACCAGAAACACGGCCTGGATGTGTCCTGTTCTAGCATCACACCAGTAACACGGCCTGGATGACCTCATGTAGCATCACACCAGAAACACGGCCTGGATGACCTGTTGTAGCATCACACCAGTAACACAGCCTAGATGTCCGGTTGTAGCATCACACCAGTAACACAGCATAGATGTCCGGTTGTAGCATCACACCAGAAACACAGCCTAGATGTCCGGTTGTAGCATCACACCAGAAACACGGCCTGGGTGTCCTGTTCTAGCATCACACCAGTAACACGGCCTGGATGACCTCATGTAGCATCACACCAGAAACACGGCCTGGATGACCTGTTGTAGCATCACACCAGTAACACAGCCTATAGATGTCCGGATGTAGCATCACACCAGTAACACGGCATAGATGTCCGGTTGTAGCATCACACCAGAAAGACAGCCTGGATGTCCGGTTGTAGCATCACACCAGAAACACGGCCTGGATGTCCTGTTCTAGCATCACACCAGTAACACGGCCTGGATGACCTCATGTAGCATCACACCAGAATAACAGCATGGATAACCTCATATAGCATCACACCAGTAACACGGCCAGGATGACCTGATGTAGCATCACACCAGTAACACGGCCTGGATGACCTCATATAGCATCACACCAGTAACACGGCCAGGATGACCTGATGTAGCATCACACCAGTAACACGACCTAGATGACCTCATATAGCATCACACCAGTAACACGGCCTGGATGTCCTGTTGTAGCATCACACCAGAAACACGGCCTGGATGTCCGGTTGTAGCATCACACCAGAAACACAGCCTAGATGTCCGGTTGTAGCATCACACCAGAAACACGGCCTGGATGACCTGTTGTAGCATCACACCAGAAACACGGCCTGGATGTCCTGTTGTAGCATCACACCAGAAACACGGCCTGGATGACCTCATATAGCATCACACCAGTAACACAGCCTAGATGTCCGGCTGTAGCATCACACCAGAAACACGGCCTGGATGTCCTGTTGTAGCATCACACCAGAAACACGGCCTGGATGACCTGTTGTAGCATCACACCAGTAACACGGCCTTGATGTCCTGTTGTAGCATCACACCAGAAACACGGCCTGGATGTCCGGTTGTAGCATCACACCAGAAACACGGCCTGGATGTCCTGTTGTAGCATCACACCAGAAACACGGCCTGGATGACCTCATATAGCATCACACCAGTAACACAGCCTAGATGTCCGGTTGTAGCATCACACCAGAAACACAGCCTGGATGTCCTGTTGTAGCATCACACCAGTAACACGGCCTGGATGTCCGGTTGTAGCATCACACCAGAAACACGGCCTGGATGTCCTGTTGTAGCATCACACCAGAAACACAGCCTGGATGTCCTGTTGTAGCATCACACCAGTAACACGGCCTGGATGTCCTGTTGTAGCATCACACCAGAAACACAGCCTGGATGTCCGGTTGTAGCATCACACCAGTAACACAGCCTAGATGTCCGGTTGTAGCATCACACCAGAAAACACAGCCTGGATGACCTGTTGTAGCATCACACCAGAAACACGGCCTGGATGTCCTGTTGTAGCATCACACCAGAAACACGGCCTGGATGTCCTGTTGTAGCATCACACCAGAAACACAGCCTGGATGTCCTGTTGTAGCATCACACCAGTAACACGGCCTGGATGACCTCATGTAGCATCACACCAGAAACACAGCATGGATAACCTCATATAGCATCACACCAGTACATCCCACCACGGCCAGGATGACCTGATGTAGCATCACACCAGTAACACGGCCTGGATGACCTCATGTAGCATCACACCAGTAACACGGCCTGGATGACCTCATATGTAGCATCACACCAGTAACACGGCCTGGATGACCTCATGTAGCATCACACCAGTAACACGGCCTGGATGTAGCATCACACCAGTAACACAGCCTGTAGCATCACACCAGAAACACAGCCTAGATGTCCGGTTGTAGCATCACACCAGAAACACGGCCTGGGATGTCCTGTTCTAGCATCACACCAGTAACACGGCCTGGATGACCTCATGGAGCATCACACCAGAAACACGGCCTGGATGACCTGTTGTAGCATCACACCAGTAACACAGCATAGATGTCCGGTTGTAGCATCACACCAGTAACACAGCCTAGATGTCCGGTTGTAGCATCACACCAGAAACACGGCCTGGATGTCCTGTTGTAGCATCACACCAGAAACACAGCCTGGATGTCCTGTTCTAGCATCACACCAGTAACACGGCCTGGATGACCTCATGTAGCATCACACCAGAATAACAGCATGGATAACCTCATATAGCATCACACCAGTAACACGGCCAGGATGACCTGATGTAGCATCACACCAGTAACACGGCCTGGATGACCTCATATAGCATCACACCAGTAACACGGCCAGGATGACCTGATGTAGCATCACACCAGTAACACGGCCTGGATGACCTCATATAGCATCACACCAGTAACACGGCCTGGATGACCTGTTGTAGCATCACACCAGAAACACAGCCTAGATGTCCGGTTGTAGCATCACACCAGAAACACAGCCTGGATGTCCGGTTGTAGCATCACACCAGAAACACGGCCTGGATGATCTCAAGTAGCATCACACCAGAAACACGGCCTGGATGTCCTGTTGTAGCATCACACCAGAAACACGGCCTGGATGACCTCATATAGCATCACACCAGTAACACAGCCTAGATGTCCGGCTGTAGCATCACACCAGAAACACGGCCTGGATGTCCTGTTCTAGCATCACAACAGAAACACGGCCTGGATGACCTCATATAGCATCACACCAGTAACACAGCCTAGATGTCCGGTTGTAGCATCACACCAGAAACACATCCTGGATGTCCTGTTGTAGCATCACACCAGTAACACGGCCTGGATGTCCGGTTGTAGCATCACACCAGAAACACAAGGCCTGGATGTCCTGTTGTAGCATCACACCAGAAACACAGCCTGGATGTCCTGTTGTAGCATCACACCAGTAACACGGCCTAGATGTCCAGCTGTAGCATCACACCAGAAACACAGCCTGGATGTCAGGATGTAGCATCACAACAGAAACACAGCCTGGATGAGCTCATATAGCATCACACCAGTAACACGGCCTGGATGTCCGGTTGTAGCATCACACCAGAAACACGGTCTGGATGTCCTATTGTAGCATCACACCAGTAACACACCCTAGAAGTCCGGTTATAGCATCACACCAGTAACACAGCATAGATGTCCGGTTGTAGCATCACACCAGAAACACAGCCTGGATGACCTGTTGTAGCATCACACCAGAAACACAGCCTAGATGTCCGGTTGTAGCATCACACCAGAAACACGGCCTGGATGTCCTGTTGTAGCATCACACCAGAAACACGGCCTGGATGTCCTGTTCTAGCATCACCAGAAACACGGCCTGGATGTCCTGTTGTAGCATCACACCAGTAACACGGCCTGGATGACCTCATGTAGCATCACACCAGAATAACAGCATGGATAACCTCATATAGCATCACACCAGTAACACGGCCAGGATGACCTGATGTAGCATCACACCAGTAACACGGCCTGGATGACCTCATATAGCATCACACCAGTAACACGGCCAGGATGACCTGATGTAGCATCACACCAGTAACACGGCCTGGATGACCTCATATAGCATCACACCAGTAACACGGCCTGGATGACCTGTTGTAGCATCACACCAGAAACACAGCCTGGATGTCCGGTTGTAGCATCACACCAGAAACACGGCCTGGATGTCCTGTTGTAGCATCACACCAGAAACACGGCCTGGATGATCTCAAGTAGCATCACACCAGAAACACGGCCTGGATGTCCTGTTGTAGCATCACACCAGAAACACGGCCTGGATGACCTCATATAGCATCACACCAATAACACAGCCTAGATGTCCGGTTGTAGCATCACACCAGAAACACGGCCTGATGTGTCCTGTTCTAGCATCACACCAGAAACACGGCCTGGATGACCTGTTGTAGCATCACACCAGTAACACACCAGTAACCTAGATGTCCGGTTGAAGCATCACACCAGTAACACAGCATAGATGTCCGGTTGTAGCATCACACCAGAAACACAGCCTAGATGCCCGGTTGTAGCATCACACCAGAAACACGGCCTGGATGTCCTGTTGTAGCATCACACCAGAAACACAGCCTGGATGTCCTGTTGTAGCATCACACCAGTAACACGGCCTGGATGACCTCATGTAGCATCACACCAGAATAACAGCATGGATAACCTCATATAGCATCACACCAGTAACACGGCCAGGATGACCTGATGTAGCATCACACCAGTAACACGGCCTGGATGACCTCATATAGCATCACACCAGTAACACGGCCACGATGACCTGATGTAGCATCACACCAGTAACACGGCGTGGATGACCTCATATAGCATCACACCAGTAACACGGCCTGGATGACCTGTTGTAGCATCACACCAGAAACACAGCCTAGATGTCCGGTTGTAGCATCACACCAGAAACACGGCCTGGATGTCCGGTTGTAGCATCACACCAGAAACACGGCCTGGATGATCTCTGTTGTAGCATCACACCAGAAACACGGCCTGGATGTCCTGTTGTAGCATCACACCAGAAACACGGCCTGGATGACCTCATATAGCATCACACCAGTAACACAGCCTAGATGTCCGGCTGTAGCATCACACCAGAAACACGGCCTGGATGTCCTGTTGTAGCATCACACCAAAACACGGCCTGGATGACCTGTTGTAGCATCACACCAGTAACACGGCCTGGATATCCTGTTGTAGCATCACACCAGAAACACGGCCTGGATGTCCTGATGTAGCATCACACCAGTAACACGGCCTGGATGACCTCATGTAGCATCACACCAGTAACACGGCCTGGATGACCTGTTGTAGCATCACACCAGAAACACAGCCTAGATGTCCGGTTGTAGCATCACACCAGAAACACGGCCTGGATGTCCGGTTGTAGCATCACACCAGAAACACGGCCTAGATGTCCTGTTGTAGCATCACACCAGAAACACGGCCTGGATGACCTCATGTCCTGTTGTAGCATCACACCAGAAACACGGCCTGGATGACCTCATATAGCATCACACCAGAAACACAGCCTAGATGACCTGTTGTAGCATCACACCAGTAACACGGCCTGGATGTCCTGTTGTAGCATCACACCAGAAAGACGGCCTGGATGACCTCATAGTAGCATCACACCAGTAACACGGCCTGGATGTCCTGTTGTAGCATCACACCAGAAACACGGCCTGGATGACCTCATATAGCATCACACCCATAACACAGCCTAGATGTCCGGTTGTAGCATCACACCAGAAACACTGGGCCTCAGATGTCCTGTTCTAGCATCACACCAGAAACACGGCCTGGATGACCTGTTAGCATCACACCAGAAACAGCATCAGCACCAGTAACACACAGCCTAGATGTCCGGTTGTAGCATCACACCAGTAACACAGCATAGATGTCCGGTTGTAGCATCACACCAGAAACACAGCCTGGATGATGCCCGGTTGTAGCATCACACCAGAAACACGGCCTGGGTGTCCTGTTGTAGCATCACACCAGAAACACAGCCTGGATGTCCTGTTCTAGCATCACACCAGTAACACGGCCTGGATGACCTCATGTAGCATCACACCAGAATAACAGCATGGATAACCTCATATAGCATCACACCAGTAACACGGCCAGGATGACCTGATGTAGCATCACACCAGTAACACGGCCTGGATGACCTCATATAGCATCACACCAGTAACACGGCCACGATGACCTGATGTAGCATCACACCAGTAACACGGCGTGGATGACCTCATATAGCATCACACCAGTAACACGGCCAGGATGACCTGTTGTAGCATCACATTAGAAACACAGCCTAGATGTCCGGTTGTAGCATCACACCAGAAACACGGCCTGGATGTCCGGTTGTAGCATCACACCAGAAACACGGCCTGGATGATCTCAAGTAGAATCATACCAGAAACACGGCCTGGATGTCCTGTTGTAGCATCACACCAGAAACACGGCCTGGATGACCTCATATAGCATCACACCAGTAACACAGCCTAGATGTCCGGCTGTAGCATCACACCAGAAACACGGCTTGGATGTCCTGTTGTAGCATCACACCAAAAACACGGCCTGGATGACCTGTTGTAGCATCACACCAGTAACACGGCCTGGATATCCTGTTGTAGCATCACACCAGAAGCACGGCCTGGATGACCTTGTTGTAGCATCACACCAGAAACACGGCCTGGATGACCTGATGTAGCATCACACCAGTAAACACGGCCTGGATGACCTGTTGTAGCATCACACCAGAAACACAGCCTGGATGTCCTGTTGTAGCATCACACCAGAAACACGGCCTGGATGTCCGGTTGTAGCATCACACCAGAAACACGGCCTAGATGACCTGTTGTAGCATCACACCAGAAACACGGCCTGGATGACCTCATGTAGCATCACACCAGAAACACGGCCTGGATGACCTCATATAGCATCACACCAGTAACACAGCCTAGATGTCCGGTTGTAGCATCACACCAGAAACACGGCCTGGGTGTCCTGTTGTAGCATCACACCAGTAACACGGCCTGGATGACCTCATGTAGCATCACACCAGAAACACGGCCTGGATGACCTGTTGTAGCATCACACCAGTAACACAGCATAGATGTCCGGTTGTAGCATCACACCAGAAAGACAGCCTGGATGACCTGTTGTAGCATCACACCAGAAACACAGCCTAGATGTCCGGTTGTAGCATCACACCAGAAACACAGCCTGGATGTCCTGTTGTAGCATCACACCAGTAACACGGCCTGGATGACCTCATGTAGCATCACACCAGAAACACAGCCTGGATGTCCGGTTGTAGCATCACACCAGAAAAACGGCCTGGATGATCTCAAGTAGCATCACACCAGAAAGACGGCCTGGATGATCTCAAGTATCATCACACCAGAAACACGGCCTGGATGTCCTGTTGTAGCATCACACCAGAAACACGGCCTGGATGACCTCATATAGCATCACACCAATAACATGTCCCTGTAGCAGATGTAACGGCCTGGGTAGCATGTACATCCACCAGAAACACGGCCTGGATGTCCTGTTCTAGCATCACACCAGTAACACGGCCTGGATGACCTCATGAAGCATCACACCAGAAACACGGCCTGGATGACCTGTTGTAGCATCACACCAGTAACACGGCCTAGATGTCCTGTTGTAGCATCACACCAGTAACACAGCCTAGATGTCCGGTTGTAGCATCACACCAGAAACACAGCCTAGATGTCCGGTTGTAGCATCACACCAGAAACACGGCCTGGGTGTCCTGTTGTAGCATCACACCAGAAACACAGCCTGGATGTCCTGTTCTAGCATCACACCAGTAACACGGCCTGGATGACCTCATGTAGCATCACACCAGAATAACAGCATGGATAACCTCATATAGCATCACACCAGTAACACGGCCAGGATGACCTGATGTAGCATCACACCAGTAACACGGCCTGGATGACCTCATATAGCATCACACCAGTAACACGGCCAGGATGACCTGATGTAGCATCACACCAGTAACACGGCCTGGATGACCTCATATAGCATCACACCAGTAACACGGCCTGGATGACCTGTTGTAGCATCACACCAGAAACACAGCCTAGATGTCCGGTTGTAGCATCACACCAGAAACACAGCCTGGATGTCCGGTTGTAGCATCACACCAGAAACACGGCCTGGATGATCTCAAGTAGCATCACACCAGAAACACGGCCTGGATGTCCTGTTGTAGCATCACACCAGAAACACGGCCTGGATGACCTCATATAGCATCACACCAGTAACACAGCCTAGATGTCCGGCTGTAGCATCACACCAGAAACACGGCCTGGATGTCCTGTTGTAGCATCACACCAGAAACACGGCCTGGATGTCCGGTTGTAGCATCACACCAGAAACACGGCCTGGATGTCCTGTTGTAGCATCACACCAGAAACACAGCCTGGATGTCATGTTGTAGCATCACACCAGTAACACGGCCTAGATGTCCGGCTGTAGCATCACACCAGAAACACAGCCTGGATGTCAGGATGTAGCATCACAACAGAAACACAGCCTGGATGACCTCACATAGCATCACACCAGTAACACGGCCTGGATGTCCTGTTGTAGCATCACACCAGAAACACGGCCTGGATGTCCCATGTAGCATCACACCAGAAACACGGCCTGGATGACCTGTTGTAGCATCACACCAGTAACACAGCCTAGATGTCCGGTTGTAGCATCACACCAGTAACACAGCCTAGATGACCGGTTGTAGCATCACACCAGAAACACGGCCTGGATGTCCTGTTGTAGCATCACACCAGAAACACAGCCTGGATGTCCTGTTCTAGCATCACACCAGTAACACGGCCTGGATGACCTCATGTAGCATCACACCAGAATAACAGCATGGATAACCTCATATAGCATCACACCAGTAACACGGCCAGGATGACCTGATGTAGCATCACACCAGTAACACGGCCTGGATGACCTCATATAGCATCACACCAGTAACACGGCCTGGATGACCTGATGTAGCATCACACCAGAAACACGGCCTGGATGACCTCATATAGCATCACACCAGTAACACGGCCAGGATGACCTGTTGTAGCATCACACCAGAAACACAGCCTAGATGTCCGGTTGTAGCATCACACCAGAAACACGGCCTGGATGTCCTGTTGTAGCATCACACCAGAAACACGGCCAAGATGATCTCCGGTATCATCATCACACCAGAAACACGGCCTGGATGTCCTGTTGTAGCATCACACCAGAAACACGGCCTGGATGACCTCATATAGCATCACACCAGTAACACAGCCTAGATGTCCGGTTGTAGCATCACACCAGAAACACGGCCTGGATGTCCTGTTGTAGCATCACACCAGAAACACGGCCTGGATGACCTGTTGTAGCATCACACCAGTAACACGGCCTAGATGTCCGGTTGTAGCATCACACCAGTAACACAGCATAGATGTCCGGTTGTAGCATCACACCAGAAACACAGCCTAGATGTCCGGTTGTAGCATCACACCAGAAACACGGCCTGGATGTCCTGTTGTAGCATCACACCAGAAACACGGCCTGGATGTCCTGTTCTAGCATCACACCAGTAACACGGCCTGGATGACCTCATGTAGCATCACACCAGAAACACAGCATGGATGACCTCATATAGCATCACACCAGTAACACGGCCTGGATGACCTGATGTAGCATCACACCAGTAACACGGCCTGGATGACCTGTTGTAGCATCACACCAGAAACACGGCCTGGATGTCCTGTTGTAGCATCACACCAGTAACACGGCCTGGATGACCTCATGTAGCATCACACCAGAAACACGGCCTGGATGTCCTGTTGTAGCATCACACCAGAAACACGGCCTGGATGACCTCATATAGCATCACACCAGTAACACGGCCTGGATGACCTGTTGTAGCATCACACCAGAAACACGGCCTAGATGTCCTGTTCTAGCATCACACCAGAAACACAGCCTGGATGTCCGGTTGTAGCATCACACCAGAAACACGGCCTGGATGTCCTGTTGTAGCATCACACCAGAAACACGGCCTGGATGTCCTGTTGTAGCATCACACCAGAAACACGGCCTGGATGACCTCATATAGCATCACACCAGTAACACAGCCTAGATGTCCGGTTGTAGCATCACACCAGAAACACGGCCTGGATGTCCTGTTGTAGCATCACACCAGAAACACGGCCTGGATGTCCTGTTGTAGCATCACACCAGAAAACACAGCCTGGATGTAACATCACACCAGTAACACGGCCTGGATGACCTCATGTAGCATCACACCAGAAACACAGCATGGATAACCTCATATAGCATCACACCAGTAACACGGCCAGGATGACCTGATGTAGCATCACACCAGTAACACGGCCTGGATGACCTCATATAGCATCACACCAGTAACACGGCCAGGATGACCTGATGTAGCATCACACCAGTAACACGGCGTGGATGACCTCATATAGCATCACACCAGTAACACGGCCAGGATGACCTGTTGTAGCATCACACCAGAAACACAGCCTAGATGTCCGGTTGTAGCATCACACCAGAAACACAGCCTGGATGTCCGGTTGTAGCATCACACCAGAAACACGGCCTGGATGACCTCAAGTAGCATCACACCAGAAACACGGCCTGGATGTCCTGTTGTAGCATCACACCAGAAACACAGCCTGGATGGCCCTCATATAGCATCACACCAGTAACACAGCCTAGATGTCCTCATGTAGCATCACACCAGAAACACGGCCTGGATGTCCTGTTCTAGCATCACACCAGTAACACGGCCTGGATGACCTCATGGAGCATCACACCAGAAACACGGCCTGGATGACCTGTTGTAGCATCACACCAGTAACACACCCTAGATGTCCGGTTGTAGCATCACACCAGTAACACAGCATAGATGTCCGGTTGTAGCATCACACCAGAAACACAGCCTAGATGTCCGGTTGTAGCATCACACCAGAAACACGGCCTGGATGTCCTGTTCTAGCATCACACCAGTAACACAGGCCTGGAGTATCACACGGCCTGGATGACCTCATATAGCATCACACCAGAATAACAGCATGGATAACCTCATATAGCATCACACCAGTAACACGGCCAGGATGACCTGATGTAGCATCACACCAGTAACACGGCCTGGATGACCTGTTGTCATATAGCATCACACCAGTAACACGGCCAGGATGACCTGATGTAGCATCACACCAGTAACACGGCCAGGATGACCTGTTGTAGCATCACACCAGAAACACAGCCTAGATGTCCGGTTGTAGCATCACACCAGTAACACGGCCAGGATGACCTGATGTAGCATCACACCAGTAACACAGCCTGGATGTCCTGTTGTAGCATCACACCAGAAACACAGCCTGGATGTCCGGTTGTAGCATCACACCAGAAACACGGCCTGGATGATCTGTTGTAGCATCACACCAGAAACACGGCCTGGATGTCCTGTTCTAGCATCACACCAGAAACACGGCCTGGATGACCTCATAGCAGCATCACACCAGTAACACGGCCTTAATGACCTGTTGTAGCATCACACACCAGAAACACGGCCTAGATGTCCGGTTGTAGCATCACACCAGAAACACAGCCTGGATGTCCGGTTGTAGCATCACACCAGAAACACGGCCTGGATGACCTCAGTAGCATCACACCAGAAACACAGCCTGGATGTCCTGTTGTAGCATCACACCAGAAACACGGCCTGGATGTCCTCATGTAGCATCACACCAGTAACACAGCCTGGATGTCCTCATGTAGCATCACACCAGAAACACGGCCTCGGATGTCCTGTTGTAGCATCACACCAGAAACACGGCCTGGATGACCTCATATAGCATCACACCAGAAACACAGCCTAGATGTCCGGTTGTAGCATCACACCAGAAACACGGCCTGGGTGTCCTGTTGTAGCATCACACCAGAAACACAGGCCTGGATGTCCTGTTGTAGCATCACACCAGTAACACGGCCTGGATGACCTCATGTAGCATCACACCAGAATAACAGCATGGATAACCTCATATAGCATCACACCAGTAACACGGCCAGGATGACCTGATGTAGCATCACACCAGTAACACGGCCTGGATGACCTCATGTAGCATCACACCAGTAACACCATGTAGCATCACACCAGTAACACGGCCTGGATGACCTCATATAGCATCACACCAGTAACACGGCCAGGATGACCTGTTGTAGCATCACACCAGAAACACAGCCTAGATGTCCGGTTGTAGCATCACACCAGAAACACAGCCTGGATGTCCGGTTGTAGCATCACACCAGAAACACGGCCTGGATGACCTCAAGTATCATCACACCAGAAACACGGCCTGGATGTCCTGTTGTAGCATCACACCAGAAACACGGCCTGGATGACCTCATATAGCATCACACCAGTAACACAGCCTAGATGTCCGGTTGTAGCATCACACCAGAAACACGGCCTGGATGTCCTGTTGTAGCATCACACCAAAAACACGGCCTGGATGTCCTGTTGTAGCATCACACCAGAAACAAGACAGCCTGGATGTCCTGTTGAAGCATCACACCAGAAACACAGCCTGGATGTCATGTTGTAACATCACAACAGTAACGTTGTAGCCTAGATGTCCGGTTGTAGCATCACACCAGAAACACAGCCTATATGTCAGGATGTAGCATCACAACAGAAACACAGCCTGGATGACCTCATATAGCATCACACCAGTAACACGGCCTGGATGTCCGGTTGTAGCATCACACCAGAAACACGGCCTGGATGTCCTATTGTAGCATCACACCAAAAACACGGCCTGGATGACCTGTTGTAGCATCACACCAGTAACACACCCTACATGTCCGGTTGTAGCATCACACCAGTAACACAGCCTAGATGTCCGGTTGTAGCATCACACCAGAAACACGGCCTGGATGTCCTGTTGTAGCATCACACCAGAAAAACAGCCTGGATGTCCTGTTCTAGCATCACACCAGTAACACGGCCTGGATGACCTCATGTAGCATCACACCAGAATAACAGCATGGATAACCTCATATAGCATCACACCAGTAACACGGCCAGGATGACCTGATGTAGCATCACACCAGTAACACGGCCTGGATGACCTCATATAGCATCACACCAGTAACACGGCCAGGATGACCTGATGTAGCATCACACCAGTAACACGGCGTGGATGACCTCATATAGCATCACACCAGAAACACGGCCAGGATGACCTGTTGTAGCATCACACCAGAAACACAGCCTAGATGTCCGGTTGTAGCATCACACCAGAAACACGGCCTGGATGTCCTGATGTAGCATCACACCAGAAACACGGCCAAGATGATCTCATGTTGTATCATCACACCAGAAACACGGCCTGGATGTCCTGTTGTAGCATCACACCAGAAACACGGCCTGGATGACCTCATATAGCATCACACCAGTAACACAGCCTAGATGTCCGGTTGTAGCATCACACCAGAAACACGGCCTGGGTGTCCTGTTCTAGCATCACACCAGAAACACGGCCTGGATGACCTGTTGTAGCATCACACCAGTAACACACCCTAGATGTCCGGGTGTAGCATCACACCAGTAACACAGCATAGATGTCCGGTTGTAGCATCACACCAGAAACACAGCCTAGATGTCCGGTTGTAGCATCACACCAGAAACACGGCCTGGATGTCCTGTTGTAGCATCACACCAGAAACACAGCCTGGATGTCCTGTTCTAGCATCACACCAGTAAGACGGCCTGGATGACCTCATGTAGCATCACACCAGAAACACAGCATGGATAACCTCATATAGCATCACACCAGTAACACGGCCAGGATGACCTGATGTAGCATCACACCAGTAACACGGCCTGGATGACCTGTTGTAGCATCACACCAGAAACACAGCCTGGATGTCCGGTTGTAGCATCACACCAGTAACACGGCCAGGATGACCTGATGTAGCATCACACCAGTAACACGGCCTGGATGTCCTGTTGTAGCATCACACCAGAAACACGGCCTGGATGTCCGGTTGTAGCATCACACCAGAAACACGGCCTGGATGATCTCAAGTAGCATCACACCAGAAACACGGCCTGGATGTCCTGTTCTAGCATCACACCAGAAACACGGCCTGGATGACCTCATATAGCATCACACCAGTAACACGGCCTGGATGACCTGTTGTAGCATCACACCAGAAACACGGCCTAGATGTCCGGTTGTAGCATCACACCAGAAACACAGCCTGGATGTCCGGTTGTAGCATCACACCAGAAACACGGCCAGGATGATCTCAAGTAGCATCACACCAGAAACACGGCCTGGATGTCCTGTTGTAGCATCACACCAGAAACACGGCCTGGATGACCTCATATAGCATCACACCAGTAACACAGCCTAGATGTCCGGCTGAAGCATCACACCAGAAACACGGCCTGGATGTCCTGTTGTAGCATCACACCAGAAACACAGCCTGGATGTCCTGTTGTAGCATCAGCAACACGGCCACACCAGTAACATGGCCTGGATGACCTCATGTAGCATCACACCAGAATAACAGCATGGATAACCTCATATAGCATCACACCAGTAACACGGCCAGGATGACCTGATGTAGCATCACACCAGTAACACGGCCTGGATGACCTCATATAGCATCACACCAGTAACACGGCCAGGATGACCTGATGTAGCATCACACCAGTAACACGGCGTGGATGACCTCATATAGCATCACACCAGTAACACGGCCAGGATGACCTGTTGTAGCATCACACCAGAAACACAGCCTAGATGTCCGGTTGTAGCATCACACCAGAAACACAGCCTGGATGTCCGGTTGTAGCATCACACCAGAAACACGGCCTGGATGATCTCAAGTATCATCACACCAGAAACACGGCCTGGATGTCCTGTTGTAGCATCACACCAGAAACACAGCCTGGATGACCTCATATAGCATCACACCAGTAACACAGCCTAGATGTCCGGTTGTAGCATCACACCAGAAACACGGCCTGGATGTCCTGTTCTAGCATCACACCAGTAACACGGCCTGGATGACCTCATGTAGCATCACACCAGAAACACGGCCTGGATGACCTGTTGTAGCATCACACCAGTAACACACCCTAGATGTCCGGTTGTAGCATCACACCAGTAACACAGCCTAGATGTCCGGTTGTAGCATCACACCAGAAACACAGCCTAGATGCCCGCTTGTAGCATCACACCAGAAACACAGCCTGGATGTCCTGTTCTAGCATCACACCAGTAACACGGCCTGGATGACCTCATGTAGCATCACACCAGAATAACAGCATGGATAACCTCATATAGCATCACACCAATAACACGGCCAGGATGACCTGATGTAGCATCACACCAGTAACACGGCCTGGATGACCTCATGTAGCATCACACCAGTAACACGGCCTGGATGACCTGATGTAGCATCACACCAGTAACACGGCCTAGGATGACCTGTTGTAGCATCACACCAGAAACACAGCCTAGATGTCCGGTTGTAGCATCACACCAGTAACACGGCCTGGATGACCTCATGTAGCATCACACCAGTAACACGGCCTGGATGTCCTGTTGTAGCATCACACCAGAAACACGGCCTGGATGTCCGGTTGTAGCATCACACCAGAAACACGGCCTGGATGATCTCAAAGTAGCATCACACCAGAAACACGGCCTGGATGTCCTGTTCTAGCATCACACCAGAAACACGGCCTGGATGACCTGTTGTAGCATCACACCAGAAACACGGCCTGGATGACCTCATATAGCATCACACCAGTAACACAGCCTAGATGTCCTGTTGCAGCATCACACCAGTAACACGGCCTGGATGACCCATGTAGCATCACACCAGTAACACAGCCTAGATGTCCGGGTGTAGCATCACACCAGTAACACAGCATAGATGTCCGGTTGTAGCATCACACCAGAAACACAGCCTAGATGCCCGGTTGTAGCATCACACCAGAAACACGGCCTGGGTGTCCTGTTGTAGCATCACACCAGAAACACAGCCTGGATGTCCTGTTGTAGCATCACACCAGTAACACGGCCTGGATGACCTAATGTAGCATCACACCAGAATAACAGCATGGATAACCTCATATAGCATCACACCAGTAACACGGCCAGGATGACCTGATGTAGCATCACACCAGTAACACGGCCTGGATGACCTCATATAGCATCACACCAGTAACACGGCCAGGATGACCTGATGTAGCATCACACCAGTAACACGGCCTGGATGACCTGTTGTAGCATCACACCAGAAACACAGCCTAGATGTCCGGTTGTAGCATCACACAAGTAACACGGCCTGGATGACCTCATATAGCATCACACCAGTAACACGGCCAGGATGACCTGATGTAGCATCACACCAGTAAGACGGCGTGGATGACCTCATATAGCATCACACCAGTAACACGGCCTGGATGACCTCATATAGCATCACACCAGTAACACAGCCTGGATGTCCGGTTGTAGCATCACACCAGTAACACGGCCTGGATGACCTCATATAGCATCACACCAGTAACACAGCCTGGATGTCCGGTTGTAGCATCACACCAGAAACACGGCCTGGATGATCTCAAATAGCATCATACCAGAAACACGGCCTGGATGTCCTGTTGTAGCATCACACCAGTAACACAGCATAGATGTCCGGTTGTAGCATCACACCAGTAACACAGCATAGATGTCCGGTTGTAGCATCACACCAGAAAGACAACCTGGATGACCTGTTGTAGCATCACACCAGAAACACAGCCTAGATGTCCGGTTGTAGCATCACACCAGAAACATGGCCTGGGTGTCCTGTTGTAGCATCACACCAGAATAACAGCATGGATAACCTCATATAGCATCACACCAGTAACACGGCCAGGATGACCTGATGTAGCATCACACCAGTAACACGGCCTGGATGACCTCATATAGCATCACACCAGTAACACGGCCAGGATGACCTGATGTAGCATCACACCAGTAACACGGCCTGGATGACCTGTTGTAGCATCACACCAGAAACACAGCCTAGATGTCCGGTTGTAGCATCACACCAGAAACACGGCCTGGATGTCCTGTTGTAGCATCACACCAGAAACACGGCCTGGATGATCTCAAGTATCATCACACCAGAAACACGGCCTGGATGACCTCATATAGCATCACACCAGTAACACAGCCTAGATGTCCTGTTGTAGCATCACACCAGAAACACGGCCTGGATGACCTCATATAGCATCACACCAATAACACAGCCTAGATGTCCGGTTGTAGCATCACACCAGAAACACGGCCTGGGTGTCCTGTTCTAGCATCACACCAGTAACACGGCCTGGATGACCTCATGGAGCATCACACCAGAAACACGGCCTGGATGACCTGTTGTAGCATCACACCAGTAACACAGCCTAGATGTCCGGTTGTAGCATCACACCAGTAACACAGCATAGATGTCCGGTTGTAGCATCACACCAGAAAGACAGCCTAGATGCCCGGTTGTAGCATCACACCAGAAACACGGCCTTGGGTGTCCTGTTGTAGCATCACACCAGAAACACAGCCTGGATGTCCTGTTCTAGCATCACCCAGTAAGACGGCCTGGATGACCTAATGTAGCATCACACCAGAATAACAGCATGGATAACCTCATATAGCATCACACCAGTAACACGGCCAGGATGACCTGATGTAGCATCACACCAGTAACACGGCCTGGATGACCTCATATAGCATCACACCAGTAACACGGCCAGGATGACCTGATGTAGCATCACACCAGTAACACGGCCTGGATGACCTGTTGTAGCATCACACCAGAAAACAGCCTAGATGTCCGGTTGTAGCATCACACCAGAAACACAGCCTGGATGTCCGGTTGTAGCATCACACCAGAAACACGGCCTGGATGTCCGGTTGTAGCATCACACCAGAAACACGGCCTGGATGTCCTGTTGTAGCATCACACCAGAAACACGGCCTGGATGACCTCATATAGCATCACACCAGTAACACAGCCTAGATGTCCGGTTGTAGCATCACACCAGAAACACGGCCTGTGTGTCCTGTTCTAGCATCACACCAGTAACACGGCCTGGATGACCTCATATAGCATCACACCAGTAACACAGCATAGATGTCCGGCTGTAGCATCACACCAGAAACACGGCCTGGGTGTCCTGTTCTAGCATCACAACAGAAACACGGCCTGGATGACCTCATATAGCATCACACCAGTAACACAGCCTAGATGTCCGGTTGTACCATCACATCAGAAACACATCCTGGATGTCCTGTTGTAGCATCCCACCAGTAACACGGCCTGGATGTCCGGTTGTAGCATTACAACAGAAACAAGGCCTGGATGTCCTGTTGTAGCATCACACCAGAAACACAGCCTGGATGTCATGTTGTAACATCACACCAGTAACACGGCCTAGATGTCCGGTTGTAGCATCATACCAGAAACACAGCCTGGATGTCAGGATGTAGCATCACAACAGAAACACAGCCTAGATAACCTCATATAGCATCACACCAGTAACACGGCCTGGATGTCCGGTTGTAGCATCACACCAGAAACACGGCCTGGATGTCCTGTTGTAGCATCACACCAAAAACACGGCCTGGATGACCTGTTGTAGCATCACACCAGTAACACGGCCTGGATATCCTGTTGTAGCATCACACCAGAAACACGGCCTGGATGTCCTGTTGTGGCATCACACCAGAAACACGGCCTGGATGTCCGGTTGTAGCATCACACCAGAAACACAGCCTAGATGTCCTGTTGTAGCATCACACCAGTAACACACCCTAGATGTCCGGTTGTAGCATCACACCAGAAACACAGCCTAGATGTCCGGTTGTAGCATCACACCAGAAACACGGCCTGGGTGTCCTGTTGTAGCATCACACCAGAAACACAGCCTGGATGTCCTGTTCTAGCATCACACCAGTAACACGGCCTGGATGACCTCATGTAGCATCACACCAGATTAACAGCATGGATAACATCATATAGCATCACACCAGTAACACGGCCAGGATGACCTGATGTAGCATCACACCAGTAACACGGCCTGGATGACCTCATATAGCATCACACCAGTAACACGGCCAGGATGACCTGATGTAGCATCACACCAGTAACACGGCGTGGATGACCTCATATAGCATCACACCAGTAACACGGCCAGGATGACTTGATGTAGCATCACACCAGTAACACGGCCTGGATCACCTGTTGTAGCATCACACCAGAAACACAGACTGGATGTCCGGTTGTAGCATCACACCAGAAACACGGCCTGGATGTCCTGTTGTAGCATCACACCAGAAACACGGCCTGGATGATCTCATGTATCATCACACCAGTAACACGGCCTGGATGTCCTGTTGTAGCATCACACCAGAAACACGGCCTGGATGTCCTGTTGTAGTATCACACCAGAAACACGGCCTGGATGATCTCATGTAAGCATCACACCAGTAACACGGCCTGGATGTCCTGCTGTAGCGGTTTTAGCATAGCATCATACCAGAAACACAGCCTTGATGTCCTGATTGTAGCATCACACCAGAAACACGGCCTGGATGACCTGTTGTAGTATCACACCAGTACCACGGCCTGTATGACTTGTTGTAGCATCACACTAGTAAGACGGCCTGGATGACCTGATGTAGCATCACACCAGAAACACGGCCTGGATGATCTCATGTAGCATCACACCAGAAGCACGGCCTGGATGACCTGTTGTAGCATCACACCAGTAACACGGCCTGGATGTCCTGTTGTAGCATCACACCAGAAACACGGCCTGGATGCCCTGATGTAACATCACACCAGAAACACGGCCTGGATGCCCTGATGTAACATCACACCAGAAACACGGCCTGGATGTCCGGTTGTAGCATCACACCAGAAACATGACCTGGATGTACTGTTGTAGCATCATACCAGAAACACGGTGATCAAGAGGCTTTCTTGTGAATAATGGGGGCGGTGGGGTAGCCTAATGGTTAAAGCGTTGGCTGGTCACGCCGAAGACCCGGGTTCGAATCCCCACATGGGCACAATGTTTGAAGCCCATTGCTGGTGTCCCCCGCCGTGATGTTGCTGGAATATTGCTAAAAGCGGCGTAAAACCAAACTCAGTCAGTCAGTCAGTCAGTTGTGAAAAATGGTTTGGCTGTAGGTTTGATGGAGAAAAATGTATTCAACACTGTTTGGCTGTAGGTTTGATGGAGAATGGTGATTGGTTATAGTTGTGTGTGTGTGTATTGTGTGTGTGTTTGGTGTGTGTGTGTGTGTGTGTGTGTGTGTGTGTGTGTGTGTGTGTGTGTGTGTGTGTGTTAGGAGAGAGGCGTGGAGCGGGTCGGAGTGGGGAGATTTCCAGTGATTTTAGGTAGACACAGAGGCAACAGAGAGTGATAAAAAATGATTCGATTTTTTGTTTTGTTGGAGAAATATTTCTCTTTTCAGTATTTACATTAAAATTTAAAAAATGAAATAAGAGTGCGTATATCTCAACATATGTGAAGGCGGCCGTCCATACAAGAAGCGTTTAAGCAGCCTTGCGAGTTATCGCCACAGTTATTTCAAGTTTATGCCACTCCATTCAAGCAGCGCGTCGGCGTCAAAACTTTTAAATCGCAAAAAAGCGATTTTTGCTGCTTGACGTGCTGACGCACTGGGAATCTCCCTCTTCCTCTTGTCTGGGATATACAGGTGCTTTGGTCAAAATTTTGTCATTTCATACGTATACGATGCCAAGAACACAAATAAACAAGAAGACAAAGTCATCAATATCCCCCGCAATGGCAAAATACTCTTCATGATTATGTCTACGAGTTATGATTATGTCAAATATTTAGGTGTGTATACAGAAAAGTGGAAGGAGAGTATTGAAAGATTTTTAAAGTTCTTCTCAGAAAGGAGCACTATCACCAATTTCAGGCTAAGTCAAACTTTTGCCACGGAAAAGCCAAAAATATTTTCTTCAGAATTCCAAAACTACCAAAAGGCACCAGTACACCACCAGACCAATCTATGTGCCAAGTTTGGTGAAGAAATATTGAACGGTTTTAGAGTTCTGCTCCGGAAAAGAGCACTACCACCAATTTCAGTCTAAGTCGAACTTGTTGCCATGGAAACGCCAAAAATATTTTATTCAGAATTCCAAAACTACCAAAAGGCACCAGTACACCACCAGACCAATCTATGTGCCAAGTTTGGTAAAGAAATAGTGAACGGTTTTAAGAGTTCAACTCCGGAAAAGAGCACAACCACCACACCAGTACACCACCAGATCTATCTATGTGCCAAGTTTGGTGAAGAAATATTGAACGGTTTTAGAGTTCTGCTCCGGAAAAGACAAATGTGCACGGACGGACGGATGGACGGACGGACGCACGCACGGACGGAGTCCATTTTAATACCCCCGCAAAACGCGTTGTGGGGATAATGAGGAATTATTGATCACTGAGGTACAGAAACATCCCTGCCTCTATGATATTGACAGCAGACATTATAAAGATGCCGAATTGGCAAATAATGCATGGACAGCAATCAGCCAAGCATGCAAGTTAACAGGTAATATCATGTTTTATTGACAACAATTGAACTACATCAAACTTTTGAACTAGTGAACATTTTCAAAAGCAGGCACCCTTTTATAATTGTCATTATATGACTGGAGTGTTTTGTACATTAGCAGACACCCACAAAAAATGCACTTGTGAATTCCTTTAAGTTGTACCTCTTCGAACGGTTGTGCATTGCCAGGGAATCTCTCCGGAAGGTGAACAAAAATACCTGCAAAAGTTGTCACACGTTTGCATGGCGTCTGTTCCAGGGTGATTACCAATTCCACCAACATCTTCCAGCGCTTGAGTTCTACACTGTGCTTCATCAGATGATCATTGGGGTGTGTCTCGCAGTACAAAATTATGCAGGACACATGATGGCAGTGTTATCTTTTTGACACTCACAACCTTCAGGTTGTTCTTTCTGTGGAATATGCGCCATCTGTTTGCAAGAATGCCAAACGCATTTTCTACTACTCTTCTGGCTCTAGAAAGACGATAGTTGAAAATGCGTTTGCTCTCAGGTAGATATGTTCCTGGATACGGTCTCATGATGTGTCTTTTGAGCGGAGAGGCTTCATCTGCAACAAAGACGTAAGGCATAGGCCCATGATCGGTGTCTCCAGGTAGAACCGAATCTTTTGGTATGCTCAGTTTATTCCCTTCAAGAGCTTTTCCAAGCGCTGAAAATGCAAAAATACCACCATCACTGTTGCAACCGTAGGCCCCTACTTCAATGATCAGGAATCTATAACCTGCATCCACGAGAGCCAAGAGAACAATGGAAAATGTTCCCTTATAATTAAAATATCTGGAACCTGAATTTGGGGGTGCTTCAATTAGGATGTGTTTTCCATCCAATGCTCCCAGGCAGTTAGGGAAATTCCATGTTTTGAAACCATTTGCGACCTCTAACCAGTCGTTTTCGGTACGTGGCGCAGAGAGGGAAACTGGTCCTCCTAAAATCCAGATCGTATCACAAACCTTGGAATGATGCATTGAACTGTTCTTTCTCCCAAGCGGTAACTGAAGGCTATCGTTCAGATGGAATCGCCTGTGGCCAAGTACCTGCAATTAAGAAAAACAAAAACTGAACACGCTATTTAAAAGCTTATGGGGATAGACACACAAGTTGCACCCACGCACATACACATATGCCTACATGCATATGCAAACTAAACACACACTTTAATATGTACATATCATTTTACATGTGATTGTTTTCAGTCGCAGAGTGTAAGTCAAGATGGAAGTCGCTACGTGACAGATACGTCCGTATGAAAAGGGAACTGAAGACCAAAAGTGGCCAAGGTGCCAAATCCAAAAGACCATGGAAATATGCTGGCATCATGTCTTTTCTAGCAAGATTCATACAAGAAGCTGAGTGAGTACCTTTTACTAAATGCCTGTATGCTTAAATGAAATGTATACCAATTTTATCTTTTTGCTTATAATTTTTGTGTATATTTTTGTAGAACATGCAGTAACCTTGTCCTGTCAGATGACAATGCTGATGATCAACAACAAGGTGACCGATCATTGGATGCAACAGACACCAACACTGATGTTACTATGGATGTATCTACGGATAGCCAGTCCAACACAACACCATCAAATACGTTCACGTCGCGTCTTATTGTGTCGAAGGAATTATCCAAACCGACCAAAAGGTCAAGAAATCAAACTGATGATCCTGTTGGAAGAGCTATGTTAAATTATCTCCAAAAGGAGGATGCTGTGTCTAACGAGAAACAGGATCCAGATGAAGACGAACTGTTCCTATGATCACAAGTCCCTGCCCTCAAGAGATTGCCTCCACGAAAAAAGGCAGAAGTTAAGTTTTTAATTCATGAGCTTTTATACAAGGCTTGGTGTTTCCCTGATATGCAACTGAACGTCCAGACTATGCTCCACTTCGCATGAATTCCATGAATCAAGATTGGGATTTTACTGATTCATCTCAGAGGTACCAAAATCTCTGATTCTGTGACAATGTGTTGAACGGTTTCAAAACATGTTTTTTCGGTTCTTAACATTTATTGGTTCTGTGAAAGAAGATTTACCTTTTATTTTACTTATTGCATCGGTAAATGCAAAAGATATCTTTTTGTGATAAACGAACCAGATAGTTCCTGACTATTTCTTCTGTATTGTTAAGGTTGGCATGTCTCTTTTCTTGTCAAGAATTACCATACTGACCTGAGTGTTACTGCAAGTCTTTCTTTGGCAGGAATAATTCTTTGTAAGCTGGTTGGCTTTCTAGAAATGCTAGGTCCAATGAGAGCCAGTAATTCTTCAAACTGTTCTTTAGACATCCTGAAGTATTGAAAGAAACATCCCATTCCAACTCTTTGACAAGACGGTAGTATTCTCCGTATTCTCTTCTATTTTGCAGGATATTGTGCACCCATGTTGAATGTGTTCTATGTCGTTGTTTCCACCGCCAGTAATCATACATGAGCATCACAGTTTTCTTTTTGTCGATTCATGTCCTTCTTCTGAAACACACTAACAAAAGAAATGTAATATGACCAAGTCAACAAAATTTTAATTTCAGTTCAATTTATTGTATGGATAGACAGCGGTAACGCGCTGCTCGAAAAGAGGCACAAATTACGCGCGCCGATCAAGCGCTGCTGAGCACAGCGCTGCTTGCGCGCTTCCTGTATCGACGGCCACCTTGAGTGTGTGTCTTTAACATAACTCTCTTGACGTGTTTCTCATGTATGTCGAGAAATGGAATTGCTACACTAATTTGATAACACTATGTCTTTTTTCATCCACTTCTTGTAGATAAGTAGTACGATTATAGCAGTATCAATGTACCTGACACATTTGTCCCGATAACCACTCTATCATTATCATCATTATTATCATCATCATCATCAACAACATCATCTACAGAAGCTGCATCATGTTTATTTGCTGAGGAATTAAAAAGCAAGAGAGCAGTGGTTATAATGGGAAATGCACTCAAGATAACTTTTTTAATATGAATTGATGTGGAGGTACTTTTAGTAGCTGAGGGGTCACTATAGTAGTAATAGCTACGGGCAATAGTGGAGATATTAGTAGCAGTAGTGTTAGCAGTAGGAGGTTGATTTAGTAGAGGTAACAGAATCCTATTTCATCGTTTGAAGTTTCTGCTGATCACAGAATTGTCGCCCTCGTTTGTTCTTTCGATGTCTAACGATTCAAATAGAAATAACAACTTTGACAGCATGAATTTCGGAATCCAAAAGTGAAGGCAGAAACATATTTTGTAAAGCGAGCAGGCTGACAGGTCATTTATCAAGATTAAGTTGTGTTTACATTTTCAACACTCATATACGACCCCCGCATAGGTTATCTATTGGTTATCGATTGACCTGGCATAGTTGCACGTAATAGTTATATTAGATAAATAACATAAGAATATTTGATCATATTTCTCTCCACATTAATTTACGGAAGTGTTGAAGGGACATGAAAAGGAGAATTTTATTTTTATACATCGTGCACACGAGATACTAAATTGTGCTCACGATGTAATGTACTGTGCGCACGATTGGAACAATACATCCAGCGATAGTAGATATAAATTTCATTCTACAGCACAGACAGCTCCTCCTCACATATTCTACAGCACAGACAGCTCCTCCTCACATATTCTACAGCACAGACAGCTCCTCCTCACATATTCTACAGCACAGACAGCTCCTCCTCACATATTCTATAGCACAGACAGCCCCTCATTCTACAGCACAGACGACCCCTCATTCTACAGCACAGACGATCCCTCATTCTACAGCACAGACGATCCCTCATTCTACAGCACAGACGATCCACCATTCTACACATATAGAACAGTTAAGAAGGGTGACATCTCTCATTTCTTCCTAAAATAGTCTTACCATACAGTAATGAGCTAGTAATCCCACACCAGCTTCATATAGAACAGTTAAGAATGGTGACATCCCTCATCCCACATTTCTTCCTAAAATAGTCATGAATGGATGTTTCCTGCTATATTTGAATTACGATTTGCTTAGTGTCACAACAATTGGAACAGTTAAGAAAGGGTGGCGTGACTGAATGATACTCAATGCATGGAGTACTCTATATATAGAACAGCTATGAAAGGACAGCGTGACTGGATGATTCTCAGGGGTAAATGTTTGAACAGTGTCATGATTAGTCATCCCTTTACATTCTTTAAAAAACCTGATGACTCAGCACGTTTTCAAAATCTACCAATGAGCAATGATGATTATTATCTTTTAGCCAATGACATGGTTTGAATTCACCGATAGGTGTGCGCACGCACCCATCTACTTCCACTGCTTACAGAAATGTTATTTGTACTGACTACAAGCAACAGATAAGGTGTGCTTTTGCTGAACAGATATCATGGGAACAAGAGTTACAGATCGGTTCGTATTCTTTTATACAAAATCTTCACCATTTAGTCAACATTATCCTGTTAGGATTGAACTTGATGGTAAAACCTTCAACTGTGCTGAGCAGTATTACATGTACATGAAGGCAATGACGTTTAGTGATGTGGATACAGCTCAAAACATTTTAAAAGCCTCTTCTCCTGTTCAACAGAAGAGATTGGGTAGATGTGTCAAAAACTTTATTCAACATAAATGGGATGTGGTGAGCTACAGTGTTGTGAAGAAAGTCACCCTGGCTAAGTTTACTCAGTCTTCCGCTCTTCAACATATGTTAATAAATACCTCTCCAAAAATATTGGCTGAAGCCAGTCCATATGATAGACGGTGGGGTGTTGGACACTCCCTTCACAACCCAAAGCTATTAAATCCATCTAACTGGAAGGGACAAAACTGGTTAGGAAAAGCTTTGATGGAGGTCAGGCAAGAGCTTATGAACAAGACTGTTGTGATTGAAAAGTGTTAATTTTCTGTTTACAGTAAACTGAATGATAAAGCATCTTTCTACTCATGGAAGCAGGTTCTGCATCCATCACACAGCTTGGACGAAACAGTAGTCATGCAGTCTAATGAATGGTTTCAAGATCGCAGTGAATGTGTCAAGGATGCTAAGAGGAAGTTTCAAGATGATTCTAGAACAACTAAAAGAATCATCATCAAAAAGACGAGAAAGTTCTTGTGCGTCGACGAAGTAGACAGTGTAAATCACATAAAACACGCTGAAAATCTTCTCACTTTGTGTTACACTTTGGAACTGTCTAAAATTCTTAGACGGCTGTCCTGTGATTTGTGTTTTGGATGTATGTTCGATTCCGAGGGTGAACTGATCCACACATGTAAGGATATGTTAGAACAGGATCAATTTGATCGTCTTTTCATGACTGCCATGTCTGAACTCCATGATGAACACGTGATTGACAAATGGGTGGACGTGTTTAGTGGTGATCCATCTCTGAATCATGTGAACATAGTTTCATACCGCTGTAAAGACTATCGGGACACCCATTTTAAAACATCAGACTGGTTTAATGAACTGAAGCAACGTGTTGTTAAGATGTTATTGTTAGAAAATCGCTTTCAATAATTGTGAATGTAACCCTATCATTGTATATCTGTGTAGTCTAGAATTCTATTAATTAAAGTATATGTTGTATAATTATTTATACCTTCATGTTATATATTGCTTGATACACCCGGTTTCAATAATTGAGAATGTAACCCTATCATTGTATATCTGTGTAGTCTAGAATTCTATTAATTAAAGTATATGTTGTATAATTATTTATACCTTCATGTTATATATTGCTTGATACAGCCAGTTTCAATAATTGAGAATGTATCCCTATCATTGTATATCTGTGTAACCTTGAATCTCTATTAATTAAAGTATATGTTGTATAATTATTTATACCTTCATGTTATATATTGCTTGATGCAGCTGGTTCCATTCAGTACATTGTGAGTTCACAAAAGATGAACAGGGTATTGACAGAGAAGCACGAAAAAGCATTAGAAAAGTATTATTATGATCCTCACAATCCAGGAGCCTATTATGGACCCTCAAACTTCGACAGGTATTGAAGACGAAACCTCAACCTGATGTTAAGCTCAGAAAGGTGAAATGGTTTATCACCAACCAAGATGCTTACAGTTTACACAAGCCAATCAAGCATAGATTTAAAAGGATGAAAGTCAGAGTGAATTCCATTGACGAAATGTGGGATGTGGACCTTGCCGATCTTTCCCGTTACAGCACAGAAAATCAGGGTATACGTTATTTGCTTGTTGTGATTGACCTACTGAGTAGATTTACCTTTGTCCTTCCTTTGGAAAATAAGAAGCCAGAGTCCGTGTTGAAAGCCTTTAGAAAAATACTTCAAGAAAGGAAACCAAGAAAGGTACGCGTAGATGGTGGTAGTGAGTTTAAGGGAGTGTTCAAATCTTTTTTGGGAAAACAAAATATTATCACTACTATCGCACGCAACGAAAACATTAAAAGTAATTATGTAGAACGTTTCAACAGAACACTGAAATCGTTGATCACGCGTTACATGACGCGCAAAAACACCAAACATTATCTCAGTGTTCTACCTGATTTAGTGTACAACTACAACCATACTATACATTCGTCTTTACCCCTTTTATCTCCTGCTCAAGTCAATAAAAGCAATGAATTGGAAGTATGGCAACACTTGTATGTCAAACCTTTGTTAAAACCAAAGAAAGCAAAAAGTTCAGTGATAAAGAAATACAGATATAAAGTAGATGACCTTGTCCGTATCCCATATCTGAGGAAACCTTTCAGCAAAGAACTTGATCTGAAGTGGACAGAAGAACTCTTTAAAGTAACAGAACGTTTCAAAAAACAAGATATACCTCTGTACAGAATCAAAGATTTCCACGACGAACTTATTAAAGGGAGTTTTTACACTGCTGAACTGCAGAGGGTTAATAAAGAAGAAGATATTGAGTGGCAAGTGGAAAAGATCTTAAAAAAGAAACACATGAGAGGAAAGACATACGTTTTGGTTCGCTGGTTAGGTTGGCCTAGTTCTTTTGATTCATATGTTGAAGAAAACCAACTGAAAAATCTATGATGGAGAAATATGTTTTTCTCAAGAGCTCTGACACACAAAATTCTTATTTCAAGGATAACACCCCCTATCATTTTCGCATAAAGCTTAATCAAAGATTGGTGTTTGATGGATTTTGGGTTGTGTCTTTAACTGAGTTAAACTTTGGAAAGCTAGACCTCACTCATATGAACAATCCTTTTGTAGATGTACTGTGTAACCTGTGTGATAGTTCACAGGTGGGAATACCAGTTACCTTTGTTAAGACGCATTGACCTGAGGAATGGTCCCAACTTTTCCTTTGCCAATGAATACAATATCCACGTAATGGTCAAAGAGTCACCCGACATTGAAATCTGTATAAAAGCGAGCAATGGAATACCATTGTCATTCTTGAAAGAGGAGACTCATGCAACACTTCACTTGAGACATTATCCCTTTACTGATTGAACATGGATCCCCTCCCTCTGTATATCCCTGATTATAGCAAATGGCAGAATTACTTCAAAAAATACATGACAGGTACTTCTCGTGTTGTTAACGGAAAAAATGCCCCTAAAGTTATTCCATCTCCCCGACCTGTTGCTCAACTGGGAGAACCCAAAATCGAACTGCAGATGACTTCAGAACCACAAAGTGTGGTGGAGAGAGCGAATGCCAAAGTGAAGCGTCATAGATCTTTAAAAAGAGCTGCAGGTGAACAGGTTGTCACAACCAGGAAGATACGTCAGACAGGCAACATTCCCTCCAAGACAGCTAAAGTACTCAAGCGTACCCCTGTGAAAGAAAAACGACATCTTCAGTTGAACAACATGTCTTTATTGAATAGCAAAGATTTTGAAAGAATTGATTCCGAGGTCATTAAACCTATTTACTCTGCCACCATATCAGACCAGCATCCAACAACACTATTTTGTAGATGTACGCCTGCTCAGTCAAATTAATGACTCCTCCCACTGGAATTTCACATATCTAATTCGGGCAGCGATTACATCGATTTGAAGCGAACAAGATTGCATTTGAAACTCAAAGTCACTCATTCAGATGGTACAGTATTGGATAATGATGAACACGTGGCACCTGTCAATCTGTTTATGCAGGCGTTGTTTTCTCAAGTTTCAGTGTATATGCAGAACCAATTGGTGTCTTCGACTAACAATCATTATGCTTACAAGAGCATGATGAAGACATTGCTTAACTATGGAGCCGATGCCAAAAGTCCCAAATGACATCACAGCTGTTTTGCAAAGATGAGGGTGGAAACAATAGTGCCATTGAATCAACCAATTCTGTCACTGGAACCAATTATGGTTTGACTGCACGTGGTAACTTTATCAAGAAAAGCAAAGAACTGACCATGTCTGGTCCTTTGTATGAAGATGTGTTTTGGTATGAATAGACATCAGGACTTGTTTTTCACTTGAAGACCATATCAGCCAAATCTGCAAACAGGCATACTTCCATATCAGGAACATTGCTCTAATAAGGAAGTATATAAACCCACGTGTGGCTGCATCACTCATCCAGGCATACGTGTTATCCCGTCTGGATTATTGCAATGCTCTCTTGGTTGGGTTACCAAAACAACGAATTGCAAAGTTGCAGCGGTACAAAATTTAGCTGCTAGAGTTATCTCTCGAACCGGCAAATATGAGCACATAACTCCAGTTCTGATGCATCTGCATTGGCTCCCAATAGTCAAACGGATAGAATTTAAGATTCTTGTGCTTGTATACAAAGCTTTTCACGGTATTGGCCCATCATACATCAATGAACTGATCCAGTGCCATCAACCCTCCCGTTCCCTACGTTCTAGTAGTGCCCAGTTACTAGTTGTGCCCGCGTACGAGGACAAAGACATTTGGAGACAGATGTTTCTCAAAAGCAGGTCCTATGCTTTGGAACAACATCCCATTGGGCATTAAAAGTGCAGAGAAAATCTGTGCATTTAAGAGAATGTTGAAAACATTCTTTTTCAAATCATGTTACAGTTCCGAGTGACTCTTTCCTTGTCAGACTCATCTGGCGCCTTTGAGCAGGACTCATCTGGATATTGGCTATATAAATCTCTATATATTATTATTATTACATTTGATCAATGGAGTAGATTTGACTTTGAAATTGTACAGATCATTACCTGCTTTCTGTTTGATGAGTGGTAAAGCTAAACAAGAGTATACCATTGAGCTACTCGATGCACATCTCCAAATATGCAAACTCAAAGTCAACCCGGCACTGATCCTAGCTCACAACACCCTATTCCAAAATAACTCCAATGCACTCTATCCTTTCACTAAGTCTGAGGTCAAGGTCAACAGCATCCCCGTTTCTCAACTGACACACACCATTGATAATGTGTCCAACCCCATTGCTAATCGCTACATCATTGGCTTTGTTGAAAGCAAGAGTTTGAATGGGGCATATGATGGGAATCCTTTCAACTTTCAATCGAGTATGCTCAAAACTGTCAGCCTCTATGTGAATGGTGTCAGTGTACCTGGTCGCCCAACCCGTGCTGATGATGTGAACAGCTATGTGAACATGTTTGATGGTGCGGGACTTTGGAGAGAAAATCAAGGAAACTGTATTTCTAGAGAAGAGTTTTTGTTAGGAAATGCACTGTTTGTCTTCGAGCTGGAAGAGGTGTGTGGAGAATCTGAATACCTCAATCTGGTGAAATCTGGAAATGTGCGGTTGGAAATTGAGTTCAAAACTGCACTAACCCAAACCTTGAGTTGCATCATTCTCAGTGAAAGAAACTCCATCATAGAAATCGATCTGGCTCGAAACGTCTTTATCAAGTAAACACAGAGATGAAAGCTTCGCAGTTGATGTGTGCCCTTCAGTGTGATTCAACCCTACAGAGACATGTCTTGGGGGTGTATGCCAGAGATACACTTCCTATTATCACACCTTTCATGCAAAGACAAGGTGTAGGACTTATTGTGAATACTGAGATCAGACAAAACAGCGGCCGTCACTGGATTGCAATGTACTTTAAACACAATAGAGCCGAAATCTTCGATAGTTTAGGAGATGCTGTTGATGTTACATTTGACCACTATTTAAAGGTTTATGCTGGTTCTTACTTACGTAACAATCACCAGTTACAATCTGTAGATTCAAATGTCTGTGGGTTCTATTGTTTGTACTATGTCTTATGTAAAATTAAAGCACATCAGAGTCTAAACCATATACTTCATCAGTTTGATATACATAACTTCATGTGGAATGACACTCACTTTGTATCTGAATATATTTGTAATTATTTCAAATACTGTACTCCTTCTTGTCTAGATTGTAATTGATACTATTTATGTATGCACCAGAAGAAAAAGAAAAAATCAATAAAATTAGTGTAGATGAGATTATGTTTGTGTTGTGTATAAATACCTTTGCATCATGACATTTAGTGTAGTTCCGTGATAAAGGGCAATCTGGATAAATCATGGAGGAATGTGCGTTACCATTTCAAACTCCCACCACAATATCGGTTGTGGGTGGTTCTTCAAGTGGAAAAACATTTTGGGTTGCACGACTCTTAAAACAAGCTGGTAGCATGTTCGATCCACCACCCAACCTGATTGTGTATTGCTATCCTGTGTGGCAGGATGTCTACAGCGAACTTGAGAGGGTGATTCCCAACATTCGATTTAAAGATACACTACCTAGGGAAGAGGAGTTAAAATCATATTCCTTAGAATCTGATAAACGGTGTGTACTGGTAGTAGATGACTTCATGCAGGACATTTGTAAGAACCCTCTGTTTTACATCTTTATACCACACTATCTCATCATCTGGGGATCACAGTCATTAACATACAACAGTCAGCCTTTCCTAAAGGCGAATGTAACAGAACCATGTCTTTAAACACCCATTACTTTGTTCTGTTATCTAACCCACGTTCAGCGCATGAATATAAAATTTTGGCATCGCAAATATTTCCAGGATAGGGCAAATATTTTACGGAATCCTTCCAAGATGCAGTGGGGAGAAATAAATATGGGTATCTTGTTTTGGATGCTTCACCCTATGCTGATGAAGCCTATGAACGTTTACGCACAAAAATATTTCCTGATGAAGTATGTACAGTCTACTTACCGCAGTCATAGAATTATGCCAAAGATGATATATATCCGTCTCTCTATGGGTGTTTTCATCATTTCACTTTCATCACTTGAACTGAACAGAACCATGGATGAGTGTGGGCGCTTCAATGATGTGTTCCCAGATTGTGTTGAAATAGAGACACACACTGAGAGCTATGGACAAAAGTTTAGTGACAGACTGAAGTCATTCAGCAAATGGCCTGTTCAAATGGAGCAGTCACCAAAAGCCATCGCTAAGGCAGGATTTATTTACACAGGACAGTATGATAAAGTCTACTGCTTCAAATGCAAGCTTAAGCCTACATCAATGGTTACATGATGATGATCCCAAGACCGAACACTTCAGACTGTCTCCTCACTGTAGCTATATGCTCATGGTGTCTGAACCCAAGAAAGGATAGAAAGTAATAAAATCCTGTTGACTATCCTATACTTGTACATTCGAAAGTGGCACATGGAACATTAAACATCGCATCATGAGTGAACTACTAGAAAAACATTTGAATTTTCTTTTGATGTTGGAGCAAGCCGGTGTTGGACAAAGAAAGGCTTTGTTAATACATGCGTCACATGGACAGCTTATGTCGGTGATTACTCTTATATTTAACATTCTGAGAGGAATCATACCTCTACCAGACAGTGATAAAATACGACTGACACGCTACAAGAAGTGCATTCGATCTTTAGCCAGCAAGACAGTTAGCAACCACGAGAAACGTGAGCTGATTCTGATGCATCATTCGGTTCTTCCCATTTGCATAAGATCCTATCAAGCATACCTCTCATCGATTCATTATGAGCAAGCCTATGGTTCTTCTAACAAGAGAGACCTACCAGAGGTTGATGAACAATCAAGAAGAACAGATTCCTCCTCAGACAGTGAATCAGACACCGATTCAGGGATCATCTGACAACGAAACAAGATCTGAAGATTATGAATCATAATAATGGATCTAGTAACAGCGGTGATGAAGAAGCACATGCATCTGTTGTGAAGGATAACATAGACATCATGCTTCGTGTACCTGAACAGATCATTAGAGGTATTTCGTCTACAAAAACCATCGGCAAGTTAATGACTTTGTGGATATTTGTGAAAGAAAACATTCTAAACAGACAAATAGGACTGACAGAAGATTTACAACTTGTGTTACCTAATGGTGAGGTGTTGCATGGTTCGAACATAGTAGACTTGATCCGTTTTGTTATCATGAAAGCAGGTGTTAAAAGTCGCCGTCCAGTAGGATATAGTGACTTTTATAAACTTTTAAGACATTCGCATGTTCCTAATCATCTCATGAAAAGCAGACAAAAGAAAGACAAAAAGAAGAAAACTGTAAATACTTTATATTTAAAACGCAAAGCATCAGACGGTGCGCCTGGTACAGCAAAAGTAAGGGCCATCGAGCCTTTTTAATGTACATCCATCATTCTATACATATTATGTACAAGGAAATAAAAATGGATTACTGAATGACTAGTTTGTCTTGTTTATGGTAAACTCATGTTGAGTTTGGTTAGCATCTCTAGTCTCTCTTTTTCTATGTTGGAAAGCAAACCAGAATTCAAATAATCAATGTTTTCATAACAGACGGTATGTCTGTCATGGAAGTCTAGTCTGAGTTGTGTACGTTGTTGTCATGCTCTTTCTAAAATGTTCTGATGAGGTATTCCGCTCAGAGCGTCCTCAAAATAGAGGCCAACTTGTGGAGATTTCTCAAGATAATACGCTCACACCGAATGACTAAATACAAATAACATCCGCATTGTTGTTGTTATCCTTTCACCATGCTTCAAGAACACTAGAATTACGGTTTGCTTAGGCGGAGTCGCAGTGTTTGTGTATTGTACGGTGTGGTAGTTAACGTGTCTTGTAAGTGTGTCGTAGTGAGAGTTCGAATCCGATCGGAACCGTTAAGAAGATATCCCCATTTAGATTATAAGACTCTTTGACTAAGTTCTGCACAACCGGAGGGGAGGGGTACACGGAGGATATGCGTAAATGTCGTGTTCCTTGGCTGAGAGCAACAGCGCGCGTAGTCACAGATTATTCAACCCACTCAGGATGACCCACTGCAGCCTACAAACACACGATCTTTCACGACGGTGAGACCGTATACAGCACAGTGAACACATAGGCTTGCTGGCGACAGTGACCTAGTTCTATGTTTAGCTGTATAACATCACAGTGACGCTGGTTGGGGGTAAAAACTAGGTTATACAATTAATGTTAATGTATTACTTCAAGAGTATGCTTGCAAAATATATCAGTCAGTTAGACACAATTGCAAGCGACTAACTGCAAGTGAATTTAGTAGTGAAAACGAACATAAAATATTGTTAAACCATGTCAATCCCATAACCGAATAGCGGCTCGTACCCCTCTAGAAGGATTTTATATTGATGCATAACTTTACTTAAAACATGATGAAAACTTTATAGATGACGAATATTTTCACATAACATACATCGAGAGGGATACGTGTATGTTAGAAAGAGACGTGCGATAACAAATGTTTAACACGGTGATTGTAAAATACTATACTGCAGAAAACAGTAACGGATAAGGTTATAAGTGGTGTTACCTTTCAGCAGAGCTCAAAACAAAACAAAAAATTTTAAAAAAATTAAAAAATATGAACATACTTAAGCAAGACTGTTCGTTGACAATCAACTTTCGCGATGGTGGTAGGTGAATTAGGTCTTCACAGCTAGTCTCGCCTCCTCTGATGAGCTTCAAAATAATTTCACATATGCGAGTGTCATCATCGAAACACTCGCTTGCTACATGATACATGCAATCAGTGAAGTTAATTATTCACAAGTGTATCAAAATGAAATAGCATCGTTATCAACTTAAAGTACATTTTGATATCATCAGCAGCAGTAAGGTAAATTTGATACGTACTTGCAACGAGGGGAACAATGACACATCAAGTACGATACGTCCTTTTCGTCCATGGAGGACAATCGTTTTAACAGTTGGGTAAGGGTTTCCGTGGATGTGCGTCAGGGTGCTTTTCTCAATAGGACCTCAGTCCAAGTGGTGCGCTTTAAGAAGTAAACGAATTTTGCAAACCCTTAAATATGTTAAAAGCTATTGATGATGTGGCACGTATGCATACTTAAACGAACTGTCGCGGTACTAACAAATTCTTTTCATCACCAATTGTACTGAAACGTAACAGGGAGGGGACTTGTGCATCTCAGTTCTACAGACAGTAATACAAAGCGAACCATCTTGATCTACAGATCAAAGACTTGACACCACTTTGACACAATGGGATAATGAGAAAACCGGTGCATGAACGTGACACAGCATTTCTCTTACTGATGACACAAGGCGAATTTCAGTGCACGAAATTACTACCACGAGATGGAGTCGTGATGGACTAGAGCGTGTATGTGTTTTGAAACAAAATCGCTAGATGTTTGAGTTTATTCTGGAAACCATCCAAGAACAAACCGAAAAACTTTAACACCTCTCGCGGGTTACAATTAGTCTCTCATTTCAATTCACCACCACCAGTGTAGATGTTATCCCCCGGCGAGTGATAGGACAATAACGGCTATGGGTGCCTAATAGAAGTCTAACAATGACAAAGGTTAACCTTGGGTTTTAGATATATAACGAGATAATTCTGCGTGTCAGTCCTCTCATTGTATGATTTGTTGATCTTGGTAAGAGGATTGAACTCAGATAATTATTCAGATGAAGACGAAGTTACTCAAGTTTTGTTAGTCATCAAATAACACGCCGACGCCACCTAGACACCGCCTATACATCCACTTTCAACATTTACCCCTGGGAATCATCCAGTCACGCTGTCCTTTCATAGCTGTTCTATATATAGAGTACACCATGCATTGAGTATCATCCAGTCACGCCTCCCTTTCTTAACTGTTCCAATTGTTGTGACACTAAGCAAACCGTAATTCAAATATAGCAGGAAACATCCATTCATGATAAATAATTTTCTCATTAAAATCAATCATTAACTCCTTAATGAAGAAGGCATTGTGTATCACTACGCTTAATGAAGCTGGGTGTGGGATTACTAGCTCATTACTGTATGGTAAGACTATTCTAGGAAGAAATGTGGGATGAGGGATGTCACCCTTCTTAACTGTTCTATATGAAGCTGGGTGTGGGACTACTAGCTCATTACTGTATGGTAAGACTATTCTAGGAAGAAATGTGGGATGAGGGATGAGGGATCGTCTGTGCTGTAGAATGAGGGGTCGTCTGTGCTGTAGAATGAGGAGTCGTCTGTGCTGTAGAATGAGGAGTCGTCTGTGCTGTAGAATGAGGGGTCGTCTGTGCTGGTCGTCTGTGCTGTAGAATGAGGGTCGTCTGTGCTGCAGGATGAGGGGTCGTCTGTGCTGCTGTTCTATATGAAGCTCGTGTGAGATTACTAGCTCATTACTGTATGGTGAGACTATTTTAGGAAGAAATGTGGGATGAGGGATATTTCTGGATATTGGTTCCATTGTTTTTGCTAATTGGAGCATGAAATATGGGTTTTTTCCGGGGTGGGATGTAGGATGTGGGATTTCTGGTCATTGGTTCCATTGTTTTTGCTAATTGGAGCATGAAATGAGGGGTCGTCTGTGCTGTAGAATGAGGAGCCGTCTGTGCTGTAGAATGAGGGATGAGGGGCCGTCTGTGCTGTAGAATGAGGGATGAGGGGTCGTCTGTGCTGTAGAATGAGGGATGAGGGGGTCGTCTGTGCTGTAAAATATGTGAGGAGGAGCTGTCTGTGCTGTAGAATATGTGAGGAGGAGCTGTCTGTCCTGTAGAATGAAATTTATATCTACTAGCGATAGCCATGCATCTGCCCAGACAACTGTAACTGGTTCCATTGTTTGTTTATATTTATTAAGTCACTCTCCAAAACGTAAATTTCATTTAGCTTCTGATGCTGTGATGGAATAGGAGGGTGGCTTCATTAATTATTTATATTTTAAGCATTTGTTGTTACTGATGCTTAAAACATGGTATGTTACGATTATATACTTACTTATGTTTATATCTTCTCATTGTTTTCTCTTTGTAGGTCCAGAAAATCAATCTAGTTATTGTTATACACACATCTTAAATTCGATAATATCTCAATCATTTACAACTCCAGTATTCACCTGGGTGTTTTTCAGAACTATTATGGTTCAAAACGAAGTTTAGTTAGACATCAGAAACAATCAGAACAATTTCTCATGCTTTTTGGATTCTTTCACATTTCTCAACACCAGGATGCAAACTCTCGCTAACGATTTAAGAAATATATCGCGGCATGCCTTTGTCAATTTGGCTCGACAGTATCCGACCCGATATGTACAATTTTGTTGAACAGGGATTAAGAGGAGGCGTGGTATCTATCAATCGTCGCCACGCCCAAGCCAATAACAAATACATGGGTGACGATTTTTATCCTACCCAACCTGTATCTTATCCGCTTACCTCGATCTAAATAACTTGTACGGCGCTGCAATGAGTAGTGTATTTAGTCAAGGAGCTTATGGGATTCCGTGAAAGTTTTTTGATGAAAGCACATCATATGTTCTTTTGTGTTTATATGTTAAAGGAGTTTAAAAAAATGTTTGGTTCCAATCTGAATATTGATGCGAAAGCTATTTTTAGCTCAAAATCCAAGATGGCCGCCAAAATTTAACCGGGAACTGCAAAAGGTGCAAAAACTCGGAACAAAACAATGGTTTTAATATAAAAAACCATGCATATTTGGTTACGGAATATATTTCTCATATGCTGTAAGTCACCAGATCTTTTTAGTTTTAATTGCCACGAGGGAAGGTTGTGTAGAGATAGGCTTCATTATCTACCTCGAGGGAGACGTAAAGCTATATTCTAGAATGCGATTTGGAATATCCTCGCACTTGGCTCTGTCCATAATCCCTGCCACTTGCACACCTGAAGGAAAGTCTTGTCACTCGACTTGGGGTCAAAGGCACCTGTGAAGATCCGCGTTAGAATTGATCTTCAGTGATTGAGTGAGTGAGTGAATTTAGTTTTGCAATTTTTTTAGCAATATTCCAGCAATATCACGACAGGGGACACCAGAAATGGGCTGATCTTCAGTAATCCATACTTGTCGTAAGAGGCGACTAACGGGATCGGGTGGTAAGACTTGGTTGGCACATGTCATCGTATCACAATTGCATTGATCGATGTTCATGCTGTTGATCACTGGATTGTCTGGTCCATACTCGATTACTCACAGACTGCCGCCATATAGCTGGATTGTGCGGCGTGAAACTAAACTCACTCACTCACTGGGGTCAAAGGAGAGAAATCCAGAGGAACCAAACTGTTTTCAACGTTGAAAGACTCGGCACTTTTCAGTTGTATTAACGTTTGGGGCTGATACTGACCAAGATTCACAAAGTACTGAAGTTTTCTCAGAGTAAATGGATGAAACCTTATATCGATCTTAACACTAAGTCTTACAAACGTAAAGAACCCACAGATGACTTTACAGTTTTATCTGCGACAAAGCTCCGGGTGCCATGGGTGAAAAGCGCACTGCCAAAGGTGTTCAGAAATAAACATCTACGACGCAACGCGTACAAAAAATGAAACATCAGTCTTCAGGGTGTTATAATCAAATTCGTTTTTCCATAATGAACAATAGACTGTCGAGCTAACGATATTGACATTGACATTTGGACGATGGTATCGAATCCAGATACGTCGTATTAAATATTGTATATATGTGCGTGCGTGCGTGTCGGGAGAAGAGCAACTGGAGTGAACATGTCATTCACTTATTCGTTTTGTCCATGAGCCTTCGTCGGGGATGCTCTCGAATGGTAGCTGAGGATGGTGGACAAGAGACGGAAGACAAAAGCCAGCGGCAGAGTTAAAGACAGCAGCAGCCATTTTATTGTGGTTGGATAATAATGGTTGAAAGGGTACATAAAATGGTAATCACGTGACAGAACGCACACCGGGACCGAGTGGCCGATGTTCCCGATGCGTTGATCCGATCTGTCATTTGCACGAACAGGCAGTTAGGACGGCGATTCTTCATCGTCGACGTAGTCGTGGCTGAGGCGACGGCCTTGGCCGACGCCCCGACTTGTCAGCACACTCCGTCCGCTCCTGTCGATGATCTGGGCCCGTCTCCTCTCGTCTTATCTCGTCTTTCTGACTGGTCTCTCTAACTAACCATGTCAGTCCGGTTTTATACATAGGGACATTACGCCACGTTGTGCAAGGTCACTGACATATGTACATACGCAAGATCCGCCGACGTAAGGAGGTGTTAATTGACATTTACTGATAGTCAAAGTCTTATTTATTGTCTATAGGCCACAGGCCCGTATACAACATATGCACAACTTTTACATACATTTACACATGTATACAATAACAAAGGTTCAGTTAACAACACATATATATAATGACATAGTACATGGAGAAATCATACAAAAATATATATTATTATCTTACTGAATTGACAGGTATTTTAATTCTCTTAGTTCATATGCACGGTGTAAATATGTGCATAATTTTCTTGGAAGTGTTTCTTTATTAGTAGTTAATAGGGATTCAACTTATAATTAGGTTTTGACAATATACAGATGGTAAATATTTTGATCGAAGAGCATTATAGACATTACAAACAAATAAAAAGTGGTACTCATCTTCTACTCCTAAATTACACAATTGACAGTTGCGTTCCGTTACATTAATATTTTGCCATCTACCTTCATTTTACTTTAATCTTAGCAATCCACATCTAAATTTAATCAATATTTTACGGAGTTTTCTGTCAACAATACATGATTCATAAATATTTTTCGGGAGCTAAAAGACTTTTTAAATTCTCTATACATACAATATCGTGAGCTGTTATTTAATATACACGTCCATGACTGGAAAAACTGATTGCAACTGATTTTAATTCATTTATAAAGAAATTTTATCACCAACCGTCTGCGTCTGCGATAGAATTAAGAATTAAGGATCCTGCCCGGAGAGGGTTATGATATGAGGGATACACCGAATGTTTGCTGAATACATTAAATAGACATACAGGATAGAATTTCGGTGTGATTTGGACATATATTGAAACAAATATGTCGTTTGAATATATGAAGTTTTACAGAAACTTATTGAAATGGTTCACTTTATGACAGTTTCATAAAAACCCGGCGTTAGTTCCCACAGTAATAATGTTCTCACTTATCGTTTCCTAAAACTCAAACATTCATATCACTTTCAACACATATTATTTGTCAGTGAATTGCTGTTTTGTTATTGAGATTATTATTTTAATGTTGATAGTTTTGGTTATTCTTTTCAAAATAAATATGATGATATTTGATACTTGAAATAGAGTTTGCTCATGCAATATATCATTTGCACAACGTTTTGTATGTGTTCGTATGTGTATAAACGGAAGTGTTTCATCTGAAGCAACGCTATTATGTGACCATAAATGTGACGTTATGAAAACTTTATTAGGTATGAATAACATATTGATTTATTCATATTGTCGTGAAAAAAACGATGATAACGATGACCTATATTTAATCACAGTTTACATGTCATGTGCGTCTTCACACGAAATTATTTTCTAGCCAAAAAAATGCTTAAAAAGAATTTTCATTATCACAAAAGCCAAAAATAAAGAATCTGAATGGTGTAATTTGATGAAACATGGGTCCTGTAATAAAACTGAAAGTAAGATAACATAACGTGTCAATAAAAGTATGGTCATCCCAAACGGGTAACACGATGCATAGTCCTAATTCATTCATCCCAATCCACAAATAAGGTCTCTAATTCCAGAAGACAGAAGACACAGTCAGCATCTTGTGTAACCTCCGCCCACCCGGATGACGTTTTCAACCCTTGTCCTCATGGAGTGCACAAGATGCTGAATCCGATGTTGGGGCATGTTCCTTTGAGCATATGCCATGTTCCTCTGTCGCCATACGCGCGTCCTTTACTAACCACAAGCAGGAAAAATCGGCTCTCGTCTGAAAAATGGATCTTCCTCCAAGAAGCCAGGCTCCACCGACACCGGTCACGGTACCACCGTAATCTTGCATCCATGTGGGCACGTGTCAACAAAGGTCTCCTGGCCTTATTCCCTTGCAGTTTTCTGTCCATTTCTAATAGTTTTATTTACAGAGTTGCTGATGTTGAAGTCATTGCCGTTTTAACATTGGACTTGGTGCAAAGGGAAATCGCTGAATACGTATAGGGCTGTGTCTTGTCAAGCTGATGTCTTGCGTGGTCTGCCTGAACGATGCAGATTCTTTATACCGTTTGTTTGGTGATATTTCCTCACTAATCGACTGATTGTTCAGGGGTGGTACCCTAATTGCCTGGCAATTTGTCTCTTGGGCAACCCGGCATAACCATACCTATAACTTGCCATCTTTTGGCTGACGTTAGTTGAGGGGGACCCCATAAGAGTGGTTTAATACAAGAAGTATGCATTTTAGCTCAGTTTTTTAACAATGATAATTGAAACTATATTGCCATGACAAGAAGGGTGCAAGTGTTTCATATGCTCCACACACTTTACCTGCAGCACCTGATTTGTTGCGTTTGGGACAAGTAATAAGTTATTGTTTTCATATATTTTCATAATGTTGTTATATAGCAATTTGTAAGATACTGAGAGTGAGTGAGTGAGTTTAGTTTTACGCGCTTTCAGCAATATTCCGGCAATATCACGGCGGGGGACAACAGAAATGGACTTCACACAATGTGCCCATGTGGGGAATCGAACCGGGTCTTCAGCGTGTCGAGCGAGCGCCTTAACCACTAGGCTACCCACAGCCCTAGATACCGAGAGAAACAAATTAGGTGTTGCGATACGTTTTTACCTATATATTAAAAATGCCTTTGCAGCTCTAAAGATTTGTCATATGTTTATTTTAAAATATTCGACTGTAAGATATTACCTATATTATTATACGAGTCAGAATAACAGGCTTTTAGCGGGTATTACTTAATGCTTGTAAAGCGAGTCCTTGGTTTGTGAATGTCTACACCAAATACAATTGTCTTTGGGCACACTGGTAAATATCCTATTCATGCGTACAGGCTTAAGCGTTGTATTTCTTACTGGTTAAAGCTCCTCTCCATTCCCTCTTCACGCTACCCATCAAAAGCCTACAAAATATTCACGAAGTACCGAGCTTAATAGGTTTCATTAGGATTCTCATGTGAAAACAGATCTATTTAGATTTGGACTAGGCTATCGTGGATATGGCAGGGAGTTGGAAATAAACATTTTTAAATTTACTTGAAAGAAGAAGCAAAGATTGCTTTATACAAGAGTGCAATGTAAGACTCTACTTTTATTTATTCCCTGTTTAAAGAAAATTTCAAGTGTGAACCATATATACCCTATATCAATATTAAGAATGTAAGAATAGCCTTGACAGTTTTAGTTCAGTTTACTATGACTTAAGGTGATATAAAGGGGAAAGTTTCATAACAAACCTACTGTGTGCAATTACTGTAAATTAAATGTCCTGGAAGACAAATACCAAGTTCTGCTAATTTGTGATTATTATAATAACATTAGGAGCAAATACATACCCATTTATTTTACAAAACAACCATCAAAACACATATTTATCCAGCTATTGCCAACTGCTACCCGTATATTAATTGAAAATATTGCTTTGTTTATCTATCATGCTATTATGGAGAGAAAACCAGTGTTAACATTGTATATACTTATATTATGGGCCTGTGGCCTACAGTTCTGAATAAAGATTGATTGATTGACATAGATCAGTTGTGAAAACACCTTACCACACTGAAAATCATTTTACCTAAAATAGAAATTCATTTTTGGCAAGGCTGCACTATACAAAATGAATTTTCAATGTCAACACAACACATATAGGATTGATTCAGCTTTTATTGTAATGACTGAAAATACACAACATCAACAGTCATCATGTACACCCTTCTCTCACAGCTTGGAAAGACCAATACCTTCAACAGCACTTTGTGCTTCATCATATATTATCAACTGATACTGTTTCATGAAATTGCAGTAAGAGAACCCATGGATGATATATTTAGTAACACAACTATGTCGAATGTTGCCATTAAAGGCAGCCTCCATGCCCAACATATACTGCACTGACACAACTATCAGTGTGGATGTATTTCAAAACGAGTAAACTTTCCTCCAAATCTAAAGTTCTGTCATCTTCAATGTGATAAGAGAACATGTCATGCATCAACCTTATTTAACAATTATTTGTGCAAACTAAACTCCTTAATTTGCAAACTTTGAATTTGTGGTGACAACCTAACAACTAATATACTGTCGTAAGTCAGCAGCCAACAACAAAACCGTAACTTCTGTGACAATACCAGAACTATCTTATAGATCAGCTGAAAGCATTACTCTCTTTACTCAGGGTACCTTTCATATAATGATGGATTACAAAATGTCCATAAACTGCAGGGCAGGATAACCAGATTTCATTTCCATTTGTTGTGAAATCACAGGATATGTTATTACATTCAAAATTTGTTCTGATACATTAAACCCTGCATAGAGAACAAGTAGAAAATTACATTTTAACATAGCCTGAAATGGAGACGGAGATATGGTTTTATTCTGGCCTGATTGTTACATAACATGTTTCATTTCTCTATGGCTGATGTGATTCCCATCTAAGCATAGTACTGCAGGTTGGCCTTCTTCTTGGCTTGCACCTCAATGATAGCATCCATGTAGTCCTCATGGCTCAACTCAACCGCTTCACGACGCAAAGCAATCATACCCTGAAATACAAACCCAAAGGAATAGGTGATCTTCAAATACTAACTTAGAATAACAAACTGTTTGTTTTACACCACAGTCAGCTAGATCCCTGCCATGGCTTTGCAGATGTAAATAATTGAGTCAGTGAGTCAGTCAAGGGACAATGGCCACCATTATGAGCAACATCTCTCATCAGTGTACAAAGTCAAACCAGTCACTGACTGTCACCTTCTAATCAAAATTAGTCCCCTCTTTAAACAAAACTTTGAGTGCCTATTTTAGCCCATGACAGTCATAAAAAAGTTAACAAAACAGCTTCTTACGCAATGTATACGATACTCAAAAGAATTCTTGACAAAAAAATTATTGACAGACACAAAATAGTTCTCCATCCACACAATGTCTAATAGTTTTACTCTTTCAAGTTCTGCTGAGTGATACACATTAACTCTCATATGGCTTGAATAAAGCAGTTTTTAGTATGAACAAGTGTTTATATTTAGAGGCTAGATATTTCAAACAATGCTATCATGATTACATGTGGTTGTGTGCAATGACTAGTGTTGGGAATTGGTTGAAATCTCACAATTAATGATTGGTTCATTAACAGCGAGGAAACTTTGAAATAAATTGGTTATCTTAATTTCAGATTTTCCTGTTCAGGTTGTTATTGCACATAAGTATAACATGATTCTCTGTTGTTTTTTGTTTTATTTAGAAATTGTGCAAATTGTATTAGCAAATTTCACATCCAATGTAAAATGATGCAACTTGCAACTTCCAGCATCAAATGTTTATTCGATTATTTCAATTAATCGGAACAGCACTAGTAATGACACAATATCATATTCTACTTACCGCCTCCACACAGACTGCTTTCAGCTGGGCACCATTGAAGTCATCTGTACACCGGGATAGCTCTTCATAATTGACATCCTTGCTGTAAACAAATCACCATGGCACTTCATGAGTTTTGTCACTTTAAAACATGGCATAAACAAATATGTAATTTTTTGAGTAAAATTGATATTTTATACTTATCCTGACTCATGCTCTTTTGCTTGTCCCCTTCCTCTTGCGAACATAGTGGAACACTTGTATCTCCTTAATTGAAGCTCCCTTCAATGTAAAATCACTAATTGGTACTCACCCACGAGGTTACCTCCCCTGCCGTGAAGCGGGGAACAGGTGTCGCCACCCTCTGGCCTCATGCTTCACTCTCTCCTGATTTTTGCAGAGCCCAACACTTGAATTTACAGGAAATCCAAAGTGTTATGTGGGGAGGATGGGAGGAGCTAACCTCATGAGTCAGGATAAGTATAAAATATCAATTTTACTCAAAAATTACATATTTTTCCTTATCCTGACTCATGCTCTTTGTTTGTAGAATCCACGGAGGTGGTGGGTAAACAGAATACTTTGGATTAATTAGTGATTTAAGTAAGTGATATTGTAATAACCCCTGCGGGAACTTCATAAGGCATTGAGACTTAGGATATTTCCTTATAATAAGCCATAGATATATACACTATAAAGTGGGGGTATTACCTTACTAATATACTGATATATCAATATATATATATAAACTGCTACTCTAAGCGTAGCTGTACACTGAATATAACTCAGTATGAGCTTAAGGTTGAATAACCTAAGCTAAATATGTATACATAGCCCTAGAACTCCATGGAGTTATAAGCTAGTGAATATATGTATCATATATCTAATAATCTCGTGGGGGTGAATATTAAGCCCTCACGAGGGACTGTCAATTGCTGAGCAAGGGACAAAGGACCGAAATGATGAATGCCAGAGGCGTCCCTCGTGGTGATATCTCTGAGATAGTGATTAGCAAACACCATGTTAGATTTCCAAAAGCATCCTTCCATAATTGTATTCAATGAACAGTTACCATGAAGAGCGAGGGTGGATGCCAATGCCCTGATTTCATGGGGATTTGATGCTGTTGGAGGGTCCAGTCCTGCTGCCTTATAGGTAAAATGACAGTTCTTATCCATATAGATATGGTGAGTGCGAGACTTCTGTCTGATTTGTAAGCGATAGCTTAGGGATGAACAATCTTCTGAGCGATCTTAGCCTTGTTTTGGAACAGCGCTTAAATAGATTATGAGAGCTTCATTACTGGGCATAGAGATAAGTCCAATGTATCTTGAGATCCAAGAATTGAGGATAAGCGAGGGATGTGAAATAACCTGTCTGGTTGACCTGGTAGTTGATTTTTGGCGATGAAATCCCATCTTAATCCCAGGTGCTGTCTTTTTGATTTTCATCAAACTGTATCCTCTCATAATCTAGAGCATGAATTTCAGATATTCTGGCTGCGTGGCTAGCGATAACAGGAAGACTGTTTTCTGTGAGAGAAATTCAAGCGTTATCGATTCAATGGTTCATAATCCTCACTTGTGAGGTGTCAGTTAAAACTACATTCAGATCCCAAGCTGGAAAGTGGAATTTCCGCTTTTGGTCCTCAATCGGAAGCCGTAGTAAAGGCCAGTAACTCTAGTGTTCTTGTTAATTTAACACCCGTTCTCATAGAAATCACAGAACTAAAGCGCGCAAGATATGTTGACAATGTCGAGCCTTTTTAAATGTTTGTTTTGCCGTAAGTAACACAAATAGTCTGCCACTTGAGGATCGTAGCATCTCTGCGCTGTAAAACCCTTGTTTGTTGCATAATTTTTTGAAACTTTGCCACTTGTCATGCGTGACAAGATTCTGGCGTTGAAGTATCGTAAAGGAAAAAGCGTGACCGCTTTTGCAGCCCTGGTAGAATATCCTCTCTTGTTTAAACACATTTTAATACAGTCCATGCATTGAAGTTTGAATACTTCTGGGTTTCTGTGCACCTGTTTGGTGTGAGGGATGTATTAACAGGTTTTGGCTGGCTTGGGTAGTTCTAGTGCGGTTGACCCGATATCTTGTATTAAAGGCGAGGAAACCACGTTCTGGCCGCCAATAGGCTTTGTAGCGACCAAAGTGAGTTGTAGGCTCTGCGTTTGGTTGATTTTCTGTAATACTAAGAGGTATTATTGCTGGGCGAAGGAAGCAGCGTACGCATTGAGGCCTTCCCATGAAATGCTTAAATCTGTTGCCCATGCTTGTGGGTCTGGCACTGGTGACCGCGAATGTCGGTAGTTGATTGTTGAACCTTGTGGTGAATAGATCTACTAAGCGGGCTCTATTTGCTTGATTATCTGTGCAAATATCTCTGTATTGAGCATCCATTCTGTAATGACGGTAGATGTGGCCGAGAGTCGCGCGTCTGCTAGTATATTCCTGGCTCCGGGAATGTGGCATGCTTTGACATGTAGATTTAGATCTTGGATTAATTGAACAGTTGAAAGGTTAAATTCAAAAGGTTCGGCGATCTCGTTGAGCCTTGTCTGTTCACATAAAGCGCCACTGTCGAGTTGTCGGTATGTATCATCAGGTGCGCATTCTGTAGAATGTTGCTCCAATGTCTTATGGCGTTGATTACAGCTTTCATCTCTAATGCGTTTATGTGGAGTTTGCTTTCTAGCTGAGTCCATAACCCTGATGCCGTCGGTTGGAGAGATGAGCTCCCAACCTTGGAAGCGTAGCGTCTACATATAGATGGGTCTTGAATTCCTGCTCTGCTAAACAAATCCTTCGCAGACATTCGATTTCTTTGTCCACCATAATAGATGAGGTCTGAGATGTATCGGTAGACTGAATGGTTGTAGGTAAAGCCGAGATGTGTATTGGCCGAAGACCTGTAATGGACGTAACTGTAATCTGCCTATGACTGTCAAGTCTTGGGCTGATGTTAGAAGACCTAGTAAGCTCTGCCATTGTCGGAAGTGGTAGCGGTGACAGTAGAGCTGGTGGAATGATCTGTTGGATCTTGAGCCAGCGGTCTTCTAATACGACTATACGGTTGAGATTGGTGATAAATCAGTTCCTAGGAATTGCAGATCTTGCGATGGTACTAGGTCCGACTTGTGTAAGTTTACTAACCATCCCAGCTGTGTTAGTAGCTTTATGATGTAGTTTAACTGTAGTTTGAGATGCTGTGGATCTTGATCTACTTGTATCCCGTCGTCGAGGAAGAAGCACTTTCGTAGCCCTTGGCGATGTAGATAGGTAACAATCGGTTTACGTTATCCTCGTGAATAACCATGGGGCTGATGCTATTCGAATGGGAGTACTTTCCACTGGTAATGTAACCCGTCTAGCGTAAACCGAAGGTATTTCCTGGATTAGGGATGTATTGGGATGTGCAGATAAGCATCTTGTAGATCTATACTGCCCATGTAGTCCATGGGAAGAATCATCTCCCACCGTAGCTCGCGGTAGATGTATCATAATGAACCTGGGTGGTCTGTTTAAGTAAGTCTTGTTGAAGAAGCTCATGTTGTAAATGAGTCTGTATTTCTCCTTGGAGTTCTTCTTGGGTACTAGGAAAACTGGGGAGTAGAAACCTGGTTCGATGTTTCCTTGCTCTATTACTTCTATGGCCTGCTTGGTTAGGAGTAATGTAACCGCCTCTCTTAACTTTAGTAGTTGTTGTGCCTCTACCTCGAACTTGTGAGGGTTGACTGTTAGTGGAGGCTTGGCCTGTAGTGGGATCACGAAATCAGCGTTGAAGAATGTTGGAGACATAGGTGTCTTGAAGTATTCCCCAGTTTTCCCAGTGTAGTTGAAGGCGTCCACCCACTTGTGGCGGTTGTACTGGAGCGGCTGGGGTGGAAGACTCCAGTCGTTCGAACCTGTCTTTCAGCGTTTATAGTTGCGGGAACCTCTGGGTGTCCTGCCTCGTCCTGACCCTCCTCTATAGTTGCCATATGGGCGTGAAAAGAATCTCTTCCCTGGAACTGGCAATCTTCCTGTCTCTAGCTCTTTGTAGGCCCGTGAATTTAGATCTCCTGAGTATCTTTGTGAAGTCTGTCGAATGACACTGGCTAAGCGTGTCCATCGATTTAATCATCAGGACTTCTCTAGAATCCTTGGTGACTTCTTTGGAGACTGTGTCTATTCCTCCGTCAAATATGGATGGGGAAGACCACGGGGCTGTATATAGTGGAGCTGTAAAGTTCTCACCCCAGTTGCAGGAAGCTAGGAGGCCTTGACGACGAGCTAAAGGTCAGTGCTGCTGAGACAGGCGTCAGATGATCTGTTAAAACTGCTGGTCCTTCTTTTGCATCAGTAGGGCCGAGTAAATCATTCTGTCATCTTCAGAGGTCGTGTTCGAAATCTGGAGATAAGTGTCTCATTTATTGTTCTAGATCTATTTAGACCGAAGAACATCGCCTCGTCATGGTTTCTATCTGAACCAATTTCCGATCATCAATCTTGTAGTACTTGTTCTTGGCGCCGGAGATCAGCTTATAGTTCTCATCGATGTCTTGCGCTTTGAAGAAGGGTTCCATATTATCGTGGAGAACTTCTTGGCTGAAATTTGGCAGATGTGGCGTCTGAACCTTTGTGGCTTTGTTAAATGCTGTATCTAGGTTCTGAGGTATTACCCCATAATCCGAATTCGATTGGGGGGTAGTGTAATAGCATCTCGTCATCTTCTTTCATCAGATAAGTCTAGCCTTATTGCCACTCTTGGAAGGTGATGAGAGATCTAGATTATTGACCATCCAATATCTTATCTCTGCATCTGAGAAAATAATTCCTCCATCATCTTCCATTCCATCATCATAGATAAGAGGTTGTTGCTCTTCTGATGTAGGGCTGTGTGGCTCTATCTCTATATCGTTTGGCGCTTGTGGAATCTAGTTGTAGGCTTATGTGCAGACCTGTGAGGTGATCGGCGTGGTGATCGGGTGAGGTGATAAATCTTGGTGATCTATATCGATAGGTTGACCTTCTTGGCGATCTATAGGGGACTGATAGCCAGCGAAGCTCTTGTGTAGTCCCTTGCTGATCTTTTAGATGAAGGCGATCTGGGTTCAGGTGTCGCCAGCAAGCGCCAGCGAAGGCATTATCGTCGGTCCTGGGGAGCGATGATATGACCAGCGAAGGCTTGCGTGTGGTCTGGTGATCAGATTCCATATCTGAGTATGGCCGAAGAAGGTGATGATTCTTCCGCCAGCCGAAGGCCAGCGAAGAGCTGTACATCTGGGTCCGCCGTCGAGGTGGTCTGTGACTTCCTTCGCGAAGGCTGCATTGTCGTGGCTGCTACGTTGACAGATGGTGCCCCTGGGGTGCTGTCACGTTGGAGCCTTCGCGAAACTCGGACCCTGGGATGGCTGCTTCTCCAGTCTATAGTGGCCTTCCATCATAATCATGATCTGTTTCATAAGATCGTTTGGGATGATCTGCGGCGTAGTAGATGGTGCCCTTTCTGCTGTGTTAGCGGTGGGGCCCTCAGCGATCTCGTCTGACATCAGTGTAGAGGCATCAGGCTGCTTGTTGATCTCTGCTGGCGTCACTGTCGCTGTCACTGGTAAGCTTCTTGTGGCATTATGTCGGGTATGATGATAGGCTGGTCATCATCGTAGAGGCCCAATTCTGCTGCTGGAGCGATCTCGGGCTGAGAAAGTTCTCGATGACTTCGTAGATTTCCTTTGGAGGAAGACGCTGCCCTGGGGTGCAGGGAAGTCTGGCGTTGAGAAGACGTTGAGGCCCTCTTGGACTTTGTCTGCGATGACTGGATGTCTGGAGAGGCGATTAAGCTTCTTAGAGGTGACGGACTGCATCCCACGCCCCTCTTCGATGGGGTCTCAAGCAGAACACCAGGCGGAGGGGATCACTTTCGACAGCAGTTGACTGGATGGGCAATCCGACGATCGGCCATGTCTACACCTAGTTTGCGTGACCTATCTGCAACACGCCCTCAAGGCGCAAAGATGGTATTTATCAAAGGCAGAATTGGTTAAATTTATGCAGTAACTGCAACGCGTGAGTCAAACGCACAAGGCGTAGTACAACTAGGGCATACCACATGCGGATCCATGAGCGAAAACGTAATCTACAAATAGTACAGTTTTTCATCAATGTAAAACTAGCTGAACAATCACTTAACTCACATTGAATAAACAGTAGAAATACGATTAATTATTAATGCAAATAACTGAAGGATACTAGCTATACCTTTATAGTAAACTATAAAAGGTAACTAACTAAGAAAACCAAAGGATATAGTGTGTAAGGAGACACAGGCGGCTCTCACATACTGCTCACTGGGCTTAAGAAGGAGAGAGTGAAGCATGAGGCCAGAGGGTGGCGACACACCTGTTCCCCGCTTACGGCGGGGAGGTAACTCTCGTGGGTGAGTACCAATTAGTGATTTTACATTGAAGGAGCTTCAATTAAGGAGATACAAGTGTTCCACTATGTTCGCAAGAGGAAGGGGACAAGCAAAAGAGCATGAGTCAGGATAAGGAAAAATAATTTTTTTTCATAAAATATTGTCTGTGGGTAATACAGGTAGACTAGACACTTCGCAACTGAAAATTGATTGCACATATCTTTGAACCATTTTCCAACACCTAAGAAAGTAAAACCAGTGCTGTGCTCACCTAACATTCATCTTCCTGGAGTGGATTTGCAGGATTCTGGCCCTAGCCTCTTCATTGGGGTGTGGGAACTCAATTTTCCTGTCCAGACGGCCAGATCGCAGCAGAGCAGGATCAAGGATGTCTACACGATTTGTGGCGGCGATAACCTGATTACACACACACATCTTATGAAGTCTACTTAAACTGTTATCTCAGTATAGAATCTAAACTATATCTTACTGGATTGTAAGCATTTTCAAAAGTAACAACACAGTCAGGGTTATCTCCCTTGTGTTTACAAGCAGTTTCTTCCAAATATTTTACAAACCGTTTCTGTTGGGCAAACCAATTCATCAAAGTGATATAACAAAATCAACTTTGCAGCAGGGACAGTTTGGATTTTAACTATGACAAATTTGTAGGAATCATCAATTGTCATGTCAATAACATGACAATAAAATGTCAATCTTCTCGGATAAGTACCACATCATTCAGGACAGTGCTGTAGCTTCCCTACCTTAACCTAACAGATAGTTATCCACCTTAGCCTGTGCAACCTCATATTCTTCACTGTTGGATGGCAGACATAAGCGTGGACAGTGGGTACAAAATGATAAGGTGGAGGAGGTGGATGAAGTCCACTAGCATCAGGTAAGCATAGAAACATTGCATTTATGCCGAAATGCAGATGTTTTACCTTAAATGACGCTACACAGGTCTTTATTCGACTGACTTGGACGGCAGGCTTACAGGTATAAGCACCAGTCCTGCTGAGGGCACTGCATAGATGGCAGGTAAGCATCCCGCCAGTGGTATCAGGGGTAGCGGTCGCACATCAAAACTAGGAAATATGTTGCTGTCCGAAAACTCTCTGAGAACTATCAGAGAAGTGGAGTGAAGATTATCAAGATTATTGCTCAGCAATGAGCACAAGTTAGGTGTGATTCACAAACAACTGTAGAGGGGATTACCATGCCTATACTTTACTGGGTCCCGATGGAACAGTTCCCAGCATCCAAGAATATTTATAGAGGAATAGAACATGGTGTGTGTCTTATTCCTAAAAGGCATACCGTTCCTCTCTCAGTGGCACAATCTCTGACCAGTGTCAGAGATTGGTCAGCTGCTGGGGCAGGACTAGTGGGCCAAAGCTGTGTGAGGTAATGACTTGTGAAGATAGTTCTGGACCTTCAGAAGCAACCCTCCATGATGGTCCTGACAGAGAGGGCCATCATCAACTACAAAGCTCTAATCTTGTGTGTGGGTTGCTGGAGGTGGCATATAATGTAAGTGTGTAGGAGGCGCTGAGGACACCAAAATATATAATACAAAATACAAACTTTGAGTCAAAGGCCCAAAAACACAGAGAAAATGACATATTCACAGAGAGTTTTAAAAAAGAATAGTGTAAAAGCTATATGAAATGCATGACTCAAACAAGACAAGACAGGTACTAAGAGAGCAATCATGGTGCCAGCCTATACTCAGTTGCGAGATCGACACAAATCTAACATTATCAAAAAAACAACAGGAAAATTGGAAATTTTAATATAAATTGTATATTTATATACTTATCCTATCTCACGACTTGCACCTCTCTCTCTTGCTTCGACTTTTAGTGGAACAACTGTAAACTTTTTCCCATAGGCCTCCTTGTCCATTCGCCCGTGCACTCCATGCTGCTCTCCTTAATTAGCTTCCTAGTTCCTAATAAAGCTTGCAGCATGCTCCACTAATTGCCCACGTGACTACCTTGAATGATCATTCTCATCTTGGAGCCAACGTTGTAATCTGAGTAGTGGGGAGGCCGGGCGGGCATCCATCGCATGAGATAGGATAAGTATATAAATATACAATTTATATTATAATTTCCAAACTTATAAACTTATCCTATCTCACGACTTGCACTTATCCCACGGTGCGAACAGCTGGTCTTGGAGCTGTGTGGACTGATGACAACCGTAGATAGCGATGTACAAGGGAGGCCTGTTACGCATGCACGCAACTCCTATGCTTGTAGTGGGTTCTCCGGAACCCCTTGGCTTACTAAGCACAATGACTCCCAGGGAGATGGGTGCTCCCGAGCGATGTGGTGTTCGACCGCAACCTTGTTCAAGACAAGGGACGCAACTCGGCAAGTAAGCGTCGCCCGTAATGATTTTACAAGGTACCCCCAAAAATTAAAGTCTTGCAACTAGAATCGGGCCAGCCCCTGCTTCAAGAAGGCCCCCCAGACACCGACCGAGGCGGGTGAAAGAGAAACACAACTCGGCATCTCCAAGGTTTAACGTTCAGTTCCGGGCACCATCAAATTGACCCTCACTCCTCTGTCTAAGCTTAATCAAAGGATGTGCCCGGCAACTTTGGAGGCAGAACATAGCGAAATCCACTGGAATTCGGGAGTGTCACACTTCACTGACGTAACTGCTCCGTGGTGTAGAGGTCAGTAAGCGTGAATGTTGAACACCTCTGCATCGCCATACTGATTGTGCCATCAGGTCCGTAGAGGGCCACGCTAGGTGGCCGTATTCCGATGCCTTGGTATGGAGGCCAAGTGAAGTAGTTCTTAAACCCATATAATGAGAACAAAAGGTTGAGATCCAGTTCAACTTTTATTCAGTATATACAAGGAAGTAGTAACGCGAATGCGGAACCGTCCCTCATCTGCGTTGTTGGGCCGATGTAACCTGCTGAGCCAGTACAAGAGGTCTGAACTGGTGTAGTCCCTGGACATCTGTGACAGACAGGTCTCGCAGGTAATGTGAAGAGAAGACTGTATCAGAACGCCAGAAGCAACCTTCCATGATAGCGGTCAAGGAGCAGTTGCTATGGAGGGCTTTGGAGGGCCATCGTCAAGGCTATTCCACGAGTCTCATGAGGATTGGAAGCGGCTGGAGGAGGCAACCCTGCAAAGGTGTAGGCTCGCAGGATCGTGGCACGCATCCAGAAGGCCAATGTGGTACGGGAAACCTCAGTTCTTGAAGCGTTCAACAAGGGTATGAAGAGGTGCTTCCGTAGCCGTCGACGATCCTTGGAGGCAGCAAGGTAAACGTGTACAGCCCTAACAGGGCAGAGAGTTAAATCTTCAGTATCATCAGGCCCAAGAATGGTCGACAACGGGGGAATGGTAAACATGGTTTTTCGCAATGAAGTCCCAGCGGAGACACAGGAAAGCCTTGCCATGCTTCTTCCGCTCGAACCGCACCCGATTGACATCAAGCGCATGCAGTTCAGATATACGAGCAGCGGTAGCCAAAGCTACCAGGAAGAATGTCTTGAATGTCACTTGTTCGAAGTCCTTGTCTTCCAAAGGTTCATAATCTGTAGAAATCACATGACGAAGGACGGCGGACAGATCCCAGGCGGAGGTCTGAACTTCCCTCGACTTGTCAGAGACTCCATAGGAGCGTAGTAGACTCTGCAACTTCGGGAACAGTGGAAATCTTTGTGCCCGTGGTGGTAGCCAAAACCGAAAGTTAATGGGCTAAGAAGGTAGCTAACGTAGTACCCTTTGAGTTTCTTAGTAGTGCAGAGATGCTGGAGAAACTCAGCAAATCGACCTGAGCCGAGGTGGAAGTGGGGAGATGCAATTCCCCTAAGCTGGCAATAGTCTTCAAACTTCTTCCACCTGTTGTCGTTACAAGGAATGGGTCAAAGTACGACTGCGCTGAAGTGATAGCTGTGGCTAGAGTAGCCCTTAGCTATGAGAGACCTGAGGTGACCCAATGGCGCAGTTCGGAAAGTGAGGGTGAAGAAGTAGGTCGTCCCGGCTGGGAAGCGGTACTGGGTTTGGCTCTGCCAGGCTTCTTAGGTTGACGAACCAACTTCTCGCTGGCCAGAAGGGTGCGACCAAAAGCAGTAGTATGTTGCTGGTGGCCAATAGTTTCTGTATTACTTTTGGTAGCAGAGCTGGAGGGGGAACGCGTGAGGCATTGAGACCCTCCCATGATATTGCCAACGCGGCCGAGGTCCCACGCCAAGGACTCTGGGATTGGTGATACAAACTTTGGAAGTTGGTTGTTGAACCTTGTGGCTTAACAGATCTATTTTGAGGCGGTGATAACGGGTAGATCATCGACTGAAAGATCTTGGGCAGTGACTTCCACTCTGTCGGGACGGTCGGTTGGATCGGGACAAATCGGCAATCACATTTTACCCGGGAATGTGTCTGGCTCTGGCTACGATGTTAGGTGAGTCGATGAGATGGAAGAACCTCATCGCCCATTGTAGCAGATTCGCTGAGCCTGTCGAGCTTAGATGATTTATATACCAAACCACTGTCGAATTGTCTGATTGATCAACAGACTGGTTGATTGGAGGTCTGTTGCCCAATGTGATATGGCTTGAATTACCGCCTTGAATTCCAGCTCGTTTATATGAAGTACCCGTTCGTCGGATGACCACAGCCCGGCCACTTGGTGGCCGAGGAAGTGAGCTCCCCAACCCATGAGGGATGCATCGACGAATAGGTGATGAGTCGGTGCAAGGGGCATCATAGAGACTCCGACGCAAACATTCCGTTTGTCGAGCCACCATTGAAGGACTGGACGAAGCGGTTCTGGAAGGCAAATTAGTTCCTTGGGGTTGTCGGCCTGTGAAGGTACGGGCGTAGAAATCGCTGTATCAGCCGAAGTTGGCCGGGAATCGGGCATTGAACTTCATATTGAAGATGAGCCGGAGTTTGATGGAATTTTTCTTTGGAACCAAGAAGATGGGGGAGTAGAATCCTGGAGTGACGGCAATGGACTTAGTACCTCTATCGCGAGTTTGTCTAATAGCATACCTATTGCGGATTGCAGAGTCTGAAGCTGGTCCACGGATATGAGCGATGAGCCGGATGCGACGTCAGAGGTGGACTGCCAATAACGGGTAGCTGAAAGCCGTGAAGTAGCAGGTTGGTGACGTACGGATCTTTGAGAATGGTCCAATTCGGGGCTAAGATCTGCAATCTCCGCCTACGGAGTGTTGTAAATCGGAACGACTGGGAGGTCCCAGTCGTATGCGATTGTCTCAAGCCATCACTGCTTCCTGGCGCTGGACCCTGGGCCACAGTTGGTCCTTTGGGGAGGCACCACCACGGCCTTGAGTGGATGCGCCACGAAAAAGATTGCGTTAATCCGGATTGGTAGGGGTGAACTGTGCAGCTCATCGCTGTTTTAATGAGTCCTGGAGCTGTGACTTCTGTATCTTTAACAGTTCAATCAAGTGGGTTTCTTTATCAACTTTATTAGATACTTCTTGGATGCTACCATTGAAGAGGGAGTCAGTAAACCAAGGCTGGCGAAACAGTTCTGTTTTAAATCGCTCCTCCCATGTTAAGGGGTCCAAGTCGGCGAACTACAAGAGTGTAGCCCAAAAAATGAGACAACTGATCCAGGATAATTTGGAACTGGTCCAGGGCTAAAGTCATGCATCCTCGGATGTAAGCGTCAGAGTAAGTATGCTCCAGAGCAGTGTTAACAGCGTCGACTGCTGCAATCACGCAACTAATAGATGGCAACGTCTTTCTCACAGCTGAATCCATGTGAGCCAACTCTCAGTCCTCAATAAGGTAGACAGATTATATCTGGGAGCAGAGAATCCGTCCTTAATTCGTTTCAGACTTTTGAAACCATCATTTAGTGTACTGGATAATTTCAGAATACAAGGTCGAGGTGGTAGGGTGATGGTAGACCAACCCCGATTCCTAAGAGTATAAGAGTGATCCAGGTCATCTGCTGAATTACTCAAGGGAATTTGGAGCTTCTCAACAATCCAAAGGAGTACCTGAGGTGTCTCAACTGCTGCAAAGCTACCCCCAGGGGTAGATAACTCGGAGTGAGCGGGAGATGCAGGCATGGCTATTTGGACTGGATCAATCTCAGGAGGTGGACCAGATAAGGGCCACCGAAGCTACCGAAGCCGGATTGGCTGGAGTAGAAGGCTGTATTTGGTTCCAGGCTGAGGTTATGGCCCTGATCATCATATTTAGATCTGGAGTCACTGTAGGAGTGGGATTGTTATCAGGTTCCCATGACTCAGCGATGATCCTAGAGTGAGTCGAAGGATTCTCAGAGCGTGTAGACGGAACATCATAAGAGACTGTAGGCCTATTAGTGGTATCAGAGCAATGATCGCCCGAACGTCGGTCAGAGGAACTGTATCGAGATCTCGACGTGGTAAGTACTGAAGTAGGTTGGTAAGCTGGTGATCTGGATTCCCTAGTATGGCTAGGTGATCCGGTATGATATGAAGAACTAGTGCGGGTCGCTGTAGTTCTAGTTGGTGAACTGGTTCTGACTGGAGCTCTGGTTCGACCATCTGAATAGGATCGGCCATGAGATGTGGATCTGTACTTTGATCCTGATTGGTCAATGGCTCTGTAAGGTGATCTAGGTCGTATAGGTGACCTAGGTTGGTAAGATGATCTGGATTTGTAAAGTGATCTGGATCGATTCGATGCACTAACTGGAAACTGTGATCTGGTTTGCAGTTGCGATCTGGCTTGATTTGGTGATCTGGATCGGTTAGGTGATCTGGATCGGTCTGGCGATCTACTCGAATGTTGTGATCTGGATCGGTTAGGTGACCTAGATCGGTCCGGTGATCTGATTCGAAGTTGTGATCTGGACCCGATTGGTGATCTGGATCGGTTAGGTGATCTGGATTGATCAGGTGATGTGGATCGTAGTTGTGCTCTGGATCGTGACTGATCTGGATCGATCCGGTGATCTTGATCGGCACAGTGATCTAGACTGGGCTTGTGATAGTGATCTGGATCGTGAAGGTGATCTAGATCGTTGTGGTGATCTAGAATGATGTGGCGATCTGGATCGGCAATTAGGTGACGAAACCTGAAGTGTTGATTCATGATGAACATCCCCCGGCGACGCTGTTGTAGCCAGCTCCGTCCGATTCAATGAACTGTGGGGAGACAGTTGGCTGGTTGAATGCGATTGGCCAGGCTCCAAACAAACTGAGACAGTCGAGGGGATATGTACCGATGATCTGGATGATAATAGTGTCGATCTAAGGTCCCCTGGTAGTGTAGATGGGACAGGCAATGAAGAATTATCGATCACAACCACCCGCAAGTGATCTGACGCTATGGAAGGAGGTGATTGATGCGTAAGTAATAGGTGCCGAACGTCATCATATAAGTAAGAATCTGATGAAGCGTCCATAAAATCTTCTTGAACCACAGACGTCGCTCTCTTGCATGAAGGTACAATTTTCTGTCGCTGTAACTTGATACGCTTGGCGGGAGTGGGATCAGATTCTGTTGATTTCCTGTCCCTATCGGCGATTCTCCGGGAGCAAACACGAAGGTAGGCCTTAAAATCCTCATCTTTTAGTGAATTACACTTGCCACATCGTTTGTTCTTACATTGTCCAATACAGTCACTGCAAGACGAGTGAAGGTCGAGGGATGAAAAAATTTGTCTTGCATTGAGCACAAACTTTCCTTTTCCTTGACTGATTATCAGTTTTCCCCATGATGTTAAGGTGAAATAATGTCCCTAATATACAGCACGTCCACACAGTCGTGCGACAAGAAAGAGAATGATCATTCAAGGTAGTCACGTGGGTAATTAGTGGAGCATGCTGCAAGCTTTATTAGGAACTAGGAAGTTAATTAAGGAGAGCAGCATGGAGTGCACGGGTGAATGGACAAGGAGGCCTATGGAAAAAAGTTTACAGTCGTTCCACTAAAAGTCGAAGCAAGAGAGAGAGGTGCGAGTAGGATAAGTTTAAAAATGTAGAATATATACCGTATTGAAGGAAATGGATTAATGCCTAGGAAAGGATATTCAGGATGAGAGGTCTCAACTGTGTAAAATACTTAAGACTGAAGATAAGTTGTATGAGCCACGTCTGACTGGAAGGCAGACAGAAAAGAAAATGATTTTGCACAGGCCAAGGTAGGTAACTCTGGTATAACAGGGCACAAACTTCAATCTGTTTCAGCTGTCTCTCTGTTCCAGTACTGTCTATTTGGTTAAGGTAGGGAAAATAAAGCACTGTGTAGCATGAGGTAAGGTAAAATTAGTAATATCAATATAAACACTAATTACCTAATTGATACAGAAATAATGCACTGGGAATTTTGATTATAGCATTTTCATCATGGAATCTCTGCTCACAATTCCTTCAACAGCTTTTGATAGTATTAATACTGGGTTCAACCACCAGGGCCTAGGAAAAGGCTTCAGTGATGTAGTGGCATTCTACTTCACAACGTCAAACATTTAACTGTCACTCAAATACATCACCTTGACTTGCATGGTAGGCATAAAGCCATCCATCTGATTGAGTAGCTCCAACATGGTTCTCTGAACCTCTCTGTCACCAGCCTTCTCACTGTCAAAACGCTTTGTACCTGAAAAACATTATTAGGGATTATCAGCACTGGTCAACCTAAAACTTCAGATCTGGTGTTAACTGTGCTGTCTATAGATACAATATGTGCAACCAGGGACTTTGATTAACATTTACATAAATTACCCATTACTGTATTTCAGAAAGATTCCTGTAGCAAATCAACCTACCAATAGCATCTAATTCATCGATAAAGATGATAGCTGGTGCCTTCTCTTTTGCCAGAGCAAATGCATCCCTGACCAGCTTAGCGCCATCTCCAATGAACATCTGTACAAGCTGTGGGCCAGCAAGCTTGAGGAATGTGGACTTGGTCTGTGCAGCACAGGCTCTGGCCAACAGAGTCTTCCCAGTGCCAGGAGGCCCATACAACAGTACACCTGACAAGCACATATTCATAAATCACAACAGAGCCTGCAATAAATAGGCCAATCACAAAGGCCAATTGTGTTAACCTGTTAACACTGATATAAAACAAGAGTCATCAGAAGATGACAAATCCCCCCGGCCCCCACAAATTTGAAAGAACAAGCATTGTCACTAAGGTGACATAATCCCCCGCCGCATATTATCAAATCAAACTTATAAAGTAATGAAAGTTTAAGTTAAATGTCAACAAAAACATGACCAGTCAACCTCTCTTGATATCTTGCTCTTTAGGTGTTCAAACACACACATATTTTCAAGACTGACTTTGACCTTGACATGAATGTCATAGTGTATGAAATTTGCAAAAATAGTACTAAAGAAATTGCTTATTGAAAAACATTTAAGGGAAGTCTTGAAAGTCTGAAGAAAATCCAGTGAACCGTTCTTGAAATATCTTGCTGACAATTCAGGTTAACATACTGAAATCTTCAAAGTGTCGCTGTGACCTTGAAAATTAAGTGAAGGTCACCAAAATCAACTGGGCCCTGCGCCTTCCCTGGATGAAGCTTGGTGTCAAATATGAAGAAACTCCAGTTAATGGTTCTTGAGGTATCTCGCTGACCAGCACAACAGGCAGGTAAATATTCTGAAACCTTCAAAGTGTCTCTGTAACCCTGCACCTTCCCTAGATAAAGCTTGGTGTCAAATATGAAGACAATCCAGTGAACGGTTCTTGAGATAGCTTAACATGCAGGAAAAACGTGAAAGTCCCCTTGTGACCTTGAAATGAAGGTCAAGGTCACCAAACCTGACTTAGACCTTTCTTATACTGTAATGAACCTAGGTACCAAATATGAAAAGAATCTAGAGAACGGTTCTTAAGATATTCAAATTCGTACGTACGTACAGACGGGCGGAGGAGGAGCCTAATACTACATCCCCCGCTTAGCGCTAAACGCGCGGCGGGGGATAACAAATCATCTGACAGTTACTTAAAGTCCAACTTGATTTGTTTGGAGTAAGTCCAAATTGTTTCCATGGAAATCATGAAAACTACAAATGCCCCAAATCTGCAAAATAGCAAAAGGCACCACTTAAAGATCTGTTTGATATATCTGCCTAGTCTTGTAGAAACATATTGAACGTTTTTCGAGTTGTGCTCCGGAAACAAAGCCCACCCCTCCCTCTTGAGACTAAGTCCAAAACATTTCCATGGAAACCGAGGAAAATATAAACGACATAAATCTGTAAAGAGCAAAAGGCACCACTTTAGGTTCTGTTTGATATATCTACCAATTTTTGTTGAAACGAATTGAACGGTTTTTTATTTATGCTTCGGACAGACAGACGGACGGACATTACATGCCGGGGGGATACAAAGCATATACATATTACGATGATTGCCTGATGGCAATTGTCATCTTAAAGCACACACAATATTATTCATATCATCATGAAGTGTTTGGTTGTTTCTTTTACAGCAGTTGCGTGAATCGTTTCATCCATCAGTCCACATGATCAATGATTCATTTTCAGGCTCTAAAGAAATTATCAAAACATACAGTTCTTTACACCATTACTTCACAGAACCCTCACACTGCCTGTTAGGAACCCTAAAACTAAAAATTGGGGGTCCCCTGGACCCCCATGTTTGTGAGTCGAGGTAAAACCCTGTAATAAGTAACAATCAGCAGTTTGTTTGTTTTCTGGGTTACATCTTCTTTTTATTCTCTTTTTAACCTTTTTATTTTATTTTTATTTTCATAACCCAGAAAAAATCTCTATGTTCATCAAATATCATCTTCTAAAATGCCAATCAAGCATCAAATCAACAGTTTGTTTTGAAACAGCATCTCTGTTAAAGAGATGATCCCAACAAGGCTCAGAAAAACTAACTTGCTCGCCTTGAGCCTGTACATATACTCACCCTTTGGTGGCTGTATTCCAAGTGCTTCAAACCTATCTTTGTGGGTCATTGGCAGCACAACAGCTTCAATCAACTGTAATGTATTAAGACAAAGACATGTATTGGCATAATCCTCAGACACAACAGCTTCAATCAACTGTAATGTATTAAGAAGAAGACATGTATTGGCATAATCCTCAGATACAACAGCTTCAATCAACTGTAATGTATTAAGAAGAAGATATGTATTGGGATAATCCTCAGATACAACAGCTTCAATCAACTGTAATGTATTAAGAAAGACATGTTTGGCATAATCCTCAGACACAACAGCTTCAATCAACTGTAATGTGTTAAGAAGAAGACATGTATTGGCGGCATAATCCTCTGACACAACAGCTTCAATCAACTGTAATGTATTAAGAAGAAGACATGTATTGGCATAATCCTCAGACACAACAGCTTTAATCAACTGTAATGTATTAAGAAGAAGACATGTACTGGCATTATCCTCAGACACAACAGCTTCAATCAACTGTAATGTATTAAGAAGACATGTATTGGCATAATCCTCAGACACAACAGCTTCAATCAACTGTAATGTATTAAGACATGATTGGCATAATCCTCAGACCTGTTTACCCTCAACTTGCCACTCAAGTAGTTCAAAGAGAATCTTTCAGCAGTTTCAGCTATTTCCCAACAATGGCTTTTACCAACATGGAAGCAGGTGCAATCGAACTCATACATGTTACAATCAACAAATAACTGTTCCCACAGTATTGCACAGACAGTGCATCTCAGTGCATGATGACTCATTGCATCATTGTGTTGGCTTTAACATGCAATTTTGTTAGTTTTCTTCAGTTGACATCAAGTTACTGGCCATTCTTGATAATTATCACCCCTATTGCAACATCCTTATTCTGTCATGCTCACTTAGTTCAAATATAGTATCACCTGTGGTAAAACAGATAACCATGATAACATTTGATACTGATCTGATCAAGTATGGTATGCATTTGTTCACAATTTTGTACTATATTTCACTCCAAATTACAATGTTCATTCATCCATCCCTTGATGCATGCAATAATCTTTAAATTCTTAATTATTTCAAAATCTGTAGAAACTGCAGGTGTAAACAGGTATGAACCCTTCCATTTTCACACACATTTCAAGTAGCAGTGGCAACAAATCATACCCAATAAAATGATGTTCATTTTCCAATCTTTCATAAGAACACAGTTTTTGAGCCTAATATCCATCAGGACATAGACTGTGATTTGCAAAATGTAAATCCTACCATCAATGTGAATATGATGAGTTCTACATAAAACATGATAACTCATTATTCATATGTGGTAAAAGATTTGTTTTATGAGCTCCCATGCCTCATATAAAGACTTATTAAGACAATAAAAGCACTAACCTCTTGAATCTGTTTGTCCAATCCTCCAATGTCACTGTACTGCTCAGTGGGTCGCTCATCCACTTCCATGGCCTTCACTCGGGAGTCATACCTGTCATACACATCAAGGTGCTATATACTGTATTTAGACACATACAATTTCATTGTTGAAACACATGTTTGTTGCAATCTGCAATATTCGGCTTTTGTAAATAAGTCAGCATCTTCAGTCTGGACAGGACTAATAATTGTTTGATAGCATAACAAAAATGTATGTTTACAATGAACAAACAACCAGCAACTAACTGATATAATGCAATCAGGCCTAGGATCACAAGGGCTGTACCAAGTGTTCAGGGGTTCAATACTTATGTATTGTTTCAAGGTGAATAACCTTAAATGTACACATAAGAGATTTGCGGGTTGCGAATTCCAGCATCCTATACTCATAAAAATTACAACGGACTAACGAAATTGATTAACTCGTCCACAGGGACACAGAAAAAGTCCAAATACTTTTTGTAAAAAATTCGATCAAGTAACAATAAGTTATCACCGATTCGGGTTATGGTATCATTTGCAATTTAATTACTGTTACAATGTGATGATCATGATACACAATACAATAACAGTAACTGAATTACAACAATATTACAACATAGTGTTAAAAATAATGTTTAAGTGCCTGGGACCCCCATTTTGTAGTCCAGGACCCCTGAAAATTAACAGTATGAGTCCCAGGGACCCTCAAATACAGACTCAAGGTAAATCCCTGTACATCAAGCAACTTAACAACAGAAACAAGCATAAAAATATTACATGAGTGGATCAGTTAGATTTTTAAGTGAGATGAGTTACTGACGAAGTCAGTGGATCTTAGATAATAACCACACTACTTACTCTTGAGGAAGGGTCTCCAAAATAAGATAGGAGTCCTTGTTTACTCCCTGAAAAACAGAAAAAATATATGAATAATAGATGCCCAGCATAGAACGATATGCGCAACAACTAATGCTTTCCTTAAATCTGAGGGACAATGGCCATGGCATAAGTTCAAGAACAAGAATCTGAAAATTAGTAAAATCTAAATATTTTTATATATGTGTACTTATCCTGCACTACTTACTTCCTGCACTTATTGCTTACGACTCGAAACGTGGCTGTGCCAGACGATTGATGTTGAAAGTGTAGACTGTGATCACTTCCTGGTCTCCGGTAAACATCCGTCTGCGCACGCATCACCGGAAGGTGACGTCAGCTATCTCTGATTATTGCCGTAAATCCCACAGATGAAAACAAAGAGGGGAGGTAGCTGAAAGCGCAGGGTTGGCCCTTATCATAAGTAGTGCAGGATAATTATACAAATATAAAAAATATTTAGATTTTACTAAATTTTTAACTAATCCTGCACTACTTACTTCCTGCACATTTATCAGACAGGAGGGCGTGTCATCTGTGGGGATTGCCTCGCAAGGTAAACAAAGACAGCTCGGTCAATGTTATCAAGTGCGCCTCGGTGGTGGAAAACCGTCGTCGCACCTAGATCGGACAGCGAGAGACGATCAGGCAGTGGTAATACACATATACTAGTAAGACACGGAGTCTTAAATGGAATATACCAGACGATTTTTAAAGGGTTATTAGCTTTAGGGAAATGTAGTAAAAAGCAGTGACTCAGGTTAACCCAAGCGTTACTCCTTAACTGACACACTCAGTTGTTCTCCTGGAACAACTCTTTTCCCATACATCGTCGGCGTGCTTCATGGGAAGAAAAAGCATGGTGGAAGGTATCTTCGTTGCACCTGGCAGAATAGTTAACAGACAGTGACTATCTCTCAGTGATAATTCGCATATAAGACATGTTGGCTTAAATGGAAAAGACCACGCGATTTTTAAAGCGAGATTAGCTTTAGGGAAATGCAGTAAAAAGCATTGACTTGAGTTTTTCGAAGTGTTGCTCCTTAACTGACACACCCAGTTGTTTCCCTCGGAACAACTCTTTTCCCACACAGCGACATCATGCTTCGTGGGAAGAAATATCATGAATGAAGACACCTTCGTGGAATCTGGAAGACTGATCGACAGAGAGGAATTACATCTCAGTGGTCATTCGCATATAAGCCATGTACGCCTAAATGGAAAAGGTCACCCGATTTTTAAAGCGTTATTAGCTTTAGGGAATGCAGTAAGAAGCATAGACCTGAGTCTATCCAAGTGTTCCTCCTTAACTGACATACCCAGTTGTTTTGCTCAAAACAACTCATTCCCCACACGACATCGTCATGCTTCATTGCGAACAACAATGTAGGATGTGATATCCTTTTGGGATTGTTGAGGTGCTGGTCTGGCACCAATGGTCCGAAGCGTTGGACACATATGGTGTGGATACTAATGGGGCAAAGACTGTGTCCGACATCTAGAAACACTCTTGCATTATCAGTGCCACTGTACAGTTACAGTGAAGCACCATAGTAGAGGCGAGTATGGGAAGTACTGGAGGTTGGCGTAGATGTAGGGGAAACCAGACCAGCCGCATTATACGCATGAATAAAGGAAGTCTGTATCCACAAAAAACACAGGGTTTTGCTTACATGCCTCTGACGGCGTGAGTTTGCTTAATGTACAAACTGAGTACACCAGCTGAACACAAGAGGATCACAGGAACGTCTTCACACAGACAACAGACGATAAGGGTGAAATAGAGAACCGTCGTTCATTTCGCCCTAGCTGGCAACGGGTGTGTAGTGATGAAACCCCCATAAAATACCCAGAGGTACAGAACCATGACTGCGTTGTTCAAACTGGATCCAATTAACACAAAGCGCACCAAACGCATGACCCTTGTCGCTATCGCTGTGCAAGTCTGCAAGGGAAGTGTTCGTGAGTGACTTGTAAAACACAACGCGTAGGCGGTCCAGGACCATGTTGAGAGTCCTGGCGGGTGGTCAAATCTGCAGCTTGGGTACACAAGTGCTAAAGAAACGAAGCACGGACGGTAACTCCTGTCAATGGGGATTGCTAAAACGAATTGGCACTAACATAAGTGGCAGCCATGTCCCTCCTGAAACGCCTTCCGTCTAAAAATACAGCAGGGAAACTGCTAAAAAACGGGGGTTTTTTTGGTTTGTTTGTTTTTGTTTTTGCTTTGTTGTTTTTTGTATTCAGCGGATCCTGCTTCGTGGCAACACAACTGCTCGATTGACTGCCCCTTGTTGTACATATGCCTGATGGGAGTCTAATGTTCATCAGCAATGCAGGCACAATGCTCTGGCTGAAAAGTAATTGGCGCATAATGCTGCCTGCAGATGCAGTGTGTTAATTGAACCGTTCTGGCGTGGGATGAGGATACACTATAGGATGTTTCCCCATCTGGCTAGTTGAAGAGGGGCACTTGACACTAGACTGCTTCAAATCAGAAACCAACCTCTGGTTGGTCATCTGGGACCGACTAAATATAGTCAAAGTCAAGTTGTTAATTCTTGATTGGGACGAAAACATTTGGAAGCAAGACAGGAGGACACGTATTTTGCATGTAGCTCCCCCAGAAAAGGCTTAAGCCATCCGCTGCCCAGGTTGACCATCCAGAGAAAGAGACACATAAACCGGTATCTCTTTGTGTAGCATTCAGTCTGTGAAAGCGACTCTGTCAGATCCCGATATAGCGTCCGCTAAGATGTACCTGCACCCAGGAATATGACGAGTTCTCAGACAGACATGGGTGTCGGCTATTACTGGAGAACAGACGGAACTTCTGGAAACAGTAACCCGGTCAAACTCTTGTTAAACCACACAACAATCGGGTTGCCCAGGAGACATTGCGCCCAATGACGGATAGCGAGGAACACTGCCTAGAGCTCCAATCTGCTGATTGACCTCTTGACCGAAACCCTGAAATTATCAGATTTAGTAAGGGGGCATCTAAATTCTGCATGGAGGCGCCAACCTAAACGTAGGTGGTTCGGAACTCGCTCAGTCAAGGGGACTGCAGCTATGACATCTATGGGCGGGTCCACTACAAGAAAAAAATACTGAGGTAAGTAAGGCAGGAGACCGACACGTTGACGAATGTCTGCCTGTCATTCCCGGGTGGACATTGGTCCGAACAGCACACATGGGATGAGGGTCTAAAACCTGTACCTGCCGGATTCCGAATGAGGATCCTGTCTGCTTGAAAGAGGCCTCAAATGTACGTCAGTGTGTGTGATGGTACAGGTCCAAAACGTCCCGGTTGACAAGTCAAACCCAGCTTATTAGCCCAGCTAGTATAAAGACGTATGGTGAAAAACGGCTGCTGTCCGTATGCAAATTATAACGCCATATGGTGGAGAGCACACATGAAATCACCAAATTATCACTGTTGCTGCATTATGATATGAGTTAATAATAACCATGGAGCTGTTGAAGTAAAAGTGCAGGTACTCCCGATCGAAAGTAAACCTCGGAACCAGGCACATCATTGAGGCAGCCAGAACACGTTTCCAGATGTCGTGACGTATGGACCCCCCAAGAAATAACCAATTACGTCAGAAACGCAGTAGTCACCAATGTACGGGTGTTTGGATAATACAAGGGCCTCAGGAAGAGGGAGTGTCCAGTCGTGTGGATCTTGAGCTTCATTTGCCCCTGCTTCCGTCACCCTTGAAGGGGATGCAGCTACGTTCATATTTTCCCTTGTCGATATGAGACTTGTCACCACGTCTCCAACCACGGATCGGAGCCTGATTCCAAGCCCGCCTAACAGTGTGGCGCCGAGGCAAGAGTAGGTACTGGATTCATGTGATGAGGGATGTTGGACTTGCTGGAAGGTCGTCAACGCTATCTCCCTCTTGGGAAAGTCACACACTGTTCGATAGACATCCTTGGACTCGTTATTAAATATGGTAGTCAAGGACTAGGGTTGGCCAGATAGATTCCACTGAAACTTTGAATCCCAACCGGAAAAGGTGAGAGAAAGCCTTGACCTCAAATAACACATGCATTGGCGAGATCTGCCCGTAAATGTTCGCCAAGGACAGTGAGGACCATCCACTACCAAGCCATCATAGAAGAGAGGTGACAATCCTGTACGGATTCATCTCAGGTCAGGTCTGGAAAGACAGTGTTAATAGCGGAAGCTAGGTTTGAGAACTGTCATGCGCTTAATTTCTTGACAAGGGATAGCGTAAACGCCACGCCCGGCCTTAGGCGCCATAATAGTTGAAGTCTCCGAAGGCAAGATGTGTTCGTCTCCCGACGTAGGGGCCATCGGAGACAGCGGCGCAACCAACAGCTGCTGAACCCTTGACGATGTTGGAGGTGGTGACGCAGTATGTCAAACACCAGAGGCACTGAATATAGTGAAGGCGTCGTCCTGCTGGTAGCGCCGTACAGGCGCAGATCCAGTAGAGGCGCCATACAGCTGCACTGGGAGAAAAGCCGAACAAGACGCTGGAGTGAGTGAGTATGATGGTATAGGCGTTGGATCTCGAAGAGGCGCCGTACAGCAAGTAGTGCCATACAGGCGCAATACCTGGTAGAAAAAACGGACAGGCGCTGGAGCGAGTAGGCGCCGTACAGGCGCTATATCTGGTAGAACCGCCGGACAGCCGCTGGATCTTAGGCGTCAGGAGTATGACGCCTGCCATGGAAACTCTGAAAACAGCAACCTGGAGAATGGAGACAGAGCGCCAGACGCCCTTGAGTTAGTGGACATCAGTGGTGTGGCAAGTATCTGGGTGCTTGCCATAGGCGACGTCGGTGTTGGACCTGGCGTTCATAGACGGAAAGAAAGGTGTTAAGATGATATATTAAGAAAGCGCAACAAGCACATTCATTCATGTGAAAAAACGGGAAAAAAAAAACGGAAAAGTGCAATTCAAACAGTATGAATGAAGGCACTTATGAGATACCCCGCGTGCGTGTAGCCTTACAAACTATACAGCGTGTTCCGTATAGAAACTGCAACATAGCAGAAACCCGCAGCAAGCACACGGTGAAAAACATGCAATAGTAATGATGAACACACGGGGAAACAGCATAATTGAGAACAAACGTCTCACAAATACTGACGAAAACTGGAGACCAGAATTAAGGCTTAATATACGATAATAGTATAACAAATAAGCATGAGCCAAGAACAAGCCACTACGAATACATCGAAGCCACGTGTTCTGAATGGTGAAGTGACCGATAATAGTGATGAAAACTTGGTAAAATCTAAGTATTTTAGATATTTACATACTTACCTCTTATCATCTTATATGCATACTTGCCTTACTCTCCGTAAACAGACTGCAGAACAGATCGAAAGCTTGCTAACCTATAACTCGAGATCGATCGAAAAGCGGTTGCTAACCTATAACTTCACGTGAACAAGGTGGTTCGGAACAACCAGGGAACGATTAGGAGGCTTGATGGGCTTCAGAGAGGTAAGTATGTAAATATCTAAAATACTTAGATTTTACCAAATTCTTTACTTACCTCTTATCATCTTATATGCATCTTATCCGACAGTGCTGGAAGGTGGGACGTTCTAACCATTGTTCACCCAAAGAGACCAACGAATCAGACGTATGGAACAGTGAATGCTTGGGGGTCTGCAAGCAAAACAAAGACCATGAAAGTGACGCACGTAAAGGGAACAATAGGTGAGGTACTCTCACAATTGTTCCTGTACAAAAGTCACAAAGCCTCCAAAGGAAGAGAACAACGCCTCGTACCTTAGTGAGTAGAAGGACGTGTCATCTGTTGAGCCACAACAAGAGGACCAAAACTCTGAAGGCCTTCCACATCTTCAACTGCCACGTCTCGAAGATAATGGCTGGCAAAAACAGTGTTAGACTTCCAAAAACAGCCCTCCATAATCGTTGGAATTGAACAATTCCTATGAAGAGCCATTGTGGAAGCCAAAGCCCGAATTTCATGCGGGTTAGTCGCCTTAGGAGGAGGTAACCCGGCTGCCTCGTAGGCATTGATGATGGTCGTCCGCAACCAGAGGGCCACTGTGTTCTTGTTGACCTCCCCTTTGGAGCCTGTCGATAAAGGGAGGAACAACCGTTTTCTCGTCCTTCGTCTAGGAGCTGATCTAGAGATGTATTCTCGTAAAGCTCTCACGGGACAAAGGGAAAGCTCGTCTGTGTCCTCTGCCCCTACCACAGAGGAGAGAGGTGGAATGGTGAATCTCCGATCTGGTTGTCCCGGCAACTGATTCTTAGCCACAAAGTCCCATAAGAGACCCAAGTGGACAGCACCATGACGAGATTGCTCAAAGTGGATTCTCGTGACGTCTAGGGCGTGAATCTCGCTAACCCTTGCGGCTGTGGCCAAAGCCAGAAGAAAGACCGTCTTCCTGGACAACAGATCAAAAAACGCCTGGCATAAAGGGTCATACGGGGGACCTCGCAAGTGTTGAAGAACAATGTTGAGGTCCCAAGCCGGTGGACGAAACTTCACTTTCTGGTCCTCCAGTTTGAAAGCTTTCAACATAGCCTGCAACTCGGGGATCTTGGATACTCGCACCTCCGTTTTTACTGCCAGAACAGAGTTGATGGCCGAGAGGTAAGTCGCGATGGTACCTCCTTTGAGATGACGAGAATTCCGGAGATGAAGGAGGAAGTCTGCCAAAAATTGAGGGGAGGCCGTCAACGGTCGCACAGAACGGGAGGAACAGAACCATTCAAAGGTAACCCATTTGTCATCATAAAGACCCCTCGTTGAAACTCGATGAGCCCTCGAGATGATTCTGGACGCACCGTCCGAATAACCTTTCGCCCTCAAGGTCCTCTGTAAATGACCCAAACGCAGAGATTGAACCTCTCTGGGTCTGGGTGGAGTTGTCTGCTGTGAGGGTGAAGCAAAAGATTCCTCCACCCGGGCAGACGAACTGGGTGTGCGTTNGGCGAGACGCCTTAGCTCGGGGAACCAACCCCTCGCCAGCCACCAAGGCGCGACCAAAAGCAGTTTCAGACGAGTAGTTTGTCATATTTTCGCCACGATTTCCGGCAGAAGCACTGGAGGCGGAAGGTGTAGGCGTCGAGACTTTCCCAAGAGAGAGACAGAGCGACGACTGCCCACGCGGCTGGATCCGGGATCGGAGACACATAAACCGGAAGTTGATTGTTCAGGTTTGTGGCGAACAAGTCTACCATGGGCCTGTACTGGGACTGGCAAACGATATCGAACGCCTCGGGATGAAGCATCCATTCGGTGGGGGAAGGTTTGCCGGGCCTGGATAGAGCGTCTGCAAGGATATTTTTGCAACCGGGGATGTGTCGTGCTCGAACTGTGATGAGAGCCTGATCCAAAATCTCGAAGAACTGGAACGACTGATGGAGAAGACGTCGGGAACCCGTCGTCCCCTGATTGCGTATCACCCAAACCACTGTTGTGTTGTCCGATACAATGAGTAAGTTGGCTCTAGTGAGGCGATCTCGCCAATGAGATACTGCCAGAATCACAGCTTGAAATTCCAAGCTGTTGATGTGCCAGGACTGATGTTCTGTTGACCACAGTCCCGAGACTGGGTGGCCGTCCAGGTGTGCTCCCCACCCCTGTAATGAGGCGTCCACAAAGAGTTCCTGGTTTGGGGAGAATTCGATCAAACAGACTCCGACGCAGACATTCGATGGGTGAGTCCACCAACGAAGGTACCGGTGCAGATGCCACGGCAGTGGAATGCTGGACCTGAGATCGTCGGCTTCTATGAACGGTTTCAAAAACCTCTGAAGAGGCCGAAGCATGAGCCTCCCCCTGCTCGTGAGGTCCTGTGCCGACGTCAATAGACCTAAAATGGCCTGCCAATCCCTCAACTTGAGAGCCTGGGTCAACCCCTTGTGGACGCAGGCCAAGATCTTCACCCACCGGTCGGGTGGGATTCTGAGCTTGTCTTGATCGGTGAGGAAAAGTCCTCCTATGAAGGTGAGTCTCTGAGACGGCTCCAGATACGACTTCTCCCAATTGATCAACCAACCCAGTTGAAGGAATAATCGGAGAGCGTATTCCTTCTGTCTGACAAGCCTTTGACGATCCCAGTTGTTCATTAGACAATCGTCGATGTAAGGGCTGAACTCTATCCCTTGTAGATGAAGGAACCGTGTAATCGGCACCGTGATGCGTCTGAACAGCCACGGGGCCGAAGAAATTCCAAACGGGAGTACGCGCCATTGGAAATGCTGGCCCTGGAAGTAAAACCGGAGGTACTTCCTGTGGGGCCTGAAAATAGGAATGTGCAGGTACGCATCCTGTATATCCAGGCTGATAAGCCAGTCCCCTGGAGAGATCTTGGTCCGAAGCTGGTCCAACGAAACCAGTCGGAAATGAGGAGGATCCAACAGGTAACGGTCGTTGAACACCACCATATTGTGAATCATTCGCATTTTGTTGGTGTTTTTCTTGGGGACCAGAAAGATCGGCGAGTAAAACCCGAGGTTGTTGTTTGGGTCCTGTACCAGTTCGATGGCCCTTTTGTCGAGCAAAATCTGAATGTTTTCCGCTATTTGCTGATGTTGAGCCGCAGAATAAACGCTTGACCGAGGCAGGTTGGTCAGAGGCGGCTGACTGCATAAGGGAAGCTGGTACCCCCTTTTCAGAATGTTGACCACTAAGGGATCCTCCAGGAATGTCCAGTTGGGCCAAAAGATCCCCAATCTTCCGCCTACAGGTGTGGGATGGATCTGGACGACTGGGGGGCGGAAGGTCCCAGTCGTGGAAGTCTGATGCCTCAGCGGCGTTGATATTGTGGTTTGGTGACGGCAAGGGGCTTACCTCTCTTGCCTGGGGCACCACCGGTGGGTCGTCCCTTGGTTTGCCGGAACTTGCCAGCCCGGCGGACACAGGTGCGCTTGCCAACATAGGAGTTGGCCTTGGGCGCTGGATTTGTCTTACAAATGGCTCGAAAAGACTTGAGGGCTATCTCCGTGGTTGTAAAGGACGAATGTTCCTTATAAATCCCCCTTATGGCATCATTAAACAGGCACTAAACCGGCAAGTCACGTGGGACCGCCATTTTGGCAGTAACATGAGGCACGCAGGTGAAGTGAAAAAGCAAAATAAACACCGCGAAAACACCCACCCACCCTAGGAGGGATGAATGGGAGTCCAAAAAGAGATATCCAAGGACACAAGTCCCGGATACCCCACCACGAACCACGAACTCCACTCGAAGCGAGAGCGAAGAGAAAAACTAGCGAGCGAGGAAAAAACAAGAACGAGGAACTCACCGGTGAGTACGTTCTAACAAAGTTAGCAAACTTAAAACATACCAGAAGTATAGCAAATAAGAAACACAGGGGACACAATACCCCCGCAGTCAAAACTACAAGTCTTAGGATCTCGATCCACGTCTGATTCGGTACACGAATAAGAAAGGAATGACTTGTTCACGTGGGCACATGATAGACTGCTGTGACCTTACCGGTCACCCGCATGTCTTCAATCGAACCACCTTCGCGAGTTATAGGTTAGCAAGCTTTCGATCTCGACTTCTGCAGTCTGTTTTCGGAGAGTAAGGCAAGTATGCATATAAGATGATAAGAGGTAAGTAAAGAATTATCATGTTTAACACAAACACCATCACTACAACAGTACTACAAAAAAGAAACAGAAGGGTAATACCTACACCCTCTGAGAAACAAAGGAAAAACATCCAAAAGTCAGTTTATTATCAATAAACACAATTCATAGGATACAAATCAGTCGAGCTGGCAAACCACACGTCTTGCGAGGCGTGCAAAAAGCAATAATCTGAGGTGGCTGACTTCACCTTCCGGTGATGCGTGCGCAGATAGATGTTTACCCGAGACCAGGAAGTGATCACAGTCTACGCTTTCAACATCAATCGTCTGGCACAGCCACGTTTCGAGTCGTAAGCAATAAGTGCAGGAAGTAAGTAGTGCAGGATTAGTTAAAAATTACATTCTGTAAACATCACCCACCACAAGATCAGCTGGCTTGAGTTTCTCTGCATCTACAAGGCCAATAACAGGTAGGAAGTAGGTCTGAAAGGTAAAAGAAGCCCAAATGACACAACTGAACATTAACATGGCTTTATAAGACAATTAATAAGGAGAGAAAAAGGGACAAAGGCAGATACATCACACAAGAAAACACTGATGAAATAAACTGCAATATTTGTCACCAGTCATGCCAGTAATCAATAAGTAATTCACCAAAAACTTACATACATCTGAATCATCGCTTTATGTGATAGGCTAAGAAACATATAGAAGAACAAGACTTTGGTGACTTAAATGTTTTTGTTGAAATGAAGGCTAAACATGCTATCGAACCAGGTAAACAACACAGGCCCTCGTGTCTTTGCGAGGATTAAATATTTTATAAAATATATACAAACATTTGAGATGACCCCCCGACTCAAAATGCTTCACACCAAATACATTATGACAAGGCCAGACACTTTGGTGCACCCCACCCGCCTGCTTTGCCGATCGCTCTGCTACCATCGTATACAATTGATTAAATCTTAATGTAAACATGATCATGGATGATTGGCCTATCGAGCACCACTCATGACACCTACCAATTCTTTATTGTTATTTCTGCAAGTTGATTGAAACCCGATTTTGACTCTCAACTAAACGATCTTGACACAAATGGCTGACGATATATCCACACAAACCGGGGGTGTGGTCGAAGCAAGCCCTCTGGTTGGTTGATGTTTGTTAAGGAGACATTTACAAATAATGCTTTCTTTTGAGAAGCCATTGCTGGAAAAATCATCTTACATTTCTTCCAAGTCAAGCAGTCGATGAAAGTAAAAATTCCCGAGAATTTATAAAGAATGTGCAGATTTAGCAGCGTTGACCAACCAGAGGGCTTGCTTCGACCACACCCCCGTTTTGTGTGAATATATCGTCAGCCATTTGTGTCAAAATCGTTTAGTTGAGAGTCAAAATCGGGTTCAATCGACTTGCAGAAATAACAATAAAGAATTGGTAGGTGTCATGAGTGGTGCTCAATAGGCCAATCATCCATGATTATGTCTCCATTAAGTTTTAATTGATTGCATGCGATGGTAGCGTAGCGATCGGCAAAGCAGTCGGGTGGGGTGCACCGAAGTGTCCTGTCTTGTCATGATGTATTGTGCTGTGAAGCATTTTGAGTCGGGGTCATCTCAAAAACAATATTTTTTAATAATTAATCCTCGCAAAGACACGAGGGCCTGTGGTAAACAATGGATCAGTTGTAATACAAAGTATCTCCAGGTCTGCCATTATGTACCTGTCTGGTTGATGTCTTGATGACAGCACACTTGCCCTTGCGTTGTGAGTCCAGGTCAATGTTAGCCCCATCCTCCTCCTCCTGGTCATGAGGGTCCATGTCCAGTAGCTGCCAAACAAGTACAATGTCGATACAAAACAGACATACAGGACAGCTTTTATAGACAACTCATGTCCCAGGATATACAGGACAGCGTTTATAGACAAGTCATGTCCCAGGATAAACTGTGGACATAAACTTTCTGGACTTCCTGAACACCATCATGACTGCAAGAAAAGATCATTTTCATTCGTGATGGACCCATAAACTAACTCACAAACTATGTTATCATCCAAAACAGGATTTACTGTTATTTATATTCAAAATGGCCACCCCTCTGTTAAACTGTGAAATTGTGAGTGCCACCGATAAACAGTTTGATAAGATTTTGAATCATTAGAGTTGGTCAAATTCATCGCATTTGCCATTAAAGGAATCATGGTGAGTATCATTTTCATAGTTGTTGTGCCATCTGTACCATTTCAGTGTTCTACCATGCCATTCTACTATTTTTCGATCCCTGGTTTGGTACAATCAACCCAACAGATGAGACTAATATCATCAGATGATGATATGCTATCTACAAACAATAGAGTGAGTGAGTTTAGTCTTACGCTTCTTTAGCATTATTTCAGCAACATCATGGCAGGGGACACCAGAAATGTGCTTCGCACATTGTACCCATGTGGGGAATCGAACATACAATCAATAGAGGAAAACAGAATACAGAATACTGGAGACATTCCTTATCACGCTTATTGGTAAGGAATATGCACAAGATCCTTCCTTACTAATGTTTTCCAAATCTCTCTACTGCTATCTACTGGTAATGAAAGGTTAATGAAAAACACATGGCTGTTCAAATGTGGCTCTGATGGATGTCACAGATGACATGATGTAGTTCCCATTTTTAAGTAATATTTCTACATTAATCTCTAATTTCTTATGTCAGGGATGGCAACAGGAAAATCTATTTTCAGCTGAAAACTTCATAGTGTGTCATCGAATAGGGGGTTTGAATTGATCAATTTGAAGAGTAATTTTCAGCTAAATTTAAGCTTCATTACTCTATTTATATAATAGTTCTGTTGTGAGACATGTGCTGATAATTATGGGGCAAACATGTTGCAAACTTGGTAGATAGATAGGCTACCATCTTCTTAAAAACATGAATTCCACATTTCATGGTACAATCATTCCCCAATTGTATATTTTTAGTGCATGTGAAAATATTTCCAATACATACCTCAATGACATTTGAGACAAGATAGGGAAGTGTTTTGTTGACTTTAATCTTCTCATTGTTTTCCTTGATCTTCTCCTTTTGAGCCTGAAGCTCATGAGAGATCCGCATGATTTCAGATTTCATAATCTGCAAACCAAACCAAAAAGAGAGTCAGCCATAACCACAGACATGACAGAAGTACCAGAGCAGAAGCTGCTTCAATGTAAACTGTATTAACAAATACAATATGCCAGACTAACAATTTATTTAACAAATATAATGCTGATATCATACACAAACTTCACATAACAATTAACTTCTTTGTCACAAATTTTAAAAACCTCTGTTTTTGTTCTTCTGAAGTTCATTTTCCAAAGTTGTCACAAAAATTACATTACCATCTTTCCAGAGTTTTCCTCAATGCTAAGTCAAGAATTTTTCATATATTGACTCCATGTGAATAGCTGCACGCTGTGTCACATTGACATCAAATGATCGGTTATTATCAATATTATGATCACAACCCGTGAAGATCCAGATTATAATTGGTCTTCAGCAACCCAGCTTGTCGTGACAGGCAGGATCAGGTGGCCATGCTCTCTGACTTGGTTGACACGTCATTATATCCCAGTAGCGTAGATCAATACTCATGATGTTGATCACTGGATTGTCTGGTCAAGACTCGATTATTTACAGACCACCAGCATATAGCTGGAATATTGCTGAGTAAAGCAATAAACAACAAACAAACAGACATGATCACAACATGCATATCACAGTTACCTTTAAGTATAAAAGATAGATTCCTTGGGCCTACCTTAATCTCATTATCCAAGAGTCTTGTTCTGCTAACAATTTCATCAGTTGACATGCGCAATACTTCCTCCCCAAGTGATTCCTGGAATACATACATTTACAGCACATAAACACCAAACATACTGTAGGAAAACTGGGTTAAATTGTAGTGTAAGCAGGGGGGCAGGGGCTTCATAGCGGGATATTCAAACAATACGTACCACATATAGAATAACTGTCTACCAGATAGTCTTGTAGCACATTGTTTCACTTGCTCTTCTACGGGACAACTTCATTCCCTCCCCAGAGTGGAATGTTAGGTTTTATGTAGGGGGATGCTAGGTTCTTTATATTAGTGTTAGGCCGGGTTTGGGGAAAAGTAGAAGTAGGAAACGGAATAGGTATTAGGCTTTAGACCTTGGGTAATGTCCAGTTAGACGGGGTTGGTTTGGGGTGGCTTTTTAGAAGAAGTTTGAATATGGATTGTTAAAATGGGGAAGTTAGGTTCCTTTTAAACTAGTGTTAGGTCGGGTTGGGGGAGAATTAGGAGTAGGAAACGGAATAAGTATTAGGCTTTAGACTTTGGGTAACGTCCAGTTAGACGGGGTTGGTTCGGGAGGTTTTATTTTGAAGAAAGAAGCTGGTTTCTTAAACTTAATTATGTGAGTGAGAGAGAAGTGTAGTTTACAAACTGTTATGTTTTTGTTTGTCTTTTGTAATAAATTATTATCAATGTTTATCTTGTCTTTGTAATTTCCCTATAGGCTTTATGCCCGATTCACGAACTGGTCACTGAGTTTTGAGTAGAGAACAGATCAACCCTAACGCACACCTATAAAATAAAAGTACACAACACAATGTCCAAACAAGGTTGTTCCAACATCATGTTCCTACATACTACTTAACTTAACTCAGCTGTCACTGGACGATGGTAGTCTACTGAGAACCACACCTATTACAATAACTTAACCAACATATGCTAGTACATTTCACTAAAAGAATTAAAGGTTTCATTTTTCAAACTGATGTAACATAAGATGTATAGCCTGATCTCTTGAACCTAGATTATTGAAAAAGTGTTTGGAAAAACTGAACTTTACACGCTTTTTATTTTATCATCAGTAAAAACAAGTCTTATATTTGTCCAGCGCCATCTAAAATTTTCACATTTTATCATTAGTTTTCATGAGTGAGTTTTAGTTTTACCCTAGTTACACAGGAACCCGTTATCGGCATGTATTTATATATGTGACGTGCGTGTAGATCTATGGTCTATGTTTAACCTACATGCCGATAACGGGTTCCTGTGCCTAGTTATCATGAGATTGACTGTCACAGAAATATTAGGCTAGATAATATTTGGGTAATATTTTATATCAGGAAACAGGCATAACAGATGTTCTTTGTTGGTCCCTATATACATGCACTGTAGCTTGTAGCAGAGGCCATAAAATAAGATACATAATATGCTCTATGCTTGTATGTATTAGTAATAGTACAGTAATGTTAGTTAACATTGGTAAGCTAAGCACTCTGGTGTTTCAGAGGAATCAATCAGAGTAGTTGATAATGGCCATAATGTATACTGGGTTGTGAGGCTGGGTACAAGGTCAAGACTTCATAAAACATCAATAAAATCCCCAATCACCTCTCCATCATCCCAAATAGCTTTATCTTCCAGCGTCGCCATGTTGAAAATGAATCGGCACTTTCCGTTTGTTCAAAAGTCGAATCAGTACATGGAAAATAAATATTTTACTTTGTAATTCAGAGAATGGCATAATACTTCATGTATGTTTCAAGATCAATTAAATGGTATTTGTAAACATAAATATGTTTTATGTTCATTCGAAATCGTGATTTTAAAGTAAAATGGTTTATATCGTATTCATATTCCGTTTTCACTTTTGAAATAGAGTGAGTTTTAACCTAATGCTACACATTTTCAGATGACGTACTTCACAATCAGTTCATGGGAAGGCATGTGTGTGATGATTGTGCAGTGAAATTTGTCTTGTTTTTGACCTTGCGCCAAATTGGAGTAAGTTGTCCAAGTCATAACCTATGCCCGTCCTTTACTTTTTACAATTGCATGTTATTTTACAAAAATAGCTACCTTATGATAACTTGCAATCGAACACAAAATATCACTGTCCACTGTCACGGTTTTCGTGCATCACTCATCTCTATTTTTTCGGAGCTCCTGTCAACGGCTTGTCACTGTCAGTGAACATTTGGTTAATTCATTTTAAGAAGTGTATTTGTGCTATCATGTACTAGCAAGCACGTATTTGTACATGCGGCTGCAGTAATTGGAAAAGCCTCCCTTCATCAGTCACATGGGCACACTGTGGTGTTTAATTTTTGTACGAAGTGATAGCGGTACATAGCAGTGCTATTTTCAATTATATCAATATTCCACAGAGGTGTCCTTGTCTGAGCTATATTTCAAAAAGGTAAGAGTTCCCCCCGTTCCCCCATCCCAAATACTATCTATAAATTAATACATACTACAATTATTAACAAAACCTAATACAACAATTACTAGAGAACACACGAAAATAACTAAAAGCCCAAATATTAATTACAATATATAAGGTCAAACCATGTTGTGTTACCTCTGTTAATCTGCGGAAGAAAAATAGGAAAGATTTCCGTCCGTAACCCACGGTTCTATTCCTAAGAAAAGATGTTTTTTTAATAGAAAGCCTACCCGAACCTTAACCCTAACATTATGCTAAATCTAAACCCTAAACCCTAACCCCTAGAAATAATCATAATAAATAGAATGCATTTCAAGCGGGGATTACGGGTGGAACTCTTACCGAAAAATACAGGGGAACGGAAAGAGCTCTTTCCCCAGACCCCAACCCTGAACTGTCCTCAACACCGTTTCAGCTGTTACTGTTTGATTAGGATTAGGTGTAATACTAATGTAAACATTGAACATAAATAACATTTGCATATCAGAATGGTTAGTTGTTTAGAATAGTAATCATGAGGTGTTTTTCTGTGTGCCATGTAAGAGAAAAAATGTGTAAAAATTTGATCATCATTATTAGTATGAAGATAGGGTCAATGTATTGGTGATCCAAGAAAATCTAAAAAATACTGACCCAGTGATTAGCTACTAACCATTGTAGCCTGTCAGTTAAGCAACCAATCCTTGAAGTCCTATAATTTGCGGATCATGTGAGTTCTAATTTCATAGGACCCACGAAGATCCGGGGTGGAATAGGTATGCAGCAACCCATGCTTGCCACAAAAGGCGACTATGCTTGTCGTAAGAGGCGACTAATGGAATCAGGTGGTCAGGCTCGCTGACTTGGTTGACACATGTCATCGGTTCCCAATTGCGCAGATCGATGCTCGTGCTGTTGATCACTGGTTTGTCTGGTCCAGACTCGATTATTTACAGACCACCGCCATATAGCTGGAATATTGCTGAGTGCGGCTTAAAACTAAACTCACTCACTAATTTCATAGTGTGTTTAAATAAGTGTAAGTGTATTACTATTAGGCACTTTCGTTATTTATTCTAATTAATAATTATTTATTTACGATTAATGTCCCCTGACTTTTCTGTTACTGTTGCAGATTTGAGGATGCCTCGTCTCCCACCCCGTGTCAATGACATGGCTATACGTCTGGCACTGTCAGGTTGCACCAACCGGCCCTTTTACCACATCGTTGCTATGCCACGAAAGAAGGCTCGCGATGCTAAGGCCACAGAACAACTTGGCAGTTATGACCCAATGCCAAATACGGACAATGAGAAGCTAGTGTCTCTCAATTTTGAGAGACTGAGATATTGGTTGGCCTGTGGAGCAAATTCCACTAAGCCAGTCCAACAATTACTGGGTAGGTTGTCATGGTCATGTCGTGTTCAGTTCAGACTACCTGTATACTAATCAGAGCAGCTGTTTTCTCAACATGGAACAATAACTTAAATCTGTTGAAAGCAATTTTCAAGCATTGGCTTGTTCCATAAAAGCACTGGACATTTCAGTATTTTACCATGTTTTACCTGTCTGTATTGTTAGGTAGGTTAATCAGGATGTGCAGGAAGGCACTTCATTTTCTGGGCCATGTCATATTTAAGAACTTTCATCCTTTTACTATGTTAAGTGTGACTCAATAACTAGATATACATTTTCATCATCTCATGTAGTGCTGTATTCTCAATACACCATTGTTTCAGTCAAAAACTATGGATGCTATATCATATAGTTTGTGGGGGCACAAGTAGATGTCATCTGAAGTGCCACAAATTGCTATTCGTATTTGTGTGGCATGATCATGAGTCTGAATCACAATCTGTGCTGATTATAGTTCTATGGTTGTCAGCACTTATTCCATGCTCATGTGTTTCAATACATAGTAAATGGTTGAGATCTGCATCAATTCTACATCAAGCTGATACCAGTATGCTGTGATATACTAAACTACAGGTCAGACTGGTGATAAACAAAATTTACTCACTCACAATATGTTTGTTTCAGGTCTTGCTGGCTTCTTCCCAGTTCATCCCCTGAGCTACATCAAGGCCAGGAGGAACCGTCGAGCAGTTGCAGAGCAACTCAAGGAAGAGGTGACCCAGGAGGAGTCGGGATCTGCACCTACATAGTGCTGTCCATCTCCAGTAGCCTGATGTGGTCGTGTGACTCCTAGTGGATGACTGATACGATGTCTGTCAGGAACTGTGGACTGAATCATTAGCTGTGTGTGTGATTGATACATTGGCTGTACTGATGACCAATAGAACAGCTGTATGGATACAATGAATGTATGTGTTATTGAGCAGACTGCAGCATGTTGATGGCCCACATGGTGTAGCTGCGTTAGCTCCCCTCTGTAGGAGATTCTACACTTTCATGTCACAACATGAGCCTTCTCACCTTTATCTCTCTTTAGGGGGTCATTGACATTGAGATGTGAACAGTTGACATCCAGTATACTTGACATCTTAATTTTTAATTATTCAAGGCAGCTGACAGTGTGTTGTTCCTATAGTCAAACCCTGCTGTGTCCAGACCCTGGGGACTCGAGGAATACTTGTACATATTCAGGGGTCAACTAATCCAGGGTTCAACACATCTGACTCAACTCCCTAACTGTGTGACCTAGCCAACACCAGCAGACAACAAAAAGCAACCTTGCCACATCATGCATATCAACTAAATAACATTGATATAGTTATACAAAAGTATTTGTCATGTCTATATTTATTCACTATAAAGTAAGTTTGAGACGACCTTGAATTTGACACATCAAGGTTCGGCATGGTTTTCTTGTAGACTGGTTACAAGAACATTTATTGTTTCCACAATTCCAGTAAATAGCCAAGCATGTTGAACTGTTGACACCATTATGTATTATCAGGTACACACACTGTTTAAGTTTTTATAACTGTTTGGAAAAGGAATGTTTTGCCATGTTGGTGTGGCACAATAATGGTCTATCCTGAGAAACTGCTTATGGTGTACAGAGCAGTTACCTCCCTTGTATTACCAGCACTCCACTCTTCAAGAAGAGACTCTCCCATGTAACATGGATTAACCTGCATTATTGTTCTGTGGTCAGTTAATATTTGATTATTCTAGGTGGTTAGTAAATGTCTGCATCAGCGTACATTGAGTATGCTGTCTTCAGTTGCGGTGGTGACTTCATAATTTATGGCTTGGTGGAGTGATGATGATTTTAAGGGGGAGGGGCACCCATTTTGTTCTGGTGGGGCATCACTTTTGTGCATAAAATTATTTTAAAATTATGGTTAACAATTATGGGAAGGGGAGAGGGGGGTCATTGATTTTGTACATACATTTGGGGGGTGGGGGTCATTCACATTGTACATGCTTCAATCATCATCATCTCCCCTAGCCATAAATTATGAACGGCCCCTTAGCATGTCATTGTCTGGACTTTGTATGGACATGTTGAAATGTTTTGAAATGGAAATGTTGAAATGAGAATTACACTTGTACCTGTTGACTGTCTCTTTTTTATCGTATCAGTTGCTATGAGTACACACACACACATTACTGAGAATGTTTAAAATATGAGAACTAGGACATGCCTCACAAAGATTGATGTAACAAGAAATAACACCATTTACACAGTGAACAGACATACATAGGAGGGCTGGCCTCACATAGATAGAAATGGAAATTAGTTCTATCAGAAGCCCAGGTGTAAGGTTACCGTATCATTTATTAGCAAAGATAATGATAGACAAAATTCATTAATAAAAGCAACCTTCATTGTCTAATCGAGGAAATACAGCACCCATAAAAAGTATTCTTTTTGTGGACATTACATGATGTCCAGATTTGTGATCATGGATGAAACTAGGGCTCATCTCTACCAAACAACAATCAAACTGGGAACCGTTTGATGTCACTACCATAACTAATTTACAGAAGATGAGAGCTGATCATTGTTCAATATACCAAAACATCCCTCTCCCTTCAAGTGGAGACATGGGTACATTGCGTGAGGCCCATTTCTGGTGTCCCCTGCTGTGATATTGCTGGAATATTGCCAAAAGCAGCATAAAACCATACTCAAGTGGAGATGTTACAGAGGCCCAGATAAGCTGCGTATCCGGGTAAAATACGCATAGAAAATTTCCAATTACGCATTGAAAACATAATTGTTGCGTACCAATTACGCATTTAAAATGTTAGATACGCAAAAAGTTTAAAACAAATGCGTACTGAATATATTTATAAAAATCGCTTGCGTAATGAAAAAGACATCGATTGCTATCAAGTTGTACTGTTAGTATAGGACAAGTGTTGTACTGTCAGTAGAGGATGACTGATTTTTTATGAAATCTTTTCCATTATATTTAAGTTGGTTTTGATTAGGTATGACATAAGGCAGAACATACCTGCTTAGTAAACTTACTCAATGACATATACCTAGGTGAGTAAAATGACTGAAATACGCACAAATTTGAAAGCAGTGGGTAACGGAAAATGAAATACCCACTCAACATTCATAATACCCGCTCCAAAAAAATACAGTGGGTACAGTACCCACATGAGCTAAGTCTTATCTGGAGCTCTGATGTTAGGATCTTCATGTAAAGCCTATATCATACCAGAAGTGGAGTTACATTTTTAAATGTGGTTTATTATACTAAGAAGTAACATTTAGATCATGAGTATCAATTTGCCAACAGTCACATGATTTGCTGAATTCTAAATGATTTGTGCTTTTTCTCATTCATCACACGTCTTTGCAAATTTCTTGACTAGTTCATTTCAACGTTGACGAAACACCTATAGTGAGTTTTCCATGATTTTTATCCTTGATATTCTGACATGGTTGCGTAAGCAGATTGGCGTAATTCTGACCATTTAGGAGGTGTAATTAGTCCGTCAGACAGACCCCATACAACCGATGCAAGTATAGATTTAAATCTGAAAATGGACTAAGTCTCTGGCCTCCTTTTATTATAATTTATGAAAGTATTGTATGAAATATATTTTTCTGTAAAATATGTTCATTTCAGAGACAGGATTTGAGTCGAGAGATATCATTTGTATTGTAAGTTGTATATTTTGGAAGTCCAGAAAGCCAAAGCCACCATCTTGGCATGCGAGTAAAGAGACTTGCGCTTCATGCCCAGAGGAGACTTAGATGCTTGGACTTCTTTTTGGCTCTGGTAACCATGGATACAAATGGCCTCACAGAATCAGCTGTGTCTGATTCAACACAACCTACTCATATGTGATGTTGAACCGTGGGTGTTTGTGGTAAAAAATCAAAGGCATCCAGTGTGCTGAAACCCTTGTAGTGCCCACTTGATTCCTCAATGTTTTCAACTCCACCTAGAGAGATGAATACTGTATCAATGTGAGGTGATTCTTTCATCATCAAAAACCATGTATTATTCTTAATGGGGGCAGTTGGTGGTCTTTGTAGTTCTTTGTAGTTGATAGCAAGTCTCAATGGAAGGCTGTTCGAGTTTGCCCTGTCAGAGGTGCATGACAGAATTGTCATTTGTTCCATCATCACCAATGGATAATATTTAGTCACATTGATGCCTGTTTTTGTATTTGGTTCTGATGCAGGCTATACACATGGGCTGTATTGAACCTAGCGCATAATACGTTAAGCGTGTGCTATAGATTCTTAGAGTTTACAGCCCCTGAACGTTTTACGAATTTTTCGGAGAACCAAACATAGCGCATCGCCAAGTTACCTCCCTTGCATCATATCAGCCTTGGCTGATAAAGGCCTCGCCTCCCCAGACCCCGACACTAATCGGTTTCCAACGGAAATAATATAATTAAGACATTTAGATGTTTGTGTGAGTCACGGCTTATTGGAAGTTATGATTGAGGCTTAACTAGTACATTCACCTGAAACAAATCAGAATCCAGAGTTTAAGAGAACCACATTTCTCCATCATCTTGCATACGACTTTATCTATAAGAGATGATGTTTTTGATAAATTTACCGTGGCAAATTACAGAGCGTGCGAATGAGTAAACCGATGAAGTGAGTGTATCATAAATTATGCGGCCCGCGCGGAAGTAGTTGAGAGCGGACTTGCATCGGCGTACTTCACTTTAACGGAGTGGTAGTGCTGTCACACAAAACCAGCAGTCGCACACACGCACGCGCGCGCGCGTGCACTGGTGGAGGTCTAAAATGCAATTCACAAGTTTCTCTGACGCGATCTCTGTCCTGCGTCACTCAAATACAGATGGATTTTGTTTCCTCTATCACCAAAAACGGTTCCTCCATTTAGCGCACAAAAAGGATCTTCCCACCAGTAAACTCTACAAATGACACAAACCAATTCCTATCATTCAACACCAACTAGGACATACATCATCTTTCCATCATTCAACACCAACGAGGATATATATCATCTTTCCATCATTCAACATCGACTATGATAAAATGTGAGTGAGTTTAGTTTTACGCCGCACTCCGCAATAGTCCGGCTATATGGCGGCGGTCTGTAAATAATCGAGTCTAGACCAGACAAACCAGTGATCAACAGCATGAGCATCGATCTACGCAATTGGGAACCGATGACATGTGTCAACCAAGTCAGCGAGCCTGACCACCAGATCCCGTTAGTCGCCTCTTACGACAAGCATGGGTTCCTGAAGATCAATATTCTAACCCGGACCTTCACGGGTCAACTATGATATAAACCATCGTTTATAACTATATAGCCCGTTTGCTGCAAAATCGTACGGATGAAATGGCACATTAATATACATTCGAAAGTAACAAATCGTCTTGAATGGCATGAAAGTTGGTAACTTGTCCATACCAAATCGACACTATAATTTCAGATATTGGCTCGAAGAACAGGAACAGTTGTTGAACAAACGATCATGTAAATGTTGATGTTTTTAATGACTGGGATATGGACACCTACAGGGTATCGCGGAACACATAGTCTCAAAACTTCTATAGTCTGAAATAGTTTTCCTTGACATTGTCTCTGTCACTGTCAACTGATGTAACAATTTGACTAACCGTTGCATAATGTAAAACGTCTTTTTCCCCAAGTAAAGTGTTATGTCATAACCTGATTTTGGTTTCGAAAGTTTCCTTTGACTTTCTTAAAATTGGGACGGAATAATTTCTCTCCCGCTTGGACAAAACTCTTTCGAGAACCATGAAATGACACAGGCATTCTGTGAAAGACATGCATCTTCCAACAGTAGTGACAACTTCCAAAGAAGGAACAGGTTAGGTAATTTCCACACACACTTACCTATAGAGTAATTGAAATGCTGATTAGTTTAAATAATTAGTTTAATCTGCCGGATATTTTGTCTGGTTCTGAGAGAATGCCGTCAATTATTAATAGCACACTTCATCCTGTTCAGACATTAATTGTTTGAAGTATTTAAAGGAAGTTAGCACTCATTTTATTGGAAAGATGTTAAACCATATTGCAACACCACACCTAAACTGTTCCACACTGTAACCGTAAGTATGTGTTCATACATGTTCTTGGTATTGTCATTCATTTCATCGGTCGAATTTATGACGCGATCTGTTGTGGATATCTGTAAAGCATGTATGTGATACAGGACCGAGGAGGAAGACACGAGACTCTGTACGTCTCCTGCCACAGATGAGACCACTGTGTGCAGGTTCTACAGTGTATAACATAGTAAGTGACCGAGTTTAGTTATACCCGCACTCGGGTATAACATAAAGTGTACTGGTATTATTTTGTTGTTACTTGTGACAAAAAAATAATGATTGTTTGTTAAACAACCTCTTTATTCGGGTGTCAACAATTATGAGACAAATCATCAGAGATGGTCTGTCGATTTCATGTGACCATGCAAAATTTGGTTTTGTTGCAGTTATTCGATTTTGTGTTTGTGAGCAATTCATCGGTCTCAAATGGAATAAAACGGATTGTACCTCAAGAGGTGTGGTATATACTATCTGCATATTTCAGCTGCAACATACGTCTTTCAAAGGTCAAGACCTTCGTAAAGGCATAATGAATAGTTACGAAATGTTGTTACGTCATTAATTAATATGGTTATGGGGCTAAGGCAGTCACCTGTGTCGTGTGTGTGTGTTGGGGAGCATGCATGCACCTGTACTCCGCAACTGCCTGTCCCACACCCATTTAAATGTGGCGTTTTACACCAATAGGATACGTCTCAACGTCTCAAGGTCATGTACATTCAACGATGGTACTTCTGAAGTATCCGCAGAACTGAGCAAAGCATATATATATATAAAGCATATATTATATATATATAAGAAGAAGTTTCTGAAATAATCACACGACACGGATCTTCTCCAACATGTTTCACTTTTATCTTCAGGGAGAAGTGATTACAGTTAAACGGATTATGTTATGACGTCACTTTGTCATGACGTCACAATGCAACTGTATACAAATGTTGTGACGGGGCGTCACAACATTTGTATACAGTTGCATATATATATTTATTACCCACGTGGTCAACGTATGGGAGTTGCATACTACCCAGCTAACACGAAAATGTTTTAAAAATATCCCCAAAACATTTCGTGAAATGTTCCAGAAACATTTTTTTAAATGTTTTATTCACGTGATTTTGTATGGTTCCAGAAATGTTTTAGAAACATTTCCAAAAACGTTTAACTATAAGGTTTTTAAAATGTTTTCCTGAAATGTTTTTTCGAGATGTTTTGGAAATGTTTTAAAAAATGTTTTATTCACGTGATTTTGTATGGTTCCAGAAATGTTTTAGAAACATTTTCAAAAACGTTTAACTATAAGGTTTTAAAATGTTTTCCTGAAATGTTTTTCGAGATGTTTTGGAAATGTTTTAAAAATGTTTTATTCACGTGATTTTGTATGGTTCCAGAATGTTTTAGAAACATTTTCAAAAACGTTTAACTATAAGGTTTTTAAAATGTTTTCCTGAAATGTTTTTCGAGATGTTTTGGAAATGTTTTAAAAAATGTTTTATTCACGTGAATTTGTATGGTTCCAGAAACGTTTCAGCAATGTTTTCTCCAACATTCAGTGAACATATTCCATAAAGGTTTTCTGAAAACGTTTTACAGATGTCATTTTGTATGGTTCTGGAAACGTTTTAATAACATTTCCTTTGAACATATAGTTTTAACTTTTCAAGCACATAGAATAGCCCTGATAACAATTAGGTGGCGTTTTGTTTAAAACGTAAACCACTGGAACAAAACGTAGAACACTAACAGTTAACAATGTACATAATATGTCTGTGGCAAATAGTTACACATATACATAGGGGCGTGTCTCACTTAGAAACAGCGTTAGAAAGACATATAGATGTCTAGACTCAACCCTTTTACTATATAATAGGGTTGGGTCTATACCTCTATATGTCTTTCTAACGCTGTTTCTAAGCGACACATGTCCCCATGGACATATATAGTTAATCTTTAAAAGGACACCAAAACAGATAAAAGAATGGCAGACTTGTAATCAACAATTTTATTAATAATTCTGGAAACGTGTACACTTTTTCAGTTTGTTTCATTATCTTCTTCTTTGTTTTTGCAGTCATCCATATTTCTGAAATATAGAAAACTTTCAATAATCTTAAGCAGGTACTTGAAATGTGATATTTACTCAAACCAAGTGACACTTACCAGTCTTCTACCACGTTTGTACAGACACGTGTTTGGTGGACATGAACACACTATTGGAATGTAATGATTGATATGGTAATATCCAGAATCATGCTGAATACCAAAGATGTAGCAAGCACAGAATATCACTTACTGGTCAGAGGCTGTGTACAAGTACAAATCAAATCTTGCAATAAAAAGCCTCAAATATATCAACATGTTTATAGACAATGGTATTTAACAGCTGCACTTACATAATTCACAGCTCCTGGATTATTTGATGTGTTCCTCCATAAATCCATCATGTGTAACAGTGTGTTTGTATATCCTGGAATGCTTGTCTCATATTCGCCCTTGCTGCAATGAAAATAACAATGTTCCGCATTATCACAAGTTATAAATTGAACCGTTTTCCATAAAGCAGCATATAAAGTAGATCTAGTTAGTCTAAAGCTGAAACATACTATGTAATTGCCTCAAGTTTTTGGTGGGTGCCCATTTACAACAAACTTGATTACTGGCGAGCGTTCTAGCCCAGAATCCAAACTGGAATTGATTTATTACACATCTATTGTAACTAGCTACATGATTCAAGCCTTACACGCGGAACAGTTGCAGCTGCAGTACGATTTCGTTGCGAGAATTGTAACCAGATTCTCTTCAGTTTTCGATCACGATGTTTTCGGTTTCACCGAAACATCATTTCACCAAGAATTGTAACAACTTTATTTGGTCCAACATTTACTAAACTGAGACCACGCCATTTTTCACTATGGAATACCGTACCATGAAAATCATGAAAACCCTAATCAACACGGTTTCAAACATGTCACTTATATATTGGTGTCAAACCTCGACATTGTTTATATCTCCTTCCTGCAAAACCAATTAGATCAATATTTTTATGTAAATCATCACCAATCATTGATCACCTCACTGACAATATATTGTGATAGTCTGTGGCCATACACTGTGGTATAGTAAGTGGCCATACAGTGACAACTCATAGCCGAGGACTAGTCATCGCCAACGCCCCGTTATAGTGTAGGCCACATGTTTATTTCTGGCTCTTGTCTAGAAGAGAAATACATCTATCCAAAACCGATCAATTAATTTGTCTGGGGGAAATTTAAGAATACACTGTGTAAACAGAGTACCATATAAGAGACCATATATTCATTATATCGTCTCTGCTTTAGTATAGCACTTGAAAACATGCGGTAATAGTGGACAAACAACAATCCGACAACCCAGCAGATGGTCATTTAACATTTAGTTTAGTCAGTGTTAATTAACAAGAATGCGTCTGTCATTTCTTTTAAGAAATAGTTTTTTATAACATGCACACACTATGACAGCCAGTAACTATCCCACAGTCAAGTGGATCAGAAACTAATTTCGAAATTATTTCGATTCCCCATTTTCGTGGTATAAAATCAACGCAACTTTCCAACGACTTAAACGAGCAAAATTGTCATAGTTTAAAAAATTGAAAATTAGCTGCAATGTTAAATTAATAAAATGTCCTTCAGACAAAACATGGAAAAAATTAACAACGATAAGGGCCACTGGCTTGTGCATACGTTTACGATCGAAAACCGAACGTAATAGCGGCATTAACCGCCTTACTGAACTCTGCTTGAACACATATTGCTCGCTCTTGATAGCCCAATGATCCCTTTATGTAACATAAAATCCCCATAAAATTAATTAGGTACAAACTCTCTTAGACATTCTTCACAACGATATAATATATATCCAAAGCGAGCTGAATTCGATGTTCTGGTGATTTCGACGATTACATTGCTCGCGCTATATCGGGGGATTACGTTCGCGATCGGAGTGCACAAACAGTTTCACTGGTAGGGCGGATGCAAAAATATCAATATTATTTACCCGAGATCGTTAATACCACTTCAGATGCAAATCAATTGCCTATATAACCAAATATAGCAAAACCTCTGTAAGATCTGTCGTCTGCTGGTGACAAGCAATATACCAGATATAAACAGGAAGCCACGTGATCACAACACTCACTCGCATGGCGGAGCGAAATGTATACAAATCCAAGATGTGGAGATGTTTCGCCGATAAGATATCATCAACGCTATTTTTGTAAGAAACACTTGATATATTTGGTGTGAAATAGATAAATATATCCCTTTTCACTCAAGGTTAGTAAAATAAATTTACGTTTTTGTCTTACATCGTCGAAAAAACCCTGTCACCGGGATTCTCTGTTGGAACACTGAATCACGTTTCTCAAAACCCCGCTACTTTTGAGTAACACAGTCTTTTAACCGAGTGAATATCAAAATATACATAAACATGAAAATAATGACTGTAAAATTAACTCACCGCAATCGAGGCCACATCGATGATCCAGTTTCCTGTTGTTGCACCATGAGTCGAATGACAAGGTGGTAGGGTCCTGAATAAACTTCAACTAAGATGGCGGGTGCAAAATTATGACGTGATGGGTGACGTCATTCCGACGTCATTTCCCGCCGTAACAATAAGGCATTGTGTTGCAACATTTTAAAAATGTTATCAAAACGTGTAGGTGGGATATCATTTCAAAACCCTTTTAAGAACAAGTCATAATAAAAACACATTTTAAATGTGATGACAGATCCGGCTAAAACATTTCAGGAACGTTTAAGGCACTTTAGTGACAAGTCATACATTAGAACGTGGCTGAGTGAGATAATTGTTTTGTGATTGCAGTGTATGTACTGTTTATGTCACGCACCAACGTTACAACAGAAACCGTGTTTTTAAAACGTGATCTCAATTAAACATGTTCTTGCACATAATTTCTGTAATGATTTAAAAACATTTCAATCATATGTTATGAAATAGTTTCACCCATGTTACAGCATGACGTTTCTGAACAACATTTGAAAACATTTCAAAACATTTTCAGTATTTTTTGAGATATTCACACATTATTTGTAGGACTTTGTTCTTGCATAATCTCTGCAGCGTTTTAAAACATCTCACTAATACGTTGTGAAATGGTTTCAAACACGTTATAGCACGACGTTTTTAAACAACATTTTGAAAACATTTCAAAAATATTTTCAGTATTTTTGAGAGATTTAGACATTATTTGTATGATATGGCATAAATGTGTGCACAATGTTTTTAAAACGTGATGACAATATTTCATTAAACATGTTCTTGCATAACATTCCTGCAGCGTTTTAAAAACATCTCACTAATATGTTGTGAAATGGTTTCAAACATGTTATAGCATGACGTTTCTGAACAACATTTTGAAAACATTTCAAAAACATTTTCAGTATTTTTGAGATATTCACACATTATTTGTAGGACTTTGTTCTTGCATAATCTCTGCAGCGTTTTAAAAACATCTCACTAATATGTTGTGAAATGGTTTCAAACACGTTATAGCATGACGTTTTTGAACAACATTTTGAAAACATTTCAAAACATTTTCAGTATTTTGAGATTTAGACATTATTTGTATGATATGGCATAAATGTGTGCACAATGTTTTTAAAACGTGATGACAATATTTCATCAAACATGTTCGTGCACAACATTTCTGCAACGTTTTAAAAATATTTCAATGACATGTTATCAAATAGTTTCACTCATGTTATAGCATGACGTTTTTAAAAAACATTTTAAAAACATTTCAATAACATTATGAAACATTTTTATAACGTTCCAAAAACATTTTGACGAAAATGTTTTTGAAAAACTATTTTGAAACCTTATGAAAATGTTTCAAAAATGTTTTGTGTTAACTGGGTAATCTCGTACGTCACACGTGTGTCGTATCGCGTTGACCTGTGTCGTAACGACTTGACCTGAGATTCTAACGATTTGATTGGATAACCGATGACCTCTCAGTTAGGTCATGTTGTGACGGTACTACTTTTTCATTCATAACAAACACGTGGATCCATTCATTCTACAACTAAATGCATTGTGGGAATGTAAACATCGCGAACGTTGCCGTGTCGCTGTTTTATTGTGAGTCGAACTGAGACATTATACCCGTCGAAAAACGTAAACGCAATGTTTGCACCAGTGATGTTAGCCGAATGAAGCAACTGCAAACCAAGAAACGGGGTGCTACGGAGTAGTTTACTGTAGGAGGCTGTACGAGGCGAAGACAACTGACATGCATCGTGACGTCGGTTACCAAGGCAGTGACGTCATTACAGTGACGTCATGCAAATATTGTACTACAGTACAAAACTCTTCCGCAACCTCTTTATGAAACCGGTTTCGGTTTGAAACCAAAATATTAACAAAACTACGTTATTTTGTCAATTTAATGCATGTAAGACGTGGGTAATAAATAAAATACCACACTCGGTCTCATTACATACGAATTATACGAAACTCGTGACCTTCCTATGTTATCTGACCTCGCTTTCGCTCGGTCAGATACCATAGGAAGGACACTCGTTTCGTATAATTCGTATGTAATGAGACCTCGTGTAGTATTCTCTATATATGTTATGACGTCATTTTGTCATGACGTCACAATGCAACTGTATACAAATGTTGTGACGGGGCGTCACAACATTTGTATACAGTTGCATATATATATATATATGTTATGACGTCACTTTGTCATGACGTCACAATGCAACTGTATACAAATGTTGTGACGGGGCGTCACAACATTTGTATACAGTTGCATTGTGACGTCATGACAAAGTGACGTCATAACATAATCCGTTTAACTGTAATCACTTCTCCCTGAAGATAAAAGTGAAACATGTTGGAGAAGATCCGTGTCGTGTGATTATTTCAGAAACTTCTTCTTATATATGTACTACTGTACGCTCGGTATTCTCATCCATTTCTTTATATATATATAAATATATATATGTATCTAATCAATTAACAGTATCATGGATTTCCGCCTGCCAAAACATGCGCTCCGTTATATTGTCGTGTACAGATACACCCGTTTTGGAGTGACACGGCAAGTTCTATGGCCAAGGGAGCACGACCAAAGGAACAGTTGTGGTTTGAGTGGGTTTACATTTGGACAAATCGAAATTTCCGAATCGAAGTGGTGAAGCAGAATCGTTTCGGAAACTGCCATCTAATTGACTCCAGAACCCGCTCATCTTTCCTTATAGCTGGAGCAGTCAAAGTTGGCCGTCGCTACCTTCCGGTGTCCTCAAATCGTAAGGCACGGAGGTATCATAGATGATATATATCTGATTTTAATTAAATTGGAGCGTGTTAGAAACAAAAGTGGTAAATCAAGTCCGAGAATTCCAACATACCAAAAGGCATAGAACCCTTGGCGTTTAAGCTTGTGGAGGACTGGTTACTGTGGTACCTTACTTCAGATTAAGATTCATTGATGAACAGTATCAACTGTCGTGTACTAGTATCTTTCTTGTTCACCGCCCAGTGACCCGTGAAGGTCCGGGTTAGAATTGATCTTCAGTAACCCATGCTTGTCGTAAAAGGCGACTAACGGGATCAGGTGGTCAGGCTCGCTGATTTGGTTGACACATGTTTTCACATAGTTTCCCCATGCTGTTGATCACTGGATTGTCTGGTCCAGTTCGGTTGTTAGGGAAAACATTAAACGTGCGACACTTATCACAGTCTTGCTCAGCCTGTGTACTTATCACAGTCTTGCACCTTGACTGTGGAATATATGTATTTTATCGACCCGAGCCATCTATATTTCATATGTAATATGCAAGACTATACTTCCCTGTATGGTTTATGATTATCAGGTGGATCAGAGACCCATGTATTGCTGTGTTCCTGTGTTATTGTAAGTGTGCAGGCGTTTACTGTCGTATTGCCCAGTACTCTTCTTTTTCTTCTATAGTAACACATCTGCCGTTAGTCACTAGGGCACAGGACACGTTAGCACGTCACGCCGAGGACCCGGGTTCGAATCCTCAGACCGGCACTATTTATGGAACCTATATCTGTCGTGCAATGATTGAAATATAAAACTTACTCACTCACTCAGGTACCTACTGTGATACTGCAGTGCACCCTCCCTGACATTTACCCCCCACGGTTGTATATAGAGCCTTGCCTGACGGGCCTCATAGCTCGTCTCGACTATATAGTTTTTAAACAATTATATATCAGCCAATACTCTGCGGCTCTGCCACAGTGAGCATTACTTCATTCCCCGCTACACTTCCAGGGACATTTCCCAGAGATAGTTCTACCAGTCATTAAGGCATGTCAGTGTGAGTGACCGGATACCTATGGCCACCTTCGCACCCCGTCTTTCACACTGTTTAATTAATATCATTAAGAGACATGCCCGTTCGCGTCTACGGACCCATAACATGCAAATTTTTGTCTGTAAACTCCACCCTGGCTGGCCCTTGTTCCCGTTTAAAACCGACACATCTATCTAGCGTTCCTCCGGAGGTCCCCCCTGCCCCCGGCGTTAATTGACAGAGCATGTTTATCTACACAGAAGCCCACTACACCTATTACTTCCCAACTCCCCCCAGCTATGTTCATTCAATTACTGTAGCCGAGAAGGTCGCGTGTCCTGCCGATCATTCAGGCCGTTATGAACCGTTCTATTGCTCTGGGACAAGCAGTTAATACATTTCAGGAAATGTTTTTGACGCTCCCCAAAGCTAAGAGGTCCGTCCAAGTCGTCCCCCAATCTTTGCCGCTAATAATTCTTGGACCCATACTGGGACAGATCTCGTCTGCTCCGATCGTCTGCTCGATACTGTCTCTTCGGGAGCCATCTCCTGACCGCGACTTTGAGTCTCTGCCAATTTTAGAAAATTGCATCTTTTCATCGCTGTGTATGTTTGACTTCGAGTGTCGGGGGACCTATCACGGTTGTAGATAAAACTACACGACGTACACTTTCGCGCCCTTCTTCCGTCTCGGTAGCCATGTTGTCATTGACCTCATTCCGTCAGTACCACCAATCTCTGGTACTTAATTGAGGGACGTCTCCGTAACTCCCCACTTGTAGAATACCACTTTGTCTACAAATATAAGGGTGTCATACCTCACCAGCAGATTAAATGTGCAGCTGGGATAGAGAAACCTTGCTTCTAGATGCACGAACGTTGAACAGCGACGGTCATGTAAGCACCGCTGGCGCCGTGCAGATTCTGTCAAACCTCGCAATAAAACATTTCTATTTCATATGTAAGTAATGAAAGTTGTCCACAAAAAAATATTACTTTCATGAATAATAATACAGCATAAAGTTCACTGGTATTCTTTTTTCATGTGTAGAAACGGGGATAGAGTTTGGCTGTCTGGAATCACTCTGGGCAATGAGAGGCGAATTAATGCCTTGCTATTGAATTAGTCGGCTAGTGGGAGAAGACAGTGGGATTCTCCATGTTCGGCCTTCACAGATGGAAGTGTTATACAGCTGCTCTAAAATGCATGATCGTAGTTTGAACATACTTCTATTTCTTGTGTGATATATAATAGTATTTGTAGATCATAGCCTTGTGATGAACACTGCCACTGTACTACAGCTGTATATTGATAGTGATAAGTGAAATCAAGACGGTATTCTGTAAAGTTGTAATCTTATAAAATTCGTTAGATACACATTTAGAACTGATCCCCAGAAACCTATGTTTGCCTCGCTAGATGACTAAAAGCATGAGGTGGTCTGTGATATAGTGGAGTGTAGGTTATTGTTCTCTGACCACATGTACAGGATGCTGCTGCCTGGAGTTACGTAACAAACAAAACGCCAGCATTACGTCAAACCCGAAAACATCATGCCAGTGTTTCATATGTACTAGTAGTATTATATAAACATAATTATTTTGAACCATGTGCATGGATAACAAATAAAGAGACCGCTATACTAGTTTGATATACCTCTTCTTTAACCTTATTTCGTGTCTCGTGTTCAATTGTCTTGGCAGTTTGCCTCACGGGCCTTGAGTACGTGAACGGGCATCTTACGGCATCATTCACTCAGGGGGGACAATCCGTAGCTCGTAATTAGTTAAGCTCAAGGTCTTTATATGAAATATTCATGTCCGTATAAAATAGTGGTAATAGATGATACGTACTAGGGGCTATATAGCACGACTTATGTTTGGATGGCGGTGGTGATTGTACAGGACAGCAAGTGGTGTCTGGTTGTATGCATGTGTGATAGGACAAACACTACTGGATACAGGCAATAGTAACATGATCGGACAAGTTCAGAAACATGTAGAGTGAGTCGTGAATAACTGAGCAACATCCAGGCATGAACGTTTTAGAGTCGGTATACACAAAACTGAATTACTGAATATATCGGAGAGGCAGAGATGTGTCTACTTGTTTTCACCTGTCGGTATTTAGTGTGAACCAAGTTTAAAAGACGCCTTAATGGCAGATAATATGCAGTAAAACAAGTACATTGTTTCTGCTTAACACGGACAATGCACCAATGCCGACAACATATCAATATTATAATCTTGTCTATAGTCACGCCGTTGTTCCTTATATCAGTGTATTGGCACTGTGTAGGGACAAATGTGATGGGTAACAAACGCTCTGTTCTTCTACCCCTTCCCTCCATACCACCCCCCATCCTACGCGCAAACAAACATTTTGCACATGTCGACGCGTGACCGCCACGGGGCGTGGATTGACACGCATGCGCTTTCACGGCTCGTGTAAAACCGGACGAAGGCTCTGAAACATAATCCCCTATAATTCTTTGTCATATTTAGAGGAACCGCCTTTAAGAGATAATAATCCGTTTTTCATATTTTATTGTAAATTGATCCTGTTCATTTGCAATCTAAGTGACTTAACTTTAATTAGTAGCAATGCGCGCCCTCTTAAGACAGCCGGAAGTATCTCGGCTACTGATTTCCAACACAACTTTGAAATGTCACGTGTACTGGTTGATGTTGATGAGCGGGCGCAGTCACCGGATCCATTTCGTGTCAGCTTTTTCGCCTATGATGTATGGCGCATCCTTGTCAACCAGCTGCTACCATCCAGAGACGATATAATAGATAATCTATGATATGGTCTCTGTACCACCATACTCCAGGTGTAATGTAGTCTAGGTCGAGACACTTCTCCTTTTGTCTTATTGTTATTCTGAGACGATAAATAAATACATGGTGTCTGCGTTTTGTAAGCGACGACAAATTCTGACTGGCTTTAGTTTGGGTGTATCTTGAACGTGCACATCGTAGCCTATATATAACATAAGATGGCCGTTTCCAAGGGGAGACAACTACCCACGCTCTATAAACATGCACATTCCGCTTAACTTTCTTTCCAATCAAATGGTCATGATATTCGACACGAGGTCAAGTTTGGGTTGTCTCTCAAGCATTCTGCCCTGGACACACGTCCGGCAACGGCCATCTGGTCACAATTCCGACCAGAGATGGATCTTATGGCGTGTCCGGATTCTTCCGGAAGTATCCGAAGAAGGACTGCAACCCGGTGATTTGGAGACGGGCTGACGCTACCTCAAATCACTAGGATTCAGTCTTATATATTTTTTAAAATATGTGAAAGATATTTTAAACAATTCCACACATTCTTCGGAAGACGTCTTATAATACAGCCCTGCGGTAACATTCCTTTATTACAAGACATGGTTATTATTTCGTGCATGTGTTACAAACAACGTGTGTTTTGACGCCCGTTGTTGCTGCGTGTATTTCATATTGTGTTAAATAACCGGGAACACGTGTTAACTTTGAGAGACACTGTTACAGTTCGGATTAAATGTGAGACTTTGTTCCATGTTTCAGAGTTACCTGCAAATGTTTAGACCTACTCGGTACTCATCGACTCCCATTGCCAACTGTGTCTCCGTATGTTTACAGACCCGTGCGAGAGGTTTGGAGACGTCAAAGAAAGCTTTTGAAACCTTCTATAACAAGAAATGATTAAAGAAAGCGGCCGGGCGACCTTCACACAATGAAATCATTAGATTAAAGTCTGGTATTTGGAGCGCGCTCCGGGCGTCAGACAAGCATGGTGTTGCTTATTACTTAAGCCAGAGGGACTAAACGGCCATATGTCATGGAAGGCAACGTCAGCGACGCTAACTGCAACCAGACTTCGACAGTATGCAGCGGAGAGGGAGTGAACATCGTCGTTGGTGATGGAATGGCTGTGTGGATGGTAAAGCCCCCCAGATTCCGCGAGACGCATAAGCCACTTACAGATTACTTCCATATCTTAGTAACTGTTTTTTCAATATAAGTGGTCCACGTGGATACAGACGAAGTGTTTGGCGATATGTAGATATAGACACGTGTATTTATCAGTCATTGAGTTGTTCCATTGTATTATCTGTATCGGTTAAGATATTTGAGAAACATGACAGTCGAAGCTTCCGAAACTCAATCCTTTCAACTTTGTGGCGGCGCAAGTCTCAACGACTACGATCGTAACTTCTAACACACACACAATCACACGTTAACTGATGGTCTGTGATTGGTGGAGTTCCACATCCTGCAATGTCGGCACACCTGCTTGCACACATATAGCTTGCATCCTGACTACCCCATCGCGCCATGGCGACAATACACTCCCCACACTTTAACATAATATGGCATGGTCGTCTCGCTCCGATCCTTTTTACAAATGAAGTCATGCATGTATACGAAGTTCGTGTCGTCTGTCAACATACAGGTTACATATACCTACTAGACAGAGGATTTATAGCATCCGGAAAAGTATATTTTGAGAGAATATTTCAATTCAATTTGAAAAGGATCCACAACGAGATGGGAGAATCAGTAGTGTGAAAATCGAGACTTACTTCATATAGCATTACAGAAGGAAAGGGCGGAAAAGAGAATATGGTCCACTGACTGAGACATGTTAGCCTATATACCACAGGGTTCAGAATATGGCGACGTTCCCATGTCAACTAGTTGTGTTAAACCTAGAAACGTTTACCCATGCCGACAATCCTAGACTGGCCACACTAACACTGGTTCAGGCAAGGGACATTGGACAAGAGAACAGATACTGCTACACTATGAAGACACCAACCACAGTGGTGCGACTTGTTTTAATGACTACGTGTCCTCATTGAGATACAGACTTATGGAGGGCCCTCTTGTTACTGTACTAACATGATCGGAAACACTCTTCCCCCTATAATGTATGACCACACCATAGAAAGTGTTTACCGGTGTATAAATCTCCAATTTATTATGGTAACTATAGTAGAATGTAGATATGACACACTGGGTACTCGATGATGCCAAGAAAGTAGCCCTCGATGTTGTCGTGTCATGGCTGTGTTGAAGGTTGCTTCTGTCTATAGTGATTCCAATCTGCGCACAGGGCGAAATGCCTCATCTTGTTGGCAGATGGTATTTGGAAGGCTTCTCCCAGCACACTTCATGAATTGAATTATAATCTTTGGAATTTTGTATTTGCTCGTAAACCGGCTTGAAACATCATAATCAGTCTGTTCCATCGTCTTCCTTCTCCACTGATGACACGTTTGATGTGGCCCGTCCCACCTCGTCCTCAATACCTTCTGATTGAAGATAGTCCCATACTTCATACGCCGACAACAGTAATCCCCCTTGGCACCGCTCTCCAGTCATAATCGCCACAATGCGTAACAAGTGTAGAGACTCTAAGATATTAAAACTGGAGGAATTTACAAAGTTCCCGTCGTAAGTACGGTTAATTTGCCGGAAATTGACAAGTGCGCGAGCCACGTGCGGAGTGAACAAGTGTCGGGAATTAGTCGAAATTAAAGTAATGAGAAAATTCGCGGCATCTGCCGGCCAATATACCAGGGTACAGGATACGCGGTTCCATGTGAGATGCGGGGGTCCCCTCATACTAAAAAAGGAGACACTCTACCACGGGCAGTAATTTCAACACGTTCTATGACTTAAGCTTGTGAGGCTGAGGGGAGATTTTGCTCTGCGTCTGTGCAATGGGATTGCACTCAAAAGAGTCCAGGACTTTAAATGAATATTGGATTGTAATAGCAAACAAAGGCAATAACTGAATGCAGCAGATTACCTCTGATGATGAATAACGCCATAGCCTTTCATGTCGCAGCTATATCACCCGAAGAATCGTTTAAGTGTTTGAAATCAGAGATAATACATCTACAGGATATTCTTGAGGACACGGAACTGCATAATTCACAATCCAGAAAGTTTATATTGAAGCTGTAATGAACTTACATGCAAGTCAAGCCAGTCCCTACCCTACACATACCCACCCTACCCCAAACCACCCCAACCCCCTACACCCATCCAACCCCAACGCGCACACACACAACCACCACACACATCAAACCCCAACCCCAATACCCCTTCCAATCCAAACGCAAACACACAACCAACCCCTACACACACATCCAACCTCGACTACAGTACACACATCTAACCTCACGCCAGTACACACGCACACACACACACACACACACACACACAACTCATTCTCTCACAAACACACAACCTCAATCCGTAAGCATGTCCATCCCAAACGCACGCACAACCACCACACACATCCAACCCCAAAACACACACACACATCCAACCCCAAGCACACACACACATCCAACCCCAAGCACACACATACACACATATCTAATCAATTTTCTCTCTCTCTCAACCCGACACACACAGGTGCGCGCACACGCATCATTACCCACCTAATATTACCCCCAACCCCACCCATACCCAACAGCGAACTAGTTCCAACCTCTGCAATCACGTTCACACACGCACACGTTCTAAAACCACCCTTATCTAGTACCCGGCGTCTACCCGCTGTATGTTACGTAACACTAGTTTCCCTACCGTTACCACACCGCTGCCACAACGTGGCCCGAATATAACCAGTTTAACTTTATACTAGGTTCCTACTACTTTACACACCATACGCCCGCGGTTAAATACATTCCCCATTTATATTGATTTTATTCATTGTAACAGTGAAACATTTGTATCCCGATGCAGCAACACTGGGCCGTATATACTGTACACCTATCCACACGTGGCGTAAAGCCCTTCCTACGCGCCCTGGCCCCCGGGCCACTTACCCCCGACACCAACCCTACATGGGACATAATTAACATACTGGAGATAGCTGAACCCTCATTCGACTGCAGCGATGTTGGATTCGGCAAATTAACAATTAGTGAAAATCATTTTTCGCTAATGATGAAATCGTTTAGCACTTGCTGCCTTTAATACCTGATAATGAAATATATATTTCAGGTAACCACCTAATCTTGCTATTAAATCGCTGACGATCGAGACACACTTTGCAGTTGATCGTTTCCTTATTACAAGAACATGAAAGGTTATTCCCAATCGTCAGACAGCATGTTGAGACGCTGTACGTTCGACCGATGTATTGGAGTGTCACGGGGGTTAATATGTACCAGCGATAGGTGCTTAGACTTGATGTATCGCAACATCAGCGCTGCGAGAATATTAATTATTGGCACCCTGTCCGTAAAAGCTTCTATTGCCAATGTCAGGTGCGCGATACGCCTCCTATTTCTTTAAACAAGAAAATTATACAGATGTACCTACTTCGATTTATTTTATACCTTTGAACTAGATCTGTTAGCATTTTGTGAGTTTCATGTTTAATGAACATCGAAATTATAGAATTATGTACCTCTGCATTTAGTAGCATATCCTAATGCTCTGTAGTTTACCCGTTGACGGGTGAATACAAGTACCAAGCTATTCACAGGTTTACATGTGCTTTGGTGAATTTATCTCATGACATGATCACGTCACTTTCCAGGACAGTTTCTATCTTGGTGAACACGCTGATAACTTACTCCATTTTTGCTCACTTGCGAATTTTGTATTTGATGTTTTAGTATTATTATTTGAAAACCGTTATATATATTTGTATTTATAACTGTTTCTAACCAAAAAAATGAAGAATGCTAAAATATAACCCATTTAAGAAAACAATTCAGAAACAAAAGAAACGACATTCGGCTTACAGAAGAAGACTAATTACATTGTTCAGTACCTGTGACGTGAACATTGTTGGTTCTGTTACCAATTGTTTATTGCTAAACGTCCATATGGCAGTTATGACAGCATGCTGGTGTTTATTGTCCACATTTGGAGGTTGAAATGTACCTTGGCTTAAGGCACGCTGTGCCATAGTCGATGTGATAAAACACTTCCTAAATATCTGTCCGTACGTGGGGTGACAAATAAACCATTGGAACACATCTGCGGTTCATTATCACCGACAATAAAACTGTGACATCACTTTCAAACTAAAGTTTCACTTCCCATCTACTTGTGGGTTGCACGGTTCATTTGGGACAAATCGAGCCCCCAGGAAGTGACGTCACGAAATATACGAGGTACATGCACCTGTTGTGGAAGTTTGTTTAATACGAAACAGAGTAAGTGGAACCGAAATAAATTGTCAAAGTAGGACGCCGTGAAATTGATATACTCTCAATGAGAAGATACATGTTGTTCCCTCAAGCTTCAACAGAGTATTGTTGAATGTTTTAGTCCCTCATATACCCAGGCTAGAGGGGAAACTAAGGTCACTGTCAGCAAGTAGAAATTGCTATAACTTTTCAAAGAGAGAAACATTAAAGTTATGTCTGCTGAAAATTGATTTATTTTTGTAAATGTGCAGAAGATTATGATATAATGTACGGCATTCCACTCGATACTCTTGTGTGTGAGGAGAAAACATTCATGAAGTATTTGCACTTTCATTTTACAGTTTATTCACTTTTAAGTGAAGCTATTTAAGGCATATAACACACCGGGATTCTTGGATCCAAGACAAGTACACGACTGATATAGCTTATTATTATCCATATGGGGAAACATAACCAGTGTCATAAATAGAGAAAACTACACTCGGTCTCATAACATACGAATTAACGAAACTCGTGTCCTTCCTATGGTATCTGACCGAGCGAAAGCGAGGTCAGAAACCATAGGAAGGTCACGAGTTTCGTATAATTCGTATGTTATGAGACCGAGTGCGGTATTTTATTTATTACCCACGTCTTACATGCTTTGTAGTGACAAAATAGCGTATTTTTGTTATTTTTATGGTTTCAAACCGAAACCGGTTTCATAAAGAGGTTGCGGAAGAATGTTGTTCTGCAGTACACTTTTTGCATGACGTCACACTGTAATGACGTCACTACGCCTTGCTCGTCCCCTTGGTAACCGACGTCACGATGCATGTCAGTTGCCATCGCCTCGTACAGCCTCCTACATTAAACTACTCCGTAGCATCCGGTTTCTTAGTTTGCAGTTGCTTCACTCGGCTAACATCACTGGCGGAAACTTTGCGTTTATGTTTTTCGACGCATATAATGTCTCAGTTCGACTCACAATTAAACGGCGATACGCAATGTTTACATTCCCACAATGCATATAAGTTGTAGAATGAATGAATTCACGTGTTTGTTATGAATGAACAAATAGTTCCGTCAGAACGTGACCTAACTGAGAGGTCATCGGTTATCCAATCAAATCGTTAGAATCTCAGGTCAAGTCGTTACGACACAGGTCAACGCGATACGACACTCGTGTGACGTACGAGATTAGTATGCAACTACCCATACGTTGACCATGTGGGTAATAAATATCATATGTACACATGTGCACATATTACTTTTGCCTAGCAACCATTGTTTCTGTGTTTCGTCGTCTGTGACGTCATTAAACAATTGAACGTGACGTCAATGAACTGGGCAGTCACACTTACTTACCGTGTTGTGCTGCACAAATGCACGTGAATAAAATGGATGATAAAGAAATTATTACACTTGCAAGTGTGCCACACAACTTATGACACACTTGCTCGTGTAATAATCTCTATGTATACCGTAGGATGCTTGACCACACTTATCTACCCGTGTCCAAATGAACTGACGTGTATAAACCCCAGCAGTAGATATACATGGTGTTGCCATACACCTCGTATACCACATTGTTATCACAGTGAAATATTTGAAAGGTTCTGTGTCTTATGTTTGTTCTGTACCATGGAAGGGTCTGACCAGCTAGACGTGATATCCAGGTCTTGAACACACCCGAAAAAATTACCATCAGAATCATTATATTTGTATGGTTTGGTGCGGCGGTATATTTTATGCAGCACAAAATAAAACAATCTAACAGAGTTAACTAACCGCTCACTTCGGGCCTCAGGGTGCGCCAAAGATTAAGATTAAGATTTCACGAAAAAAGGATAGGTTCGTAACCGCAAGAAAGGAAATAGGGGAAAAAAATTCTCAAAATACTCCTGGCCATTTGTGACAATTTAAGTGTGAATAATTCATTTGCTAATTCAGCGTTTGGTGGCTTATGGCGTGTCCTAGCGGTGTGACCGTCACGAGAGGTGACCTGCATTCAAATCAACCCGCCATCAATATTTAAAATTTCATCCTCTACGTGTCCTTTCCATGTGGCACGGCATGCGACTTACAGCCGCACGACTCTTCGCACTCTCTGCCCTCGGTGATTGTCTCCCTTGTTCATTTGGGGTTTTGTTTTTCGCCAAAGAGAATAATATGTATGCACATCGTACAAAAAGATATGAAGACATTTTTTCAGAGTCTGTTGAATTTACACTTGTGACATATTAGAATAAAGTAAACTGTAAGCAAAACAGTTGCACAGAATGGGTTCGCGTTTGTTTCCTGTACTGGACAAATAAGTAATCCTGGTCTACCTGTACGGTGAGACTGGATGGTCTACCTGAACGGTGAGACTGGGTGGTCTACCTGAACGGTGAGACTGGATGGTCTACCTGAACGGTGAGACTGGGTGGTCTACCTGAACGGTGAGACTGGATGGTCTACCTGAACGGTGAGACTGGATGTTCTACCTGAACCGTGAGACTGGATGTTCTGCCTGTACGGTGAGACTGGATGTTCTACCTGTGCGGTGAGACTGGATGTTCTGCCTGTACGGTGAGGCTGCAGGTTCTACCTGTACGGTGAGACTGGATGGTCTACCTGAACGGTGACACTGGAGTTTCTACCTGAACGGTGAGACTGGGTGGTCTACCTGTAAGGTGAGACTGGATGGTCTACCTGTACGGTGAGACTGGAGGTTCTACCTGTACGGTGAGAGTGGATGTTCTGCCTGTACGGTGAGACTGGAGGTTCTACCTGTACGGTGAGACTGGATGTTCTACCTGTACGGTGAGACTGGAGGTTCTACCTGTACGGTGAGACTGGATGTTCTGCCTGTACGGTGAGACTGGAGGTTCTACCTGTACGGTGAGACTGGAGGTTCTACCTGAACGGTGACACTGGAGGTTCTACCTGTACGGTGAGACTGGATGGTCTACCTGAACGGTGAGACTGGATGTTCTACCTGTACGGTGAGACTGGAGGTTCTACCTGTATGGTGAGACTGGATGGTCTACCTGTACGGTGAGACTGGATGGTCTACCTGTACGGTGAGACTGGAGGTTCTGCCTGTACGGTGAGACTGGATGTTCTGCCTGTACGGTGAGACTGGATGGTCTACCTGAACGGTGAGACTGGATGGTCTACCTGTACGGTGAGACTGGATGTTCTACCTGTGCGGTGAGACTGGATGTTCTGCCTGTATGGTGAGACTGGAGGTTCTACCTGTACGGTGAGACTGGATGTTCTACCTGTACGGTGAGACTGGAAGTTCTACCTGTACGATGAGACTGGATGTTCTGCCTGTACGGTGAGACTGGAGGTTCTACCTGTACGGTGAGACTGGATGGTCTACCTGAACCGTGAGACTGGATGGTCTACCTGTACGGTGAGACTGGAGGTTCTACCTGTGCGGTGAGACTGGATGTTCTGCCTGTACGGTGAGACTGGAGGTTCTACCTGTACGGTGAGACTGGATGGTCTACCTGTACGGTGAGACTGGAGACTGGTTCTACCTGTACGGTGAGACTGGATGTTCTACCTGTACGGTGAGACTGGTGGTGAGACTGGAGGTTCTACCTGTACTGGTGGTGAGACCTGGAGACTGGGTTCTACCTGTACGGTGAGACTGGAGGTTCTACCTGTACACGGTGAGACTGGAGGTCTCTACCTGTACGGTGAGACTGGAGGTTCTACCTGTACGGTGAGACTGGATGTTCTACCTGTACGGTGAGGCTGCAGGTTCTACCTGTACGGTGAGACTGGATGGTCTACCTGAACGGTGAGACTGGAGGTTCTACCTGAACGGTGAGACTGGAGGTTCTACCTGTGAGACTGGATGGTGAGTGAGACTGGATGTTCTACCTGAACCAGTGAGACTGGATGTTCTGCCTGACGGTGGCTGGTTCTACCTGTACAGTGTGAGACTGGATGGTCTACCTGTACGGTGAGACTGGAGGTTCTACCTGTACGGTGAGACTGGATGGTTCTACCTGTACGGTGAGACTGGAGGTTCTACCTGTACGGTGAGACTGGAGGTTCTACCTGTACGGTGAGACTGGAGGTTCTACCTGTACGGTGAGACTGGAGGTTCTACCTGTACGGTGAGACTGGAGGTTCTACCTGTACGGTGAGACTGGAGGTTCTACCTGTACGGTGAGACTGGAGGTTCTACCTGTACGGTGAGACTGGAGGTTCTACCTGTACGGTGAGACTGGAGGTTCTACCTGTACGGTGAGACTGGATGGTCTACCTGTACGGTGAGACTGGAAGTTCTACCTGTACGGTGAGACTGGAGGTTCTACCTGTACGGTGAGACTGGAGGTTCTACCTGTACGGTGAGACTGGAGGTTCTACCTGTACGGTGAGACTGGAGGTTCTACCTGTACGGTGAGACTGGATGGTCTACCTGTACGGTGAGACTGGATGTTCTACCTGTACGGTGAGACTGGATGTTCTACCTGTACGGTGAGACTGGAGGTTCTACCTGTACGGTGAGACTGGAGGTTCTACCTGACACTGGAGGTGAGACTGGAGGTTCTACCTGTACGGTGAGACTGGATGGTTCTACCTGTACGGTGAGACTGGAGGTTCTACCTGTATGGTGAGACTGGAGGTTCTACCTGTACGGTGAGACTGGATGGTCTACCTGTACGGTGAGACTGGAGGTTCTACCTGTATGGTGAGACTGGAGGGTCTACCTGTACGGTGAGACTGGAGGTTCTACCTGTACGGTGAGACTGGATGTTCTACCTGTACGGTGAGACTGGAGGTTCTACCTGTACGGTGAGACTGGATGGTCTACCTGTACGGTGAGACTGGAGGTTCTACCTGTACGGTGAGACTGGATGGTCTACCTGTACGGTGAGACTGGAGGTTCTACCTGTACGGTGAGACTGGAGGGTCTACCTGAAGGTTATGCTTGTATGAGAATAAAGGTTATATGTGTACGGTCACGCTTGAGGCACACAGTATTTCACCTGGAACCGTTTGTATACTCGACGTAAATGTGAACATTTATATAAGAACATAAATGCTGCGCGAGTATTGTATAACATACAGGCAGGTACAGCCAGTAGGTTTATTTGATCTCCAGTGGACACTGAGCACTTACTGATCACGACGTGCAATAGTATGTTACCTGACTGACATAGCAAAGAATACGGACGATTTCAGGTGGACATCGAAGGCCTTAGCCAACACCACTAGTGTAACTTGGGGGTACCTAGCACGTTCAAATATGTGACACTGTGATTTGAGCTTTAGATAACACTTCCTCCATTTAGTCAAACGGTCGTATTTCAATGTTCTGCTTTATCAGTTGTGTGTGGATCACGTAAAACGAATTCTTAATCCTTACTATTGTCGCACCATTCTGTTATCCGACTTACGGTAGTAATCTAGTATCGCGTGTAGCCTGGGGCGTGTGTGTTTAGATAACCCGGGGTTTACAGCGGGAATTTCTCAAACAAACTCCAAAACAAACAAATGAAGAAACTGCAGTTGGACGACGTTCGTGTGGCAGTCAGTGTATCCGACCGTATGTTATCCAGGTTGCCACCTCGGGGCACCTGTCTACCTGTCCTCACCTGGGACCCCACTACATCAAAAGTGCCGACTGTCATCAGGGACGTCTGGCCGTTACGTAAAGTCTAATTACCAGATTCCGTGATCAAAGTTTGATGGCGAGACGACTCTCCGTGACGACAATCGTCCGTGAGAAAAAAACAGGGAAATTAGAGAGGACGCCGGTGGGAAGGGTAGCTGAGGGTAGGTGGTGGGGAGAGGACGCCGGTGAGAAGGGTAGCTGAGGCTGAGTGAAATTGAGAGGACGCCAGTGGGAAGGGTAGCTGAGGGTAGGTGGTGGGGAGAGGACGCCGGTGGGCTGAGGGTAGGTGGTGGGGAGAGGACGCCGGTGAGAAGGGTAGCTGAGGCTGAGTGAAATTGAGAGGACGCCGGTGGGAAGGGTAGCTGAGGGTAGGTGGTGGGGAGAGGACGCCGGTGGGCTGAGGGTAGGTGGTGGGGAGAGGACGCCGGTGAGAAGGGTAGCTGAGGCTGAGTGAAATTGAGAGGACGCCAGTGGGAAGGGTAGCTGAGGGTAGGTGGTGGGGAGAGGACGCCGGTGAGAAGGGTAGCTGAGTGAAATTGAGAGGACGCCGGTGGGAAGGGTAGCTGAGGGTAGGTGGTGGGGAGAGGACGCCGGTGGGGAGGGTAGCTGAGGGTGAGTGGTGGGGAGAGCACACAGGTGTCAGTGGGGAGCGTGGCTGTGTGTAAGTGGTAGTGAGAGGACGCCGGTGGTGTGAGTGGTTGTGGGTAAGTGGTGAGATTAATTCAGCACAACTTCATAATTCAGTGCTTATAGTGGCAAGTGAGGAAGGGTTGTGTCTGAGGCAAGTGAGGAAGTAGGTGTGTGTCAGGCAAGGGAGGAAGAAGGTGTGTGTCAGGCAAGGAAGGAGGAAGGTGTGTGTCAGGCAAGGAAGGAGGAAGGTGTGTGTCAGGCAAGGAAGGAAGAATGTGTGTGTCAGACAAGGGAAGAAGAAGGTGTGTGTCAGACAAGGGAAGAAGAAGGTGTGTGTCAGACAAGGGAAGAAGAATGTGTGTGTCAGACAAGGGAGGAAGAATGTGTGTGTCAGACAAGGGAGGAAGAATGTGTGTGTCAGACAAGGGAAGAAGAAGGTGTGTGTCAGACAAGGGAGGAAGAATGTGTGTGTCAGGCAAGGGAGGAAGAAGGTGTGTGTCAGACAAGGGAGGAAGAAGGTGTGTGTCAGGAAAGGGAGGAAGAAGGTGTGTGTCAGGAAAGGGAGGGAGAAGGTGTGTGTCAGGAAAAGGAGGAAGGGGTTGTTTTGTGAATATGGAAAGAAGGGGCTATGTGACTTCAGATTTAGACCAAATCAGATTACAATGTGTAACCTGACGACGTCTGATTTCTAGAAATTGCTATAGCCACACCTGAGCAATGTCTTATAATGTACGTCTTGATGTGTTTCCACGTCTAAATTAATATTCACTGATGTGGAACTGTCGTTTTATTGGTTGAATTCAAACAGTTATAATTCATAGACATAAAGTGCACCAAAGATTTGAATTATGTCGGTGACCGCACAAAGATTTGAATCATTTATAAAATTGGTCAACCGGCCTATCTTGCACAGAATATAGAGAGGCATCCACTTTCTTGTACCGATGTCATGGCTTCACTGGGACTGGTGTCGTAGGCAGGACCTTGTTCATATGCTTCTCCTCAGTACGATCAAATGTAAAAGATAAGAACCTGTCCACTCTAAATCTACCAATTTGGAGTGTCACTCTTCTGCCACATATACTGTAATTTGTGTCAGCCTGTCGACATCTGTCTCTGGAAACTGCCCATATGCTGTTGACATGATACAAAGTAATGACGCAAGTCCAGCCACACTTCAAAGCCTCAAGCTAATTACTCAGTGTGTTTGTCTATATTAGATACGACTTCACATGTGAGTGACACGCTGTGGGCCTGCAAATATAACATGGCTAATGACAGTCACGATGCAATTTTGAAAACAGTAGGTCGTTTAACAACGACTGCTGATTCATTTCTAAGGATGCCAGTCCAGGGGGTGTATTACCCCCCGTTCGTGTTTTGTCTGGTATGCCAGTCCAGGGATGTACTACCCCCCGTTCGTGTTTTGTCTGGTATGCTTCACGTGTATCTGCTTTAGTGAAACTGGTAAAGCGTGGAATGTGTGATCATGTGTTGCCTTGTGTGTTATGCATACCAGACGTCGTCATTGTGTGAGGTTTCGTGTGTGTCAGGTGTGTCACGTCTATCAAGTTTAGTCAGGTGTGTCAGGTCAATCAAGTTTAGTCAGGTGTGTCACGTGTAACAGGTTTAGTCAGGTGTATCGTGTGTATCAAATTTAGTCAGTTGTGCCACGTGTATCAGGTTCAGTCAGGTGTTTCACGTGCATCAGGTGTGTCTGGTGTATCAGGTTTAGTCAGGTGTTTAACGTGTATCAGGTTTAGTCAGATGTGTCACGTGTATCAGGTTCAGTCAGGTGTGTCATCTATATCAGGTGTGTCTGGTGTATCAGGTTTAGTCAGGTGTTTAACGTGTATCAGGTTTAGTGAGGTGTGTCACGTGTATCAAGTTTAGTGAGATGTGTCTGGTGGCTCAAGTGTGTCAGATGTGTCACGTGTATTAGGTTAGTGAGATGTTTAAAGTGTAACAGGTTTACTGAGGTGTGTCACGTGTCTCAGGTTTAGTGAGGCGTGTCACATGTATCAGGTTTAGTGAGGTGTGTCACATGTATCAGGTATTGTCAGGTGTGTCACGTGTATCGGGTTCAGTCAGGTGTGTCATCTATATCAGGTGTGTCTGATGTATCAGGTTTAGTCAGGTGTGTCATGTGTATCAGGTTTAGTGAGGTGAGTCAGGTGTGTCACGTGTAACAAGTATAGTCAGGTGTCTCTGGTGTATCAGGTATAGTCAGGTGTGTCACGTGTATCAGATTTAGTCAGGTGTGTCTGGTGTATCAGGTTTAGTCAGGTGTGTCACGTGTAACAGGTTTAGTCATGTGTGTCATGTGTATCAGGTTTACTGAGGTGTATCACGTGTCTCAGGTTTAGTGAGGTGTGTCACATGTATCAGGTTTAGTGAGGTGTGTCACATGTATCAGGTATTGTCATGTGTGTCATGTGTATCAGGTTTTCTGAGGTGTGTCACGTGTATCAGGTTTAGTGAGGTGTGTCTAGTATATCAGGTACAGTCAGGTGTGTCACGTGTATCAGATTAAGTCATGTGTGTCACGTGTATCAGGTTTAGTGAGGTGTGTCATGTGTATCAGGTTTAGCCAGGTGTGTCACGTGTAACAGGTTTAGTCAGGTGTGTCTGGTGTATCAGGTATAGTCAGGTGTATAAGGTATAGTCAGGTGTGTCACGTGTATCAGATTTAGTCATGTGTGTCATGTGTATCAGGTTTAGTGAGGTGTGTCAGGTGTATCAGGTTTAGTGAGGTGTGTCACATGTATCAGGTTTAGTGAGGGGTGACATGTATCAGGTATATTCAGGTGTGTCACGTGTATCAGATTTAGTCATGTGTGTCATGTGTATCAGGTTTAGTCAGGTGTGTCATGTGTATCAGGTTTAGTCAGGTGTGTCACGTGTAACAGGTTTAGTCAGGTGTGTCACGTGTATCAGGTTTAGTCAGGTGTGTCATCTGTATCAGGTTTAGTCAGGTGTGCCTGGTGTATCAGGTTTAGTCAGGTGTGTCTGGTGTAACAGGTTTAGTCAGGTGTGTCTGGTGTATCAGTTTAGTCAGGGGTGCCTGGTGTATCAGGTTTAGTCACATGCTTCACGTGTATCAGGTTAAGAGTGGTGTGTCACGTGTACTTTTTTCTTGGGTTATGTGCATATCATGTATGGTCATGCATATCATTTGTGTTTGAGTTCCTTGACATGTGTCAACCATGTCACATTTGGTCATGTGTGTCAGATTTTGTCACATGTGTCAAGCATGTAAAGTTTGGTCATGTGTGTCAGATTTGGTCACATGTCTCAAGTGTGTCAAGTTTGGTCATGTGTTTCAGATTTTGTCATAGGTGTCAAGCATGTCAGGTTAGGTCATAAACATCAAGTTTGGTTATGTGTGTTAGATTTTGTCATAGGTGTCAAGCATGTCAGGTTTGGTCACTTGTGTCAAGCATGTCAAGTTTGGTCATATGTGTCAGATTTGGTCACATGTGTCAAGCATGTCAGGTTTGGTCATGTGTGTCAGATTTGGCCACATGTGTCAAGCATGTCAAGTTTGGCCATGTGTGTCAGATTCGGTCACTTGTGTCAAGCATGTCAAGTTTGATTATGTGTTTCAGATTTGGTCACTTCTGTCAAGCATGTCAGGTTTGATCATAAACGTCATGTGTGTCAGATTTTGTCATAGGTGTCAAGCATGTCAGGTTTGGTCATATGTGTCAAGCATGTCAAGCATGTTGGTTTGGTCATGTGTCAGATTTGGTCACATGTGTCAAGCATGTCAGTGTGATTATGTGTGTCAGGTTTGGTCATGTGCGTCAGATTCGGTCACTTGTGTGTCAGATTTGTCAAGCATGTCAGGCTTGGTCAGTTTGTCATATGTGTCAGATTTGGTCATATGTGTCAAGCATGTCAAGTTTGGCCATGTGTGTCAGATTCGGTCACTTGCGTCAAGCATGTCAAGTTTGATTATGTGTGTCAGATTTGGTCACTTCTGTCAAGCATGTCGGGTTTGGTCATAAACGTCATGTGTGTCAGATTTTGTCATAGGTGTCAAGCATGTCAGGTTTGGTCACTTGCGTCAAGCATGTCAAGTTTGGTCATATGTGTCAGATTTGGTCACATGTGTCAAGCATGTCAGGTTTGGTCATGTGTGTCAGATTTGGTCACATGTGTCAAGCATGTCAAGTTTGGCCATGTGTGTCAGATTCGGTCACTTGTGTCAAGCATGTCAAGTTTGATTATGTGTGTCAGATTTGGTCACTTCTGTCAAGCATGTAAGGTTTGGTCATAAACGTCATGTGTGTCAGATTTTGTCATAGGTGTCAAGCATGTCAGGTTTGGTCACTTGTGTCAAGCATGTCAAGTTTGGTCATATGTGTCAGATTTGGTCACATGTGTCAAGCATGTCAGGCTTGGTCATGTGCGTCAGATTCGGTCACTTGTGTCAAGCATGTCAGGCTTGGTCATGTGTGTCAGATTTGGTCATATGTGTCAAGCATGTCAAGTTTGGCCATGTGTGTCAGATTCGGTCACTTGTGTCAAGCATGTCAAGTTTGATTATGTGTGTCAGATTTGGTCACTTCTGTCAAGCATGTAAGGTTTGGTCATAAACGTCATGTGTGTTAGATTTTGTCATAGGTGTCAAGCATGTCAGGTTTGGTCACTTGTGTCAAGCATGTCAAGTTTGGTCATATGTGTCAGATTTGGTCACATGTGTCAAGCATGTCAGGTTTGGTCATGTGTGTCAGATTTGGTCACTTGTGTCAAGCATGTCAAGTTTGATTATGTGTGTCAGATTTGGTCACTTCTGTCAAGCATGTCAGGTTTGGTCATAAACGTCATGTGTGTCAGATTTTGTCATAGGTGTCAAGCATGTCAGGTTTGGTCACTTGCGTCAAGCATGTCAAGTTTGGTCACATGTGTCAAGCATGTCAGGCTTGGTCATGTGCGTCAGATTCGGTCACTTGTGTCAAGCATGTCAAGTTTGGTTATAAACATCATGTGTGTCAGATTTTGTCATAGGTGTCAAACATGTCAAGTTTGGTCATGTGTGTCAGATTTGGTCACATGTGTCAAGCATGTCAGGTTCGGTCATAAATGTCATGTGTGTCAGATTTTGTCATAGGTGTCAAGAATGTCAAGTTTGGTTATGTGTGTCAGTTTTGGTCACTTGTGTCAAGCATGTCAAATTTGGTTATGTGTGTCAGATTTTGTCATAGGTGTCAAGCATGTCAGGTTTGGTCACAGGTGTCAAGAGTGTCAGGTTTGGTCAAGTGTGTCAGGTTTGGTCACATGTATCAGATTTGGTCACATGTGTCAAGCATGTCAAGTTTGGTCATGTGTGTCAGATTTGGTCACTTGTGTCAAGCATGTCAGGTTTGGTCATGTGTGTCTGATTTGGTGACATGTGTGTCAGATTTGGTCACATGTGTCATGTGTGTCAAGTTTGGTTATGTGTGTCAGATTTGGTCACATGTGTCATGTGTGTCAAGTTTGGTCATGTGTGTCAGATTTGGTCACTTTTGTCTAGCATGTCAGATTTGGTCACATGTGTCATGTGTCAAGTTTGGTCATGTGTGTCAGATTTGGTCACATGTGTCAAGCATGTCAAATTTGGTCATATGTGTCAGATTTGGTCCCATGTGTCATGTCAAGTGTGTCATGTGTGACTGAGGTTGGTGATATGTGCCTGGTCAGTACTCCATGAAAGGATCTTATTTATTAGACAGGGGAGACTGGTACCCTCTCTGATAAAAACCTGCAAGTGTTGGAGCTCCATCCAGCAGCCAAGCTGCGGTCAATGACAAGCAGTCCAGCTGTAGCACATCTTTGATGAATGCATGGATGGTGTCACGCACAAAATACTCCCCATGCTTGATTAGTCACTGCTTCCACTCAGTCATGGTCTGGTTTTATGTGAAATTTAATGATTTGTATTCATATAAAATTGATTCTTCTATATTTAGAACTAAGATCGACAATGACCTCACTTGATGATTTAATTTTCAAACCATTAATATGTCTTCATTACGTTTCTGCATGACTTGCTGTATCAATTGTACATTACACATCTGCGCCCCACAACATGGGGCTGTGTCTCTCCATATACACAGTCTCCATACACATGCATGCATAAAGTCATTCTGGATCCAGATGCATGCATGATGATGTCACTGCAATCATGACTCAGTGGCCATCATCAAACATAAAAACACCCATCCTTCATGATCTTTCAGAAATGATTTCCAATGTTTAAAGGAATGTGTACATAGGATATCTGAACCTTCTGATATATTGTCTCAAGTCAACAATATGCTAATTATGATAATGAGAATAAGGTATGCCCCAGGAATCTAACTAACAGGTAACTGTGATATGCATGTTGTGATCATGTCTCTTTGTTGTTTAACGATTCACTCAGCCATTTTCCAGCTATATGGTGACGGTCTGTAAATAATCGAGTCTGGACCAGAGACTCCAGTGATCAACAGCATGAGCATCAACATGTGTCAACCAAGTCAGTGAGCCTGTCCACCCGATCCTGCATAATTAAGAAAGAGGTGTAATGTGGACACGACATAGGATTTCATAAGTAAACCAGGACGCTGATTTTATAAAATTGGGTTTGTATGACTTCCCAATGTGCAAAACAGGCCCTGTTGAGAACATCAACCTGGGCACAATGCTGTCTCACACAAGCGTTCTGGTTCATGCAAAAAGAATACAAACACATATGAATATTTTCGTGTAAACGTTTAATTCTAACCTGACCAGATAAAACCAGTCAAATTACTCATATAAATATCTTCGCCTCAACAATAAATACACAAGTAAACGTTGTACAGCTCAGAACTACGTGGCAATGTGACAAAAAACAATTCTAGCTAAATTGAGCCATGCAGAATTCAACCTATTTTTGTGTTTTTTCCAAATCGTGTACAAAATAATACTAAGAACTATGTAAGTCAGTTCATTGCATGACGATCCAAATGTCACTTGAATGTCTAAATATAGCTTTGTCCTTGACTTCTTACTTTTGATTAATTTGTATATATCGACCAAATATACCAAATATTTTAACATCGACACATCCAAATCCTGGGAATTTTAATTATGACTGTGTATCTGTCTTCTTGTCGTACAATAAAACTGAGGAACACAACTAGATCGTCATGCATGTTATTTTGATTACACTTTAAACACCTAACACGACTCTAACTTGACTGGCCAAGATGTCAAACACTAACATGGAAACGCACCATTGTAACCATCACAAAGAGACCGCCATAAGGCCACCAACACCTTGGCCACCAGTACACAATGCATGGTCTCAAATTTAACAGCCCAAAATTGTGTTTGTTACAAAATTTCAAGCAAATTAGTAGGTGAACGTGAGGACTATGGTAGCGGCCACACAAGTTAGTTGGAATACAGCACAACAGTAACCTGTGTATATAGGAGAAGTTGGCAAGTTGGACTGGGGGGACAGGCTGGGACAAGGGGGAGACAACCCAGGTATGGGGTGGATATCACACTAAAATACTATCCCACACTGGAATGTTCTACCATACCTAAATTATGGTTCAAGATATATCAAAATCAGGAATATCAGTTTCATAGCTGAAAATAAGAGCTCAATTAAACTGTTTATAATATTTCCTGTACTGAAAATTTCCGCACTTAGAAAAACACCCAAAAATGAGAATAACACAAATTTTTAGGAAAGCTCTCGTCTGAATGTTGCTTTTGGAGAAGTAGTTCACTGATGTCATTTAATTTCCCAACTTTAAGTGATACACCTAATCTTGAGTGGAGTTCAATATCTTAGATGTATGTTATCAAGTAATGAAGCTCATCTATACATATATGAAGGACTACATGTTCCTGTCTACAAAATGGACCCAGTTAGAATGATTTCATCTATAATATCATACACTTCTTAACTTGGAATACACTACACTATGAAAGTCAATGTTTGGATGAATCTATATGTAGGAACTAAACTTGCCCTGTCCAACCTCCCTCCTCTTCAAATCATTCTCAAAGTGTGGCCAAAGTTCACAATTGATCAACAACGAGCTGTTTCCGGCTCTATGGAGCAGTATTATTGAACACGCACAGATCAAGGGATATCAGTTTCATACAGTAGACATACTATACATAGATGTATTGTCTAACTGTTGCCACTGAACCGTATTCAGTGGTCACTGCTGACAAAGTTTACAAGTATTTCCTTCCATTATAAACAGTAGACTTCCTTGATCCGGCTTCCTTGTTTTGATGGCACTGACAGTTCCATATCACTCAAGCATGCTCTCAACAAAAGTGTTATCACAGGGGTAAACAAATCTGAGTTTGGCAAATTCCGGGTGGAAGCAATCAAGTAACAATGACACTGAGTTACTATAACTCAACAAGGATACACTCAACAACACACATGAAATATATACTGCCATCTTGAAACACACTCCCTTCAGCAAGCTCCAACATTGCCCCTTTACAGAGGGATTCGTTTTTTATTGAATGCAAGTGCACCCTCCTGAATGCTCAAAACAATATTTGAATGAATAATATTCTTTCCTGTCAGATGAATGTAAATATCTGTTTTTTTGTTTGTTTGGTTTATGTTATTGTGGGTCTTTTAAAGATCTTTCTTTATTCATTAACAACTCAGCCATTTTGTTTGATTACTTCAGTACAGTGCTAAAGCTTTGAATATGTGTATGACATCAGGACCAGTGTCCTCTTGTCCTTCTTCAAGAGGATGGTGTATTTCAGTCATGACGCCATGACATGCTACAATAGCAGGAGAAGCCTTGACAAACTGAGAGGTTCTCAAACAGTCAGGTGTGAACTGCAGTGTGAGTGCAAGAAGACAGCAATATCTATTTCCCATGTGTTTTTGATCCAAGGATGATCTGGCAAAATAATGTTTTGGCAATTTATTAAAAAGTAATACTTCAAGTAGACTTTACAAAAAGCCACCAAAATGCATTAATATTATTTTTCCACATTAGTGTAACTAGTTATTTTGGCAGATCATCAGCCATAATAAATGCACAACAGATAAAGGTTACATTTCATATACATTACCATATTGTAATAATGTGTATACAGTCATTGTGATAATAGTTCATATCAATGGATCATTATTACAAAAAAAACTGTAAAGAATGTGCATAGATTCTAAGCTGATTCGTACAGAAAACCCTTTGATTTGGCATACTGTGAATGGGCACATACATCATTTACATGCAAATAAATAATAACTGACAAAACATCTGTAGTGTTTTTTCAACATAAAACACAATATCTATCAGAAATTAGCACAACCATACAATGAATCTCAGAAACATAAAACTCTACCTTATATATTAATTTACCAACTTCCTCCTCAACATAATGAAAACACATCAAAACACAATGGTGGAAAATGTTTACAATTCGAACATTAAGCTTGACTAGTACTACTCATACCATTCTCATTTCATCCTTGTATCCTGAAGGTTAAACAAGAACAAAATCTTTTTGTCATGTTTTCTTATTGTTTTATTCTACTTTATCTTAAAACAAATATCACTAACCAATGTTACCATACCAACAATATAAATATTTTGATTTTCAAGGCATTAAAATTTACAAACAAATGAGAAATAAATAATGACATAAAATAATATTTTTACACAAAAATAAATACTGAAACCCACCAACAAATGTCCAATGTTTGGAACATGTGACCACCTGACAAACAGACTACATAGTATGGCACACAAATCAGTTTATGCACAGTTTCTTAGTTGTGGACCCACTCTACAATCATGGAAGTTTTAGTCTTAGTCATGTCTAAGGCTAACCGTGTATACTGTGTATTGTAGAAACTGAAAAAAATATCTAAAAATACAAGTTTTGATTTGAGCCCAATCAAACAAAGTGTAAGATCTATATATCGATATCCATGGGACCGTCACTGCTGATTGCACACATGTCTGAGGTATGATGTATTTATAATGCAATATTGCACAGCTAAAATGGATTTATGAAATGATATGCTAATTTATGCAAATTATTATGAATCCTGATACACATTTCAGCAATTCTACTGCTACACACTAAAACCGAGTTAGTTAATAAATCTGATATATTCCTGAGTGTATGTATGTTAAAATAATGGCAAAACAATGACAATATAATCACTTGAGCACACAATTGCTACCTTTAACCATCACAAAAACAACCAACTAAAACTTAGGTATACAGAAAAAAAATCCACTCATGTTTGAAATGTATGAAAAATATTGCAAATGTTAAATCTTGTAATAGCACCATAAAAACAAACAAGTGTGACTATTCTGTGCCCTAAAGCATAAAGTACTGTGAGTACCAAAACCTAGGTGATCGCAAAGTTTGGGAATATGGAATAATGAATCTCTAGGGTTTTTTTCTATGATTTACACAAACACAATCTTCCCACCCCCCACTGCTAAATGCTCAGTTGCCCTTTGTCTTGACCAGACTTAATAGCATCAAATAACACCAAACAATTCAGCTATTCACAAATACAGATATTCAGTTTAAAGTTTTTTGGTTGCTGAGAAGAAAATATTATGCTCCAAGTGAAAAAGGAAGAGAAACCATTCCAACCCTGTACCATAAAGCGGCATCAGGTGAAAGGATTGTGGTAAGAGTTAAAGTGATAGACTGTTGAAGATAGGAGGAATAAATATGTGGTGAAAGGTGGAGAAACACAGGTTTCCTGCCTGTGTATACAGTAATGAGACCATTGAGATGAATACATAAGAACAAGAGTCCAAATATTCCAAAGGAAGAGAATAAACTATATCTCTAATGTGTAATGATCAAAAGATCTAAAACAATTGCTATTGATAAGGCGGCCATTTCCCGCTATGATTGCATAATATGTACGATGCTACAATATGTGCATATTTGTCATGTAAAATTGGGGTTGGAAGTGATTATATATGATGAAAAAGCATTTGTCAGTAAACTTGCTCGTCTTGAGATCATCTACAAACATGGTATAAAATGCACAAAACAACATTCATGATGTGGGTAAGTGATGGCAAATGAACAATGACATGTATATAACGTGTTAAGTTGCTAAAACATGCATAGATTCAATAAATAAATAGTTGACCATTGCACATGTGGTAGTGATATGCTGAGTCCCTCTGGTAGGGTCTCCTTCCTCGTCTGCACCAATCAGCAAAACACTTGCTAAGTCTCATGTTTAACACCTGCAGTTTCAGATATAGTTGGTATTGGAACTCTATTGTATGTTCCGTTTTGATCATTTTAGTTTTTGTATCATGAAATATCAAAATGAAAACCACTTTATGGCCTAACATAAAGAACTGTACCCCAGGTTATCCAAAGGAAGTCAACTGGACGTACAGGGTGTTGTTTACCAATCTTATCAGATATAGCAATGTTTTACTGAATTGCAGGCACACATCTCTGCAAATTTATGCAGGAATTATAATACTGATGAAAATTCAGCCTCTCACCCAGACCAGCCTTGCAGTCTTGGCTGTCATGGATATAAACTGATGGTCCATTATGGCACACATGGACACTGTAGCTGATCCAGAAGAACCGTCTACTTTAGTCAGCCAGATGCCCATATCAAACTATTGCTTCAATACACAATCCCTTTGTCTCTGACGTGATGATGATGCTGACCTCGCTTGTACCAAGTGAGGTGTGTCCTCCTCACAGGTATATTGCCTCAGTTTGTTCTTACATCCAACAGATGAAGAAAGTCTAAAGTCTACTCACTCACATTACAGACTTTCACACTACGTTAAAGCCCACCTTGTCTTTGAGGTCCACAGCACAATATACTCCTATTCTAGGGCATAGTTCCTGGTTTTTGTCTAGGACTTCACTCACATGACATAAGGCTTTCTCTGCTCCATCATTCTGGAGTCATGTGCTAGAGTTCAAGAGGCACTGCTTCTGGGAAAACCCTAGAGAAACACTAGTGCTGCTACCACAGTTTGCTTATAAACGTTTCAAGTCTGTAGTAGACAACTACTGAAACTACAAACTAAATGCATATACAGAACTAAATGGCCAAGTGACCGTATTGCATGAGAATTGTTCTCCTATTGTAGAGAAATATGGAACTGCATCACACAGATGCCATCGGTTCCGAAGACACTGAATACTCTACTGACGGAAGTGCTGCATATATAGAAGTGGTCATATGGTGTAACCACTGAGGTTGCTAGAGTCTAGTCTTCCTGACACATGGGTCAGGACACGCCATTCTTCTTCCCTACGGGCAGATGGCGGTGGAGGCCATCATTCTGACTGTGTCGATTCCGACTTTTACGAGTTGAAAATATCTTTTCACATCCATTGATGGTGCACTGAAACATTTCCTTTGGGTGTACATTCTCAAAATGTTCCTTCAAAGCCAGGTTGTCCCTGAACTTGGACTCACAGAGATGGCATGAGACGGATACATCAGAGGAGTCATCACTGCCTGCATGGCCATTGATATGGATCTCATCTTCTTCCGGCTCATCATCAGAGTTGCATTCAGACCCAGCTGATCCAGAGGCTGATGGGGAGAGATGCCCGTTCCTCCCGCAAGTCTCATTCTCAATGAAGTCAGGCCCATACAAAGACTGCAGCACATTTTCTCTCAAGTTTTGCATGTTGGTGCTGGAATCTCCATCCTGTTCATGGTCATCTGATGAGAGCAACTTCTTATGAAGGCCTAGGTTTGAGGCATGACGGTCTCGGCTTCTCTTGGATGGAAATGTAGCACTGCAGCCATCAACTGTGCATGGATGTACAAGCTTCATGTGTGCATTCCTGTAGTGGATCTTCACTCCAAACTGATTCTGGAACATCTTTCCACATGTCAGGCATTTTTGGGGATTGGTCTTGTCAATTGGAATTTCCAAGTCTTCAACTAGGTGGCCATTTGTGTTCGATTCTATGCATGAATCTTCAGAGTCTTGGTCAGAACGACATGGGGAAGAGCATGGGCTGGCTTCATGGACAGAAGCAGAGTGATTTTGGAAACTATCATCAGATGCAATGCTACTGTTGTTGTTATTGTTCTGATGGCTGGAGTTGGTTAAAAGGGATGCAATCTTTGGGAAATTGATGGAATTTCGTTTTCTGCTTATTTGCTCTTTGAGGTCTTGGTCTGACTGTAGTTTGTCATCAGGTCCACAGTGGATGCCATTACCACAGCCCATGTCTTCATCCTTCTCACCATCTCCTTGCTCTACCTCATCCTTTGGTTCTGACTTGATGCATGAGTCCTGTGGATGGCGATCTGATTCAGACTTGCCATCCTTACAGGATAATCTCCTACCTCTGCCTGCGAGAGATTTGCCATTTGAAGGATCTTTGTCATCTGAGTTATCATCTGACATCACATACATCTCATCATTTTGAGCACACCTTGTTGGAGCATTGCTCTTTCGACGACTCCCCCCTCTCTGTACGTTGGATTCTTGTTTGCTCTCCTCATCTAGTGGCTCACCCTCTTCCACAATATGGTTGCTGAGGTCCTTTGGTTCATCGTGATTGTCATCTGAAGTGTCATCCGTGTCAAGTCTTGGTCTTTTATCTGGGGCATGTATATATGCAAATTGATTGTTCATGTCAACAAAAAAGGCAGGATCAGCTCTCATCAAGCCTTGGGCATCCACTCCTGGCAGTGCACCTCTAGGAAGTAGTGATGGAGGGACTACCATTGTTGGTGGGCTGTTTATCATCCTGACAGACTTGGCATCATCATAGGGTCTAGGACTGTCACTCATGTCTTTCCTCTTAGTTGCCATGTGGAGCTTTGGGTTGGGATTTGCACTGTGACGATTGCGACTTCTGCGGGAACTGAACATCATGTTACAGCCATCAACTGTGCATTTATGCATTTCTTTCAAGTGAACTGCACTGTAGTGAATTTTCAAAGCACCCTTGTCACAGAATGTCTTGTTACAAGCTGTACACAGCACACGCTTCTTACCATTCGGCCCAATGAATGTTTGACCAAACCCAGCTGAAGGTGTCCACTGACGCTTGATTGGGTGGTTCGACTTTCTCAAATGTTTGGCTTTACTGTCATAGTCTGGCGAGGCCGGGTCTTCTTTTGTTGAGTAATCAATAGCCCCCAGAGACTGATCATCATCGTCCATGACACAGATGCCACCAGGCACAGCTGCATTCTCGCTGCTATCAAGATTCCTCTGTGACATGATTGGGGAGGGTGCTGAGTGGATAGATGTAGGTGTCGAACAGAGATTCTTCGGACTGTCACTTGATGGGGAGGAGCTTGCTGCTGGTTTGTCAACTGAGTTGGGACTTGGGTCTGGGCTTGTCTGATCTCGCCGAACTCAAAGGGTTGCATAGTCTGGAGTCGGCCAAGAGGGGAGACGGATGTGGAAGTTGCGTTTGAGGTAGGCATGCCCAGAGGTCGAATATCTCTTGTGGGGGAGTAACTGGCCTGCAGGAGAGGGGGAGTCAACAGTCGGCTGCCCGGAGGCAGGAGGGGAAGACGTCCAGCAAACAGAGGTCGTGCTTCATAAGGTCGAATGAGGCCCTGTGTGGTGCTCAGATTGCTGCGTTCAATGAATTTCTTGATCTCTGACTCTGCCCGTGTTGTCTGCTTGATGTACAGGTCTTGTTTCTCTTTGGTGTCCTGAAGAATGATCTCCTGAGCAATGGCCTTGGTCTCTCCAAACCGCAAAAACTGCTGAAGAATGATATGTTCCTCCTCACGGGATGCAATCGTCCACTTGTCTAGGACACGGCCATTTGAGTCCTACAACAGAAGGTAGGATTTATCAATAAAACAGCCTCACAACAGTTGTTCAAATAACAATATAGTGGAAAAACTGTCAAACAAATAGCATACGGGAAAATATACAAAGCAATAAAGTACCATATTAGAAATAATGCCAACATCATTTGAATAAAGAACTGGAATCAATAAATGTTTTTGTTGGGAAAATATTCATTTACTTCGTGGCCATCATCACCAATTGTCTTGTGGCTACTTAAGATGGCTGCCTAACTAGGTGGCGAGGTGGTAGGGTAGTTAGTAGGAGTGTGTCAGCTACTCTCCCGGCCCGGTATGCCCCCCTACAGTTCCCTGACAGTGATCATATCGCTCTCCTATACATCACCCTGACAAACTGGGGCAAACTGCCTGGCTATATCTCCTGCTGCCTGACACAGCTCCCTGAAGTGGACAACAATACACCAGCTCATCATTTATTCCTGGACAGTCGCCTTTCCCAGGCATCCCACTCAATAACCAGTAGTATGGAGCAGATACAATAGTCACCAATGCTAGAAATTAATTTCTTTCACCAACAATTTGGCTCAACAAACCACATGTGTGAATCATTTTAGGTTCTTCTGAACAAATGTTGGCTCAGTTAAACCAGTTTACAGTATACCTATGACATTTGATACATTTGGTTTGGGGAGAAGAAGTATTCTCACACTGGGAATTCCTGTACGACACAAAGTGATCAGAATACTGAGAAAAAACAAGTATGCCTGACCGACCATACAATACAGTCTTTTTGCTGCTATGAGTTGTTTACAGACCTGTTTGTTTGTGAGGGAATTAACACTGTTATCTAGCATACAGCCTAAATATGGATGTAAACTTGTGTGACTAATCCCACCACCACACACACATCCCTACCACTGATGCTCACACTCAAAGTGATATTCATTTTACAACATTGGAAAAGCAACACTTCTTTAAGTATACTAAATTCATTCATGAAAGTTTGGTTGAGAGTTACAACAATCGGAATGAATACATTTTATGACTCTATTACTCCAAATCACATTACATAGAATGGCATCATTTATCATAATTTCTCTTCTAATATAACCACAGGTAGCCCCGATTAAGAAGTTATGACATGTAAGTTAATACCCTGAGAAGAAGTTCTGCAGATTAATATTGTACACATTTCGAGGATAGACATTTGTGATTAGGCCTGTGTCTACAGATGAACACAAACTGACAGGAAAACGAAAGATTTACTTGAACATTAGATTTCACCAAATCAAATGCTGACATTATCCAAACATAGTTGGCTGACAAGTCCAAACCACAATATTTACACACATATAAAATACATCAAGACTGAAAAAACATTCCTTGTTCATCTCATTGTTATTTACGGTGTCCGTGTCGTTAGAGTTTAGATTCGAACCTCTAGGGTTGCAGCTGAGACGGATGTTCCTATCCCTCTCTAAAGGTATCATATAAACAGATTCATCTCTACCTCTGTAGGCTGTTGGCAGAAAGTTCAACATAACAACTTGTTGTTTGATACTTACAAACAGGTCACTTGCCAGTCAATTAAACTTCACATGGTGACCTTCAGAACTGATCAAATAAACCACATTTTGATACAATGCTATATTTATGTAAGTACTAAATGCATTTTTTTCAAAAACATAGAATTTCCTAAAATAGCCAACCCACATTTTATCTCAACTTTCATGCCTTATGCATGAAATGTTCTATTTAGAAAATACCAAATGTTTAGCACAGTGCAAATGAATAATTAATTCATGCTTGTTCATGATATACCATGATTGTTTTTCAAAGTTTTTAATGTCTACAAACAGAACAATGGTTTACTAACTTCACTTGTAGAAATGTGAATGTCCTGACCCAGTGCCAACCAGGACCATTAAAAGGTACAGTATTTCTGAGTTTTCACCTATTACCTGTGTCAGAGTATTCTTGTGAATCTTATATCACCAATGGAATACTACTCGCTGTGTTGAAGTTTGACTAAACCCATTTCACAGCATTATGTCAAAGCTGTGGCCGTGGCCGTGACTGACTAATGATTTATAATCAGATGTTTAATTAATATGTATGCCTTCATTCTGTGGTAATCTGTAGTGATTCAATGTAGGATGAATGACCTAACACTGTTTACTTGCAGCAGTATTGCATGAGTTTTCTATTGACAGTGTTGAGACGTGGCCCTCACTGTCTCCCGAGGACAGTGTTGAGACGTGGCCCTCACTGTCTCCCGAGGACAGTGTTGAGACGTGGCCCTCACTGTCTACCGAGGACAGTGTTGAGACGTGGCCCTCACTGTCTCTCGAGGACAGTGTTGAGACGTGGCCCTCACTGTCTCCCGAGAACAGTGCTGAGACATGGCCCTCACTGTCTCCCGAGGACAGTGTTAAGGCATGGCCCTCACTGTCTCCCGAGGACAGTGTTAAGGCATGGCCCCTGATTGTACAACACCTACTTTACATCTACCATTTACCAAACACCTAAATTTACAAATATCTGCTCCTAAACCTTTCAAAATCACATTCTACTTTTTACAAAAATCAAATCCAGATCCTACGGAATTACGCTTATCCATTTCCTAACCAGATCGTGTCTCCATTTAGCTCCACAATCAAGCGAGTTCTCCACCAACTAATCTAAGCAAGTGATCCTTGTCTGCAAGTCTACATAGACAATGGCTGTTGCCATCACTGGTCCTTTGTGTGGTAATCTCCTCGCCAGGCTCCCTTGTACTGCCAAGGTAGTAAACATCATTACTGAAGGCGACCTGCCATTTACACATCACATAAATACAAGTCTCGCTTCTTCACAGTCCCACAACAACCATCTGTCCTTCAACACAAAAATTGAATCCTTTTCAGACACATTTTTTACAACAGCCTAACTACAGAATGTTTGTAATTGGCTTGATTCTTAAATCTGAGGGGCCCATTAATATCCTTTGCTTTCAGGTAAATGTTTTAATTCTATTTCATGATTCTTGAGTCAGGATTATGGACCACGCTGTTCATGATAACTGTTCAAGTTTTAGCTCAGAGTTATGCAGAATGTTTAATATTTGCAGATTTTCCAGTTTTATCACCCAGTAACATTCAATTAAGAATATAAGATATTTATTGCATAGCATTCCATGAAGAAACAGTGGCAATATTCTATAAGCTACAATTTACACAGTAGGTACAAGAAATATGGATACATTTCACACATAAATGATGTACATTATAACAATTTTTAGAAATCATGTGGTATAATGACATGGAAATAATATATGAGGAGACTATGGTAAGATATAAAATTCATTCAAAGTTGTAAAGATGGTGACATATTTTGGAAATTGATTCAGGACTTCTGTTCGTGAAAATTATTAAGAATTGTTCTTTTTTTGAGAGTGTAGTAAATTCTTGGTCATAATAAAGCATTGTGTGTATTATCTCTCAACACATCAAACATATAAGTACTTTCCTTTGTTGACAAGCAGTTGGTGAAATTTTTATCAGCCTGTTTGGTATGGTTATCTGGAAAAGCCCGGGGTGTCCATGTGTTAGGTAAAGCCAATATCCTCAAACTTTGATCTAGAGATGAAGATTGGCATGAAATGTGATCATACTTATTCTTATCTCAACCCCAAGCTCCCAAGGTGCCCCCCACCCCCTTCCCTTCCCTCCCCAGCTGGCCCCATCTGGGAACCTGGTGATCAAACCCTTGTCACTGTAGGTAATCGGATCCATGATTAAACATGACCCTCTGTGGCACCAATGGCTGCCCCCATGTTCCCTCCATCACTAAGTGGACTATGATAAGAAGAGCTACTGCCTGCCTGCTGTTGGATGCACACTTATCCAGTCTAAAGTCACGGTCATGGCTATGTCAACACCCTACACAAAAAAACAGCCCAACAAAATGATCAACTATTTCAGTGACATTTTAAAAAGTTATTTAAAAACATTTTGAATGACAAGGATTTCAAAAGTAGTCTTAATTCAAGGTATCTCCAGGGCCCTGATAAAGATGAACATCATGAACAACATGGGTGACAAACTCTCTTTTGTGTAATTCATAAACATTGAAGGACTTGAGGCCACTCAATGGTCTAGGTTTTTACAGGGGCGGATACAGCTTTTTGAGAAAGGTGGGGTGCACACTCTTGAGAAAGGGAGGGTGCACACTTCATTTTCACCTGTTTTCATGGGTCATTTAATAAACTTTCAGGACAAAAGGGGAGGTGCACACCCCTGCACCCCCCTCTAGATCCGCCTATGCAACCCTGATGAAGACTATAGAGGCTGCCTGATAAAGTCTGAATGAAGACTGCCTGTGTCTCTGCTGCCTTGTGGCCATGATACATCAACAGGGCAGCCCTCTGATAACATGCCATCTCTTGGGACTGTCATATCATCATTAGGGCACCTTTGTGTGTTGAACAGATACTGCTGCTCCCAAACATCCACTTCCCATCTACTGGGTGGGATGTGTGCCCCAGTACCTGTGTGTGACTGATGATGGTGGTACTGTAGGGGTCAGTGAAGGGGAGGGGACGGAGGGCTGTCACAGACATATATGGTCAGCACCTCAACCCTCCACTGCCAACAGACGCAGATCGTATGTGTACTACATCAGTTGATGACATATGTTTATAGTCCATAATTACAGAATCTTGTCCTCAAAAATACCTCAAAGAGCACAATATTTGTATACATGTATATGAAAGCACATTCTCTTTTGCTCAAAACAGTTCCACATATTCAAAAATGCAGGAAGTCTGCAGCTTGACTGTGTGTTTTTGGACATACATTAGATCCATCTTATCTCTATTCACGGTGTCCAAGCACGTCAAGTAAGTGACTGCATTAAGACCTACCACCTGGCCAGCTCATCAGACCCCTCCCTGACTGACAAACCAGACCTCTTGATCTTCAACATCTATTTACTACCTACTGAGATCCAATACTTATGTTGTGAGAGTGGTCAGTGGGTTACCATAGCAACAGAAGATGGTGACTGACAGTTTGGGTATGTTGTTGGCAGGGAAGATTCTACAAGACAGAGCACTTCCTGTGTGATGCTTGGTCTGGTGTTTACATTTCCGCTCCAGGCGTCTCTGACAGTCCCGATCTCTACAGACACAGGGACAGATACGCCATATGGCACATGCAGCAGACATGCTCTGGCCTGACACAAAGCTTTAGCTGCCATTATCAACTGTTGGGAACTTTGAAACATAACACTGACATGCACCAACTGTTTCTAACTTTTGTCACAAGGGAGAATTGTTCTCTTCTTTAGCAAGAACCTTGTAAATTAGAAAAACTTTATCACAAACACAGCTCAATTTATCAAAAGCATGTTCTTCTTAGGACAGAAATATAATAGTAATTTTTGTATTCATGAACTTATAGTCAGGGTTCCAGGCGCAAGTTTTGGCCATTGTGTATTTACTTACATGTCACCATTCAGTTTAGCTAGTGATAGTTTTCTTTTGGTAATCATATTTTAATTCTATTGGATTCTCCCCATTTTAAACCAATGACTGAACCTTTCTAAAACTTACTCTGCTTACAATTTGTATCTGTGCATCATTCACTAAGATGTCTCCATTCCATCATGACTGAAAGATGTATAAAGACAGGCATGCAAGCCCAAACAACAACATTGGGTAATTATTAATCATTCTTAATTTTTTTAATGCATTGTCCAAAGCTCTATATATTAGATTCATATGCACTGGTAGAGATGACCCAACAAACGACCTCCTTTAAAGTATAGCATGTACCAACAGTGGAAGGGTAAGTATAGCACAGGTTGTCACTGAGACTCTTCATGGGGTGAAACTGAGTTATCAACCCCCTGCAGGCAATTTGCATATGTTGATAGGGAAAGGTACACAGAGATAAGGCTGTTGACAGGAAGCAGCAATGTGCTCCAGTTGTCAATAACTGAGGCTTATGTCAACATCAGCTGGTTGGCCAGGAGATGATAGATGTGTGTGATGTAAATACCGGGGTGTGAATGCATGACAGATGTCTAAATGGCATTATGTAACCCCAAGTTTGATGTTAATGGCACTTTGCTGTTATTTCTTACTACAATAAAAAAATGTGTATAATAAAATTAGTTCTGTTTGCAGCATTAATGATATTTTCATATCTTGTCATTTTAAAATACGTAATTTTATGTAGAATGATATTTACATACTCAAGTGTATGTCTAAATCTAGTAAATTGTTTACAGACATTCCACATCTACATCAACACAGCAGTCGAGCAAGAGATACACAATATACTAGTAGCTGATAGTTGGCACAATTTCCACTGTTCTTTAATGCTATTAATGACAACTTCAGACATTCAAATCAGGAAATCACCAACGTTTTATACAAAAACACTGTCACGATTTCTTCAAAATATTTGGCAACAAACACCCTTACGTTTGTTTGGTCACTCAAGTGTATTTGTTAAAGGTAGACAAAGCCGGAAATGGTATTTGTGTTGTAAGTCAGTGACCACATTGTGTGCTCATTACAGTAATGACAGGTCTGCCTACCTATCAGACGTATACTTCCACCAGACACATAAATCTGCTTAAGTCCATCTGCATAACTCACCAAAACAAGTACAAGTGAATAATCTCAATGGAACTATTTCTAACTGAAAGTGTCCTGGTCACTACCTGTAGTGACACTACCCCACATCCCTGACACACCCCAAGATGACACTTCCCTCCACCCTGACACACCCCAAGATGACACTTCCCTCCACCCTGACACACCCCAAGATGACACTTCCCTCCACCCTGACACACCCCAAGATGACACTTCCCTCCACCCTGACACAGCCCAAGATGACACTTCCCTCCACCCTGACACAGCCCAAGATGACACTTCCCTCCACCCTGACACACCCCAAGATGACACTTCCCTCCACCCTGACACACCCAAAGATGACACTTCCCTCCACCCCCGACACACCCCTAGGTGACTCGACCTTCAACCTATGTCCAAGGTGACACTGTGTCACATTCATCCATGACAACTCCCATATGTCCAAGGTGTCATCATACAGCCCCTGTGACACCCCATGAGTCCAAAGAAAATTCTTTCACTTGTGTTCTCCTGCCTACATATCAGACTGTGTAAACTGATTATTACACTAATTCTTTGATCACGACAAACATTTGATTTCCTCTTGCTATATTTACACTTTGACCACACAATTGGGTTAAAACAGGAAGGATATAATCAAAGTGGATTTACCTGTCCTACCTGAAGGATGTATCCCCTGGCATAGTCCTCGTACGTCCAGCCGAAGCCATTGAGTACTTGCAGCACCTCGTCATGCTGGAGGACACTGAATAGACGGTCCAGAAGAATCTTCAGTCGAATTGGTGTTGCCTGAGCTCCATACAGCATCAGACTTGCGATGTCGAAAACAATGTTGGGTTGAACAACCTCCACCTGCATCCCGAGGTTGAATAAGTGTGCGTAGCCGAGCTTGTCAAGAGCTGAAATTGACAAAATACACCTTAGTCACTTGACATTAGTTTTAAACAACTTACACTGACATACCCCGAACATACAAATCAGTCACTTGGCAATAAACAGTTTTAAACACCAATATACCCCCAACAATGATGATATCATGACACCAAGAAATTCACTCAGCATAATGAGAATGTTTTGAAAACAACTAAGAAGAATAAGATGATATTGTGATTGACAAAATGCTGTGATGAATAAGCTTAGAAACAGAAACAGCATTTATCAGAATGGACACCTTGACTTGGTGAATGTCAAACATATGACCAGAGCAAGTATAAACCAAATCTGTTTGCATAATGGTAGATAATACATACACCGATGCCACTACGCAACAGTTGACTGTCAGTGGAGACCAAGAGAGTCCACTACATGCACTGTCCTACAAAACACAGTACATGTCCCAGGCAGGTGATTGTGTCACCAACTGTTGCTTCCTCTCACACAAAGAACTGGCAGCAGAATGACTGTCCTTGGCTGTGACAGGAACTAAGACAGAAACCAGAAGCTAAGTGGGCCTCCTACACAGTAGGAACATTGGAGGGGGTAGGGGACAGGCTGCATTGGGCAACAGGAGTGGGGGGTTGAGGGTGATTCCTGTTGAGGGGCAGCCCAGCTGGGGGGAAGAAGACAGCCGGAATGTCCTCCTCCAATCTGGAAGCATCCTCTGGTCATGTGACAGGCACATGGAGGGTGGAAGGTAGATCAGGTTTCAAGGCAACAGATAGTGGCAGGAACTGCTTCCAGGTCTTAAATTACATCAAGTTGCTAATGATTGGATTCCTAATCATCAATACTGAACTAGGTGCAGTATATGGTAAAATGGATAAGGTCTCTTAGACACTGCATAAGATACTGATGTTTACTCTTTTTCAATTATCTTCATATCAAAACATATGAGAAAACGGCAAAGGAAGTGAACATAAATTATTTCTGACAACACACACAGAAGGGGGTAGTGGGTACAGTACTGAAGAACAGGGTGGGGGTAATGTCACTGATGAGAGGTGGAAGTAGGATGACAGCACCAGCTGGAGGAGGGAGTGGAGCTGTCCTGTCCCCATCTGGCAGTGGTTAGTGCCTTTTCTGGTGTCAGGTGACACAAGATGGCACCCATACTTCAAAGACTTCCTGGCTGTCCCCAGACCTACCCATGGTGCAGACAGAGGTGAGCTTGATGCTCCATTACACAACCAGCATGTCCACAGAGCAGGCAGACTGGACAGAGGGCTGGAGAACCGTGTTGATGTTAGCACTGCTCCAGAGTCATCATCAACCTGGTTCATGTTGTCTAAGAAAACAGACAGCTTTGTTTTGTGACTACAGAGGACCAGAACCGAATACCCTCAAGGACACCTGGATTAATACACTTTGCTGGTGGAATTTGAAAAGCATTATAAACAACCACCACAACAACAGCACATATCAGATACAAGAATGTACACGAATGTCGATACCGCACATTAAGTAAAAAACTCTGTTTTATATGTTTCTAGAGTATTTGATTATTCTTAACTCTTTCAATCCGGAATGTAATGGTATGGATAATTTTTAAGTCAAGTTCAGAGTTAACAGAGTTAAGAAAGTTAACAGTTTTGACCAATGTTCAAAGTCAGATTAATTGAATGCAATCTAATACATTGAGAGGCTGAGCCTGCTTGAAGTAGAACATATTACCCTTCACTCTCCTCATCCCCTTCCCTCAATGCAGCTACATATCTCTCACATGATTTAAACTCATTAGTCAAACTCGGAAGAGCATCTCACAAACCATGCAAGACAAAATTCGGTTAATTCAGCTCGTTAAGATTTTGTCTCCTTTAAAACAAAATTTGTCCCAAACCAAACTGACTGTCCAATTGTGGGCCAAGCAAAGGAGATCACCTTGCACATGATTAAACCTAATTAGTGCTGCTCAGAGAAATCTTATGCAATGGTGACCAGCTCTAGTTCTCTAATTGTGTCCTCTGTGTTGGGAGACCAGAGTGCCATATCCCTTACACTGACCTCATCCTGGCCCCTGGTCAAGCCTGGCTTTGATGTGGTGTTGGTGATGGACAGGGGGTAACATGATCACTGGGAAGTCCAAGGACCATGGTCAAGACTGGTAACACTATTTCCAGAATGGTGGGGGCCCAACAGGGAAGGATGGCTGCAGATGTGGTATTGGTAGTACCAAATACTGGGGCTCTGGATAGGTGCGGCCAGCAGTAGAATGATGCCACCACTGACAGTTCCAGAAAGGAGGGAGTAGTTCATTGTACATGGAGGTACAGCGGGTCGACTCTTGGGAGTGGTAGATTGGGTTGAATGATCAGGTGATTAATGGCACACAAGAAAGCATTCTGTGGGAGCAGCAAATAAACAATAATGATGGTTGAAGTTTGACACTTCAAATTACTATCACAAACATCATAGTACTTTACACTGGTTGGAGGAGAAAAAACATATCTCTGCTCACCTTTAACATTCCATCACACCAAAAATGAATGTTTGAGATGTGACTTTTGTAGGATATGTCAAACTAAGAAATGAATACTGATCCAGGGGTATGAACCAGCACTGATATTACACTGCCATAACTACAACCCTCCTGTAGCCACCCAAACAAACCCTATCAACCCCATCTTTGTCTCCCTGTGCTCTATCCACACATGGCACACATGGATGTGGCGCCAGTGGGGCCTACTTTGCATGGCATGAATGGCCTCCCCTGCTTGGGCAGATTCAATTAAGTATGTGTTTCTGTGTTAGCCAGAGCATACCCTATGTCTGTTCACCCAACAGCTGAGTTATTGAATAAAGGCTGCACTAATTAGTGTTGGGTGACTGTGAGACAGTGGACATTGGAGCAGGAGGGAGAGGTCTTGCTGGACTGGTGCATGACTCACTCACACAGTCTGTATGGTCACACACATACAATTATCATCAACACATGCAGCATATTTCAGATTCTGAAAAACTTATCTTGGACAGCTATGCTACCTCAGTGGTTCATCAAGCAGCAGCTCCCAGCTGGGTAATCATATAGTCACAACATCATATCTATATATACCAACGTAGATCCCGTCTAATATCACAAACAACATTAAAAAGATCTACACTGTTCCATAATTTTAGAATATGTATGACCTATTTTGCATATCAATTATTATGAAATCACCTAAAAATGAAGGACATTCTGAATTAGCATAAGATACCAAAGATAAAAAAGAAATCCAGACTCAAAACTGCAGCTTTGCAAATTGGTTCTGTTTCTGATGAGTATATTTGATCATGCCCTTCTATCAACTTCTAGTCTGATAGTCACCCTGACTTGGCCATATTTGGGAAATGTCGTAATGTGAACTCAAATAAAGTACTGATACCAACACACAGCGCAGTGGACACCTCCTGTAAGGTCTCGTATCAATGCCCCACAAGAACAAAAGGATATATCGGTAGGCACATTTAAGAATACCCAAACTTGTTGAATACCCACTTGTTCTCCTTTGTATATTACTCTAATGTAACTGAATCTTAGCACAGACTGCTTAACCTGCTTAATATGATTATTCTGATTTGCCAACTTTTTTAAGTTGACTGTTAACTGGGTGTCGTGACTACTCTACTGTGTCTGTTGTGTCCCCCTCTCCCCACCCCCACCTTACTGGCTGCATCAGTGATGACACACTTCAAAGTGAGACCACCCCAATCAATACTTCTGTATTGTGTAAGCTTCTGTCATTATTTTCTTGTCAAAGAGACAGGCTTTGTCCTAATCCTGTCCCTGTGCTACGATGAAATGAACCATTCTACAAGATGAGGTGTTTAGCAATCACTTTAATGGCAAGACCATAGGTAATCAATGCCAATCATTGCACCCCAGAAATAATTCTGTATTTTTTTAATCTACTGGTAAGGGATATTCTTCCCTGAAACAGATGGTGTAGACATACAATAGTTATAACTTACAGAGGTCAATGCTTCCTCACCTTCCAGCAATATTAAGCCAACTCCATGTAAATACAAAATTAAGAAAACAAACTAATTTGACATTTATCATTCCCTTTTCCTCCCAAGGGGTGTGAATCTGAATGAACACTACATGTATCAATGAGTTGTAAGAAGAGATACCATTAACTGACCTGACTATGAGGGGCAGATGATCATGGATCATCACTGTGAGTTTGGGTAGGTAATAAGTACACTTTGTGTGTTAATAACTGTTTCCTTGAAAGAAAAAGGAATGGACAGATACTAGTACCATTGTTGACAATCTACCCAAACAGAGCAATGGAATTAATCACACTTACTAACTAATTATATATACTATGAAATATAGTTTTCTAATAAATCAATCCCTCTACCACCGAACAGTGTAAGCAGGCTGGTAACATCCGCCATACTGCTACAGAGTTCCCCCCCTTGAATCTCCCAGCCTGGCCACCAGTCTATTTCTAGCACACAAGACAGGCCTGCCCTGAGAAGAAGAGTCACACTATCTTGTCTTGTGGCAGCTGTGAGGGGGGAGTGTGGAAATGTCAGATATATACAGTTGTGGGGAAGGGAATATTCCTTGACATACCACCAAGTGTAGCATCATGTCTTGTACAGATGGGAGACTGGCCAAGCCATTTCACTGTTCGTTTCACTGACAAATAACATTAAGAATTTGCTCATGCAATTTTAGTTGTGCCACCAGAACTTGTGTTATTGTTTATATACTCTGGATAATATTAGCATCAGTAGCAGCAATAGCAGCAGTAGCAGCAGCAGTAGCAACCACAGCACTGCAATATTAAACTAGTGGACCTTGGTCTATCTTCAACTACAATGACTTTTTATGAACAAACTCGCCAGTGAATTTCATCTGAGTTGCAAGCTGCAAGTGTCTCTGTATGCCAAACACAGCATGGTAGTATGTTAGTAAGCCTGTGAGAGGTCATGGCTGCCACACATCCCCTGCCTGTTACACGCCACAGCACTACTTATGTCTGATTATGCGATCTGGCTTGACAGGTTATTTCAAATTTTCTCGGTTTTGCACCAGAATCAATATAATTAGTTATGCACATGAGTGTATATCTGTGGGATTACAGCCAGCTAGCAAACACAGATGACAGCTACCCTGTCTCCTGACTCCCAAACACCAGATTCATACAAAACTGAACACAGATTTCACAGCTTTTTTCTGTTTTCAGATATTTGTTAATGATGAGATATGGTGTCCCCTATAGCAAATGGCTGTTTTATTTGACATTTGTCTCATGCTATTTCATCTGTGAATGTACATAAAATATATTATAATCTACCAATGTTGTAACACATGAAACAGCTGGTCAGATCATAACAGTCCATATAACAGCTGTAAAATGACACAAGTTTTCTGTAGACTGTTCCAATGTTTAAGACATTTACAGATTGGTTTTCTATACCCTAAAAGAATACAATAAATGTTTAAATAGGATTTGTTTAATGAATTCACTTATGGATGTACTCCAGATGCTAACCAGGCCCTGATTTCTCGAAACAAACTTAAGTCTGAATTTTGACTTAAGTAAGAGTTTTTACTCAAATTTGAGAAAAAGCAGGAAAATGCATTTCCCAGAATGAACTGAAATCGATATTACTATCAAACATAGCTGACAATTTGAGTTGGGTAGATAGGCTACTTACGTTGTTTGGGCTTTTTTATTTTAAAAAATGCAGTTCTCTTAAAAAATCAGCTGTTTCAAATTATAAAACTCAGTTTGAAATTTGAGTAAAAACTTAAGTTTTTTCGAGAAATCGGGGCCAGATATCTGTCTCATTTCCATGTACAAAGCTGGTGCAAGCAAACAGGAACTGGTGCAACTTACTTTACTCTACACTTTATAAACATTAAACTTGATAATTCAACATGAGTGTATTTAAGGACAGTATATCTCTCATCCATGACATGCAGTATATCCGACACCTGGTGGTGGTCATCAAGAGATGGGCTCTAGTGTGCCATGGTCTGCACTTTGGTCATCATGGAAACAATTTGACAAAGTCAGCCCCAATATTCTACACATGACACAAGTTTGTTCAAATATTGTCAGCATTCATAATTATATCGCTCTTTCAGTGCAATCTGCTGATACAGTCAAAACCTTGAAAACCTTGTCCAAAAATCTATTTAAGAAACTACAGAAGAAACCCTGATGAATGTGATGATAGTGAAAACAAAGGGATGAGAAACCATTGTCAAACACTAAGACAATCTGCCAGGAAATGATTGTGGACAGTGCTGGAATTGGTCATAGATGAACTGCAAGATAAAGATGGATTATGCTACTTAACGTCACATAAATAGCTGCTTCAACTGTGTTTAGTAACGCTATGTGCATTTACGATGTGTTGAACATTCTTTGATTGGTATAATTATGTCAAAACTAGAGACAGTGAATCTCAACACTGTAAATGGAACATACCCAGAATTGTTGCTTAAACAAGACCAGAAGTCCTCTGAGAGATTCAAAGTCTTCAAAACACAGGATAAGATGACTCAAAAACATCTGATAACCAGCGCTAAACATTGTATTTTGTAACCTAATCTCTAAACACACGTTCCTCTAATCCTACGATCATGCTGAGAATTTGTGTTTTTTTCTGTCCCAGCTTCCGCTTGTAGGTATTACATGAAGCAGATGACAAAGGATTGCTGGGACTGTGTGACCATGATAGCAGCTCTGATCGCAGAAGAATCTTCAACAACTATGTTATTACTGTGTGGTTGCTTTTATCAAACAAAGCAAACAAGCACATGACAAAAACAAGGAGCAGTGACTGGCCAGGAATGTATGGCAGAGAGACATTACAGTAGATAACACCCAGGCGACCAGACCATGTGCTTGCTGGCACATCCATGAAATGTCACATCAGTCCTACCTCCTGCCTAGAGCACCTGACTCCGCCCCCCTCCCCCCCATAATCACCACACAGGAATACATCCTATCTGCATGGGAAAACGCCCACTCTCACCATGGGAATACACCCTTACTGCATAGCAATACACCCACTCTCACAATGGGAATACACCTTACTTAGCAATGCATAGCAATACACCCACTGCTCTCACCACTCTCACCATGGAATACAATAATACACCCCCTTACCATGGGAATACACCCTTACTGCATAGCAATACACCCACTCTCACCATGGGAATACACCCTTTCTGCATAGCAATACACCCACTCTCACAATGGGAATACACCCTTACTGCATAGCAATACACCCACTCTCACAATGGGAATACACCCTTACTGCACACCCACTCTCACCATGGAATACACCGTTTTTGCATAGCAATACACTAACTCTCACCATGGGAATACACCCTTACTGCATAGCAATACACCCACTCTCACCATGGGAATACACCCTTACTGCATAGCAATACACCCACTCTCACCATGGGAATACACCCTTACTGCATAGCAATACACCCACTCTCACCATGGGAATACACCCTTACTGCATAGCAATACTGCATAGCAAGCAATACACCCACTCTCACCATGGGAATACACCCTTACTGCATAGCAATACACCCACTCTCACCATAGGAATACACCCTTACTGCATAGCAATACACCCACTCTCACCATAGGAATACACCCTTACTGCATAGCAATACACCCACTCTCACCATGGGAATACACCCTTACTGCATAGCAATAGACCCTCTCTTCACAGGAATACACCATCTCTGTACAGAAATATACACTCTGCATAGGAATACACCAAGCCTCTCCCTAGGTAGACACCCTCCAGCATGGGAATACATCTCCCCTGTTCGCTGGAATCCTCCCGCTCCACACAGGCAAATACATGCACTTTTCCCAGCCCTCACAAAAACATTTGAATGCTCATGACAAGAAAAATGAGTAGAAAGAAAAACTATATAAAAGGGCGTCCCACAAAGTCCTGCTACTTGACAAAGCCTCCATATGAGGACGTCCCACAAAGTCCTACTACTCGACAATACCTCCATATGAGGACGTCCCACAAAGTCCTACTACTTGACAATACCTCCATATGAGGACGTCCCACAAAGTCCTACTACTCGACAATACCTCCATATGAGGATGTCCCACAAAGTCCTACTACTTGACAATACCTCCATATGAGGACGTCCCACAAAGTCCTACTACTTGACAATACCTCCATATGAGGACGTCCCACAAAGTCCTACTACTTGACAATACCTCCATATGAGGACGTCCCACAAAGTCCTACTACTTGACAATACCTCCATATGAGGACGTCCCACAAAGTCCTACTACTTGACAATACCTCTATATGAGGACGTCCCACAAAGTCCTACTGCTCGACAATACCTCCATATGAGGATGTCCCACAAAGTCCTACTACTTGACAATACTTCCATATGAGGACGTCCCACAAAGTCCTACTACTTGACAATACCTCCATATGAGGACGTCCCACAAAGTCCTACTACTCGACAATACCTCCATATGAGGATGTCCCACAAAGTCCTACTACTTGACAATACCTCCATATGAGGACGTCCCACAAAGTCCTACTACTTGACAATACCTCCATATGAGGACGTCCCACAAAGTCCTACTACTCGACAATACCTCCATATGAGGATGTCCCACAAAGTCCTACTACTTGACAATACCTCCATATGAGGACGTCCCACAAAGTCCTACTACTTGACAATACCTCCATATGAGGACGTCCCACAAAGTCCTACTACTCGACAATACCTCCATATGAGGATGTCCCACAAAGTCCTACTACTTGACAAAGCCTCCATATGAGGACGTCCCACAAAGTCCTACTACTCGACAATACCTCCACAAAAGGACGTCCCACAAAGTCCTACTACTTGAAAAAATCTCCACAAGAGGATGCCCCACAAAGTCCTACCCAACAATACCTCTGTCAGACGACATACCACAAATTCCTACTACCTAAAAATATCTCCTCTGGAGGATGTCCCACAAAGTCCTACTACTTGACAAAATCTCCACAAGAGGACGTCCCACAAAGTCCTACCCAACAATACCCCTATCAGAGGACGTCCCACAATTCCTATTACCTAAGAATACCTCCAAGAGAGGACATGCCACAAAGTCCTACTACTTGACAAAACCTCCACAAGAAGATGCTTTAGGACGCAGGGGCTTCACCAGCAGTAGTGCCAAGAGATTATATACTATATTCAAAACCAAAGGCAGGGGACATTAAGTATTGATAAATTACCACATATTTCCAAGCTTGTTTGACACAATGTAAAATTCTGAAATACGCTAATATTTGTCTGTTTCTGTCAACCATTGCCACATGATTTGAGTGGAGCGACTTATTGGTGTGATCAGCACCTTATTCCTGCTCCCTGCAGAGATTGTGAGTGACACGAACACGACACACTGACAAGGTGTTCCTGTCATGACACTCACGTCACATAGTGTAGGCATTTGTAATACAATTACACAGTCATATAGCACTGGGCAAGATGGGGATCCCTCACACCTCTAGCATGTAGTATGCATGTCACATGCATTCTTTATCTGGAAATTGTGATTTACTGTTTTATTATCACTTTCATTTCATATGATACAATGAACATACATGTTCAGAGGGGCCAAGCCACAACTTGGGTTTATATTATTGACCTGTTTGATAGTTTTATGACAAATGTTATCAAATTATAAATTTTCAAAACATTAAAGAACCAAGTATGGGATTCTTTTATACACAAAAAATGTTCCATTCTATCAGTGTTGTGCGCTGATGTTCTGTGGTTATCAGTTTGGTGAAGATCCTACAGATGGTGTATAATCCAATATCTTCACCCTTATCTATGTAAAGTAGTGTTTACCTCATCCAGTATTGTACAAACACCCCTAGCTGATCTCCCTGAACTATACTGTTTGGACAGTGGTTAGGTACAAAGTGTCTGTAGAGGTGTGAAATCACAAATTATTGTGTTAATACCTCCATCCGACTGCTGGCCGTATGCCCTCAGATGTAGCCAGTAATGATTATTGACACTAATTGTATAACTTGGTGCATTCCACATATTCTCCCTATCAGCTCGCACCCATTTACTTTCCGTCCTCACTAGCCTGACAAAGTCAGCGAAGTAGTTGGAACCATTGTCATAGCAAGAACATGCATAGCAGACTGTGAACTCCATTTCTAACCATGCTGAGTGATGTATGTGGGGTGGGTCGGCAGGACACAGAATACCTGTCCGTGAGGATACATGTGGCCTGCAACCCTCCCTAACCCTGTTCCTACCAAATGGCAGCAGCCACATCCAGGCTGGCACAGCTGTTGGCTGAATGGTATCGCTGTGCTGCTGTTGATGACGAAGATGGCAAAGTTTACTGCGATGTTGTCCCGGGCAGCACATCCCCTTTTTGTGAGATTAATTGGGTGAACTAAGTTTTGCTCTGACTTGGCTCGTGTGTGTGTGAAGAGGAGACTATATTTGGACCATGGCTTTGACGTTTTTACAGAACAAAAAGACAGTACAGAAATATAGAGTTACTTCTACCTTGAAGAAATTGGGAATACAGTGAAGACCAAAAACCTTTGTCAGCTACTCCTTTTTCTGCTATCTCTTCAAACGTACATAATTCAAATGCAAAGACATCGCAAAACTCTTTGCTGGATTGGGATCTGTTCAAGCAGCAATTCCATTTTTCTTTGAAGATCGTGAAATATCATGTCAATCTTTTCACGATGAACCAACACCCATGAAATTGTTACGAGCTATTTCGCACATATGCAGAAATAATCATGTATTGCAAATTACATTTGCTGACACAAGTCTCACTTGACTGGTGATTGTTGATTCTCCTTCAGATACAGCTCAATCCATGTTGAAGCAGAGAGATACATGATATGCCTTTTGATACATATAATTCTCTTTCTTAAAAAAAATTCAACCCAGAGTGTCGCCAAATCTGCACTAGGGATCAAAGCCTATGTATGTAAAGTATCTATGGATGTGTTGGTGAAAGTGTACAGGCCCAGGATGATAACAGATATGAAGAGTAATTTATTAGACCTCCTGTCGCTAGCAGCAGCTGAGACAAGCATTCCATTGATAAATCTGCATCTTGCTGGAAGTTTGCTTAAATATTCTGATATGGGCATGTGTATATAGGTGCTGGGTTCCAGTAGAGTTCTGACCTGAGGCACCATGTGACCAACATGTAGAGGGTGGACAGATCAAGCGAATTAAGTTGGTGCATTGTTTACAGTGAATCACAAGCCTCCATCAACGGCTACAATATACCACTCTTGTGTCACACTCCAAGCCCTCCTCCCAGGTTATTATCAACATCAAAGATATGGCCCAAATCACTGCATATTTCGTGCACTTCCTTAGATGATGACGTTGATCATGTTGATGCCGGAACTGGCTGGCAATATAATGAACTATCCTTATCTGTGTGAGATGTGGGACAGGGCAAAGTGAGTACATGAGCCCCTGCTGTCACAGTTGGCTGTAACTCTGTCATCTGTGGGTGGACCCAGAGGGAGGAGACCCCTATACATGATATCCAATGGCTTCACTGGTTACATTATACACCCAACTTGAACTTTTGCAATAGTTCAAATAGACACACCTCACAATGAGAACTTTGTCCTTTGTTTTAAACTTTCTTTCTTCAATCATTCATATTTCCTCATGCAGATGAATTACATACATATTTGTCTTCTTCCAGGAACATGAATTCAAAATATGTTTGAAAAAACACAAAAAGTACTTCATGTAACACCTTTGATATTTCACATCAGTAGAGATTTTTTTCCCCGATATTCAAACTTTGTCTATTCTGAAACTGGTGAACAAAGTGAGATCTGTCATTCCTGACATGAGATGGTCTATGGAGGAACCAGGAGAGCCTGTTAAGCAAGATTTAAGTGATGAGACGCTGCAGAAAAAGGAAGAGCATCTGAAGAAGACAAAAAATGTGAAGATATACACCAGCCAACCATCCAGCAGTGAAGACTGCTTCTTGCCACCAGCTACTGGAGTAGAGGTTACACTCAGTTGATGTCATCCAACTCACTACCACGCTTCCGCTATCAATCATGTTTAAAATAAACCTGTTCCCAACTCCACTGAAAAAGAATGTCATATTAGGACTGTGGAATCTCAGCCTGGTGGCTGGAGATGTGGAAACACTTGTTTCCAGTAGTGTAAGCAACAGATCCACTGGTTTCTGACCACTGATGCCCACCAAGTTGATCCCCTTCCCTCCCCATGACTGGTGGGATCCACATGCCGGGCCATGGAGAGACATGTTTTACCCTTACAATCTCCGGTCTACACTTTTGTTTATCAGGGTAAAATCAATAGATAGATATCTCATAGATGGGATGGATAGATAAGTCACCAACATGGATGAAACCTATCATGTTTATGTCACTCAGTAATTTTTCTTAGAATTTGATGATGAAAGAGTTGTGTTTATTTGTAATAGGAGATATGTGTTGATATGTTGTTTATCACTCCTGGGTAAACAGTTACCTGAGCTGACAGATTTCCTGGCTGAGATCAGCAACAAGTGTATCTAGGAGGAATGCAGCAGGACATTCAGGGACATATCTCCTCCTTCTCCTGGCTGAGATCACCAACAAGTGTATCTAGGAGGAATGCAGCAGGACATTCAGGGACATATCTCCTCCTTCTCCTGGCTCCTCCTTCTCCTGGCTGAGATCACCAACAAGTGTATCTAGGAGGAATGCAGCAGGACATTCAGGGACATATCTCCTCCTTCTCCTGGCTGAGATCACCAACAAGTGTATCTAGGAGGAATGCAGCAGGACATTCAGGGACATATCTCCTCCTCTTCCTGGCTGAGATCACCAACAAGTGTATCTAGGAGGAATGCAGCAGGACATTCAGGGACATATCTCCTCCTTCTCCTGGCTGAGATCACCAACAAGTGTATCTAGGAGGAATGCAGCAGGACATTCAGGGACATATCTCTCCTCCTCTCCTGGCTGAGATCACCAACAAGTGTATCTAGGAGGAATGCAGCAGGACATTCAGGGACATATCTCCTCCTTCTCCTGGCTGAGATCACCAACAAGTGTATCTAGGAGGAATGCAGCAGGACATTCAGGGACATATCTCCTCCTTCTCCTGGCTGAGATCACCAACAAGTGTATCTAGGAGGAATGCAGCAGGACATTCAGGGACATATCTCCTCCTTCTCCTGGCTGAGATCACCAACAAGTGTATCTAGGAGGAATGCAGCAGGACATTCAGGGACATATCTCCTCCTTCTCCTGGCTGAGATCACCAACAAGTGTATCTAGGAGGAATGCAGCAGGACATTCAGGGACATATCTCCTCCTCTCTCCTGGCTGAGATCACCAACAAGTGTATCTAGGAGGAATGCAGCAGGACATTCAGGGACATATCTCTCCTTCCTCCTTCTCCTGGCTGAGATCACCAACAAGTGTATCTAGGAGGAATGCAGCAGGACATTCAGGGACATATCTCCTCCTTCTCCTGGCTCCTCCTTCTCCTGGCTGAGATCAGCAACAAGTGTATCTAGGAGGAATGCAGCAGGACATTCAGGGACATATCTCTCCTTCTCCTCTCCTTCTCCTGGCTGAGATCAGCAACAAGTGTATCTAGGAGGAATGCAGCAGGACATTCAGGGACATATCTCCTCCTTCTCCTGGCTGAGATCAGCAACAAGTGTATCTAGGAGGAATGCAGCAGGACATTCAGGGACATATCTCCTCCTTCTCCTGGCTCCTCCTTCTCCTGGCTGAGATCAGCAACAAGTGTATCTAGGAGGAATGCAGCAGGACATTCAGGGACATATCTCCTCCTTCTCCTGGCTCCTCCTTCTCCTGGCTGAGATCAGCAACAAGTGTATCTAGGAGGAATGCAGCAGGACATTCAGGGACATATCTCCTCCTTCTCCTGGCTGAGATCACCAACAAGTGTATCTAGGAGGAATGCAGCAGGGGACACTTCTCCTGGCTGAGGTATCTAGGAGGAATGCAGCAGGACATTCAGGGACATATCTCCTCCTTCTCCTGGCTGTGTATCTAGGAGGAATGCAGCAGGACATTCAGGGACATATCTCCTCCTTCTCCTGGCTGAGATCAGCAACAAGTGTATCTAGGAGGAATGCAGCAGGACATTCAGGGACATATCTCCTCCTTCTCCTGGCTGAGATCAGCAACAAGTGTATCTATGGACATTCAGGAATGGCAGCAGGACATTCAGGGACATTCAGGGCATATCTCCTCCTTCTCCTGGCTGAGATCACCAACAAGTGTATCTAGGAGGAATGCAGCAGGACATTCAGGGACATATCTTCTCCTTCTCCTGGCTCCTCCTTCTCCTGGCTGAGATCACCAACAAGTGTATCTAGGAATGCAGAATGCAGCAGGACATTCTGGGGATCACCAACAATGTATCTAGGAGGAATGCAGCAGGACATTCTGGACATATCTCCTCCTTCTCCTGGCTGAGATCACCAACAAGTGTATCTAGGAGGAATGCAGCAGGACATTCAGGGACATATCTCCTCCTTCTCCTGGCTGAGATCACCAACAAGTGTATCTAGGAGGAATGCAGCAGGACATTCAGGGACATATCTCCTCCTCCTGGCTGAGATCACCAACAAGTGTATCTAGGAGGAATGCAGCAGGACATTCAGGGACATATCTCCTCCTTCTCCTGGCTGAGATCACCAACAAGTGTATCTAGGAGGAATGCAGCAGGACATTCAGGGACATATCTCCTCCTTCTCCTGGCTGAGATCACCAACAAGTGTATCTAGGAGGAATGCAGCAGGACATTCAGGGACATATCTCCTCCTCTTCCTGGCTGAGATCACCAACAAGTGTATCTAGGAGGAATGCAGCAGGACATTCAGGGACATATCTCCTCCTTCTCCTGGCTGAGATCACCAACAAGTGTATCTAGGAGGAATGCAGCAGGACATTCAGGGACATATCTCCTCCTCTTCCTGGCTGAGATCACCAACAAGTGTATCTAGGAGGAATGCAGCAGGACATTCAGGGACATATCTCCTCCTCTTCCTGGCTGAGATCACCAACAAGTGTATCTAGGAGGAATGCAGCAGGACATTCAGGGACATATCTCCTCCTTCTCCTGGCTGAGATCACCAACAAGTGTATCTAGGAGGAATGCAGCAGGACATTCAGGGACATATCTCCTCCTCTTCCTGGCTGAGATCACCAACAAGTGTATCTAGGAGGAATGCAGCAGGACATTCAGGGACATATCTCCTCCTTCTCCTGGCTGAGATCACCAACAAGTGTATCTAGGAGGAATGCAGCAGGACATTCAGGGACATATCTCCTCCTTCTCCTGGCTGAGATCACCAACAAGTGTATCTAGGAGGAATGCAGCAGGACATTCAGGGACATATCACCTTCCTCATCTTCTTTCATCAAGTTAAACTTACAAAAGATAGAGGATGAAATCTAATGCAATATAACTCTGAAACCTAAATTTTCCATGAAATATCATCATTTTATAAACTAAATTAGTTCCTCTTCTGAGCAGTAGTGTTTAGAATGACATTTATTAGACACACACTTCGTGTGTGAGGAGCTCAACCTGAACAGTTTTGGCCAAGTAGGTCTGGCATCTCAGGTAGGGTTTGAATGAAGGATGTATATTTGTGTCTAACACCACTGGTTGACGGCAGGTCATCCCTTTCTAACCTCTCTCAGCAGACAGTATGAGGAATGTGAGAAAGTAAGCTTGAGACCTGGTAATTACCAGCCCTGCCTCCCCCTAGCCCTGGAGGTGGGCCGGTCCGTGCCGGGCGGTGTCAGGTGTGGGAGAGAAGGTGATCTAGTGTGTGTACATGCAGAATTTATACAGCTATATTGCTGAGATATTCCACTGAGGTATAAAACACTGCCTGGCGTGGAGTGGGGCTGTCGGTAGTGGCATGTGATCGAATGAGTGGGGAGACAGGGGGAGAGGCTTGACTTGCTGTTAGGTGTTCAGTAGTCACGCTGAAAAAAAATAAATTAACTTGGAACCTCCATAGACATACTTTTGATATAGCACTAAAATCAACTGGTCATGTGGGGTTTTTTTAGACAGGGATAGAATAACAAAAAATAGTTTCTGGATTCATGTATTGTTGACACCTCCTGCAAATTGACTTTTGAAGGAGTTGAGGTTAGAAACAGACCTTTTCAATATAATAGGATACAGTTAGGTTCATAGTTGACTAGACCCATTTATTTTCAACGTTGTCTTAGAAAAGAACAGTTTGTAAAGAGGTTTCTTGAAAAGACGTGTGTACATGATATTGAAATATATAGAAGTGGTAGCATTGTCTAGCAGTGATATTGGACACCACCAGAGGCATCTCAGCAGTGGGTAAAGGTTGACAAGTGAAGGAGGTGAACACAGCACATGCTGTTGGCCTCCCCTTGATCCACCCAACAGCTGCAGCTGGGTGCCTATCTCCAGAATGGGTCTCCTGTAGGTAAATCCTCCCTTTAATTACCCCAAGCTGACGGATGGGGGACAGACTGTGAGGACCAGTTGCAAGCCATTACCCATCTCCTTTGAACCCTGCATAACACTGAACCTGAGACCAGCAGCTGTCCGGGACATCACCCTTCACCAAAACTGGACGCCTGACTTTTGGTCATTTCTGACTGGATGAAGGACTCCAGCACTTCATGTGATGACATTATGACATATCAACGCTGTCAGTTTAACTTTGAAGTGCCATTTGCTAACATCATTTTATTGCAGTGGTGTGATAATTGAAATTACAGGGACATCCACGCCGTAAGTTATCTAGCATCCCATTTCCATAATGACTCAGTACATGAACTGAACTACATATAGTGGTAAGGGATCACATTCAATATGTTTTTCCTACAAGTGGAAGACAGTTTAAGTTTCAAACACTGCAGCATGAAGACAAAGTTCAATGCTGACATTCCTAAGCAGCAATGAAGCAGTACCCAATCTGACATTGGAGCTTCCAGCACCTTGTGTGTACTCTACTCTGGTCCAACTTGCCTTCAGGACCACAGGTCAAAAAGAGGGGAGATTAGAATATCACCTTGCATGTTTGGGCCTGCTGTGTATCTGTTTGGATCACTGACTAGATACCTGCAGACTCTCAGACTTACAAGCATGGCAGTGGTGCATGTTTTCCTAGCAACACTCATCACATGCTAAATCTTGTTGAATTATGCTTAGTACAGCACAACGACTGGTAAGTGAACAATCAGTTTGACAGGTCTTTACTTTAATGGCTTTAGTATTCCTGAGTAAATGTGAAATTTGGAAGAAACTGTTGGAACCACAGCTGTCATTAATGTCTGGAGGGGCCTCCACTTGAGGGCCAACTGGTGGTAGAAGCAGACAGAAGCACCAATGTTCAACATACTGTCCAAGATGTTGAAATGATAACAACAGAAGCAGTGAGATCATGTGATTGGTACTATGTTTACACAACAGAATTGCTAACTACATGTCAATCTCAAAAAGAAATAAAATTAAACCTGTTCTGGAAGACAGTATCTGATTCCTTTAGTCAATTACTGTTTGCCTGGTGATGGCCAACACAGTTAACTGACATGGGTCACATTCCCGTGATTAATTTCCTATTGTGACAAAAAAAGGTAAAAAACAGCCATGACAAAAATGAATTACATTTCATTCAATACGCAGAGGGAAAATTGTTTAGCTTTTTACAATGTTCAATTTCCTGAAATATTCCCAAAAAGGCCATCTTTCTCTTTTGACAAGACAAAGAAAAGTATAGAATTTAGAAGTGTCACATGTTAAAACAAGGAAAGTTCACACTTGTGGAAGTGGTTCCAACAAGTAAACCTGGAGCGATAGAGCTATGTGCTTGTTGCTGAAACGGTCACAGACATGGCATGCATGCAAGGGAGTCCACACAAGCTATCCCCCTACCATCAGCATGGTTATCAAGTGAGAAGTATCTCCCCATATGCTGCCCTGATGTCCGACAAGGAGTAACAATGGTATGCAGCTGGTAAATGTCACAGTACTTTCAATATTGTTGTAAACAGGACAAGACTAGGAGCAATACCAGCAAGTTTGACAATTCAAATACCATCTTGTTGGCCTACCAACACAGTGTTTATACCCATTTAGCAGTTAATAATTACCCGTAGCACACACAAATGTCCCTGTCAGTTTCACAAATAACATCGTAGTCGTATACTGGAAACGGCTCGAACAGATATTACAAGAAGCAATTACTTGTACTGAATATTTTGTTATGTACTACCCCTAAATTTTCCAAATGCTTACTGCAAATCATTGTCAAATTATTGATCACTTTTTACAAAACTTCTGAACATCAGAAAGTTATTACAAGATGGTCTGACTAGAAGATTATGTAACTGAACTTGACCCTTGGCCTTGCGCAGATGAAAACAGTCATGGGACCACTCACTATCAGCACAATTGCTTCAGCAAACTACTTGCTATGAGGCTCTTGGGAATATCGAGCATACGAGATATGACACTATGTTGCTCTGTCCATATATGGCCACTTGTTGACTTGTCAATTTCTATAAACTAATAAAATGAAATAAAGGTCACTTAAATAATCTTGTGTGTTAACACAGTACTAGTTGAATATGACCAAAGCACAGTTAGGGACAACACGCTGATATTGATTCCAGCACCCACTGGAGTCACATGGGACAAATTACTGTCCTTTTTCAACAAATTGTTGTAATACACCGTCAGTAGACTGATGTAATTTGCAAAATTCTTGATTTTGATATTGCAGAAGCTCTCCTTGACATATGACAATAGTGCACATCATTGGTCTCTGTCTGAAACGCCATATCATCTGGTGGTTGTATATTGTCCAGCAGGACGTACCCACCAGCCTCGCTGTGGCAGATGAATCATGATGTCACTGAATGTCAAGACATACATGACTAACGCCTACTTAGAGAGATATGAAGACAAAAAAACATGCTTGGTTGGCTTTATGACAGGGGGAATCAAGACTTCTCACAAAGTGACTGTCTTCAATATTCAAATAGAGCCTCACATCCCGTCCTTATCAAATTAACATCAGTATGATACAAAATGCCATGCGACCAAATGAGCGAGATGTCCCATCATCCAATGAGCATCTATTACATGCCTCATGTCATTATTACTAGCGTGTTAAGTCGGGCGAATAGCTCGACCAAAACCACAGACACTGGGGACCACGTCCCCCACCATCTCTATCTTCAGTATTGATCTGGGATCAGTGTGAGTGAACGAGTCAACCAAGGCTCCGTTTGGGGGAGAGAGAGTCACCCCGTCTCAGTGCTTGGAGGGCTAATGATGCAGCGACAATCGCTGTCCTCGTCTTGGCTACTGAGGAAACATTCAAAAGACCTTGCATAATGATGGCAACACTGGACCACAACCGCTAGAAGACACATCATCACGCAGCTCCTTCAAATTTCAATGGGGTCCCTGCTGATTGCATCGCTGTCTCACTGCTGTGGTGCCTAATGGTGCAGTCTAAATTGCTGTCCCAATGTTTAGTAATTGGTAAATGCTCAAAAGACCTGCAGTAATGGTGGCAGCAGAGGTCCAGGCGCACTTAGAGTCACATGGATACTGCAGCCATCAAGTCCATCTCAATGTACCTATTGCTGCACAGCTAACTGTCACACATGGCCTATACTTCAGGAGTTCATCATCTCTGCTAAGAAATGTGCAAGTGTAAATTGGACTTGGTTTCAAGGAGAGGTACAGACTCAGAGAGCTGTCAGACATAAATCCTCGTCTTTGCCTCCTTGGATCCCAGCACACAGACATAATAATGTAGAAACAATAACACCAGCCCTACATGACTGGACATCAAACACACAATCACACTTCTACAAAAACAATTTGGTTCTTTAATTCCCAACCACAATGCTTTGAAATAGAAACGTGTTTAGATCCCCGTGTATTCTGAATGTGTGGAGCAGCAGTGCTGCTTCACAACTTATGAACACAGTGCAGAAGATTGAACCCTATAATCTGAACTCTACAACACCTTATGATAATCCACAACAATATCTCTACATAAGACACTCAACACGTCTTCATTCTGTTGAGCAGGTTGTCAAAAAACCCAGTCACTTCCAATTACAAAGAAATTGCCATTCAGGAAAAAGTTTGTAAAGGACCTGTAAGACATATTTGATTTGTCCTGTTTTCCCTACAACCAAAGAAAGAATGTGTGAAATAATGAAAAGTACCTTGCCTGTGGTCAGGACATGAAGCCAATTCATTACATCTACCTGCTGACTGCCTTCATGCACGGCAACATTGACATCACATCTGCATAGGCCTGCAGCCGCATCGACAGCCTACCCCAGCAACTGTTGTCCCCTGTGACTAACATAATTATATTTCAGGACTGCGGGTGTTTTGTCTCTGTGTCCAACAGCAAAGAAATAAGCCTTCCTTTTTTTGTAATCCATTGTCCATCAATAATTAAGCAATGTTATTTGAAAAAAGAGAAGTTTGTCGACTGGGCGTCAGCCTGGAAGGTCTCGTGACTTAGGATTTAATTATCACGTTTGTGGGACTGGACATACAGATGGGCCTAACTTGATGCCATCTCATGTAATGATGCTCACTTGCAACTGTCTCATTAAACTGACTACAATGTGTGTTATGCAGAGGTGACACCATATGAAAGGAAGAACTTCCATGTGGCTGCTTCAGCCAACACAGTAAAGTTGCCATACTTGGAACTGTAGTGCCAAAATGTTATTAGTACTTTTTGTGTAATTACTTAGTGGAGGGGAGTACCACTCCAGGCTTTAATTTACATCATGACAACTTTCCTTCACAGATGACCCTACCTGCTGTTAGTGACACTGTAAATGTTTATATACATCTTGTGTAGCTGTGGCACACAAAATACAGAGATTGGTCTCAAAAGATCTTGAGATCAACTGTTAACTAGTTTTTAAATGAGGAGATTTTAAGATCTTATGTGCGGTATTCCTGTTTTGAGTTTTGATGGAAGACCTCATAGGAGGTAGCAATGTTGAGTGTTGAAGGAGGTCTACAGATTGGAAGTGGGTATTCATGGTTGAGTTGTAAAGTGTCTTCAGTTCTAATGTAGGATAGCCCGCAATACAAAAATCTAGTGACAATACCTAAGTTGGACAGACAATTCAAAGACGTTCTTCCGAAAGCAGAATGCTGAAGTTAGGTTCTGGTAGGTATTGATGATACCAATGAACAAGAATTACATGTTAGGGACGAGTTTAGAATTGCTGCTTTCTCTTCTTTCATTGATCTCAACACATTAACTGTTGAAAATGAGACTCATGTAGATAGTGTTGAAACTCGACTCCTCCCTAACCAATGGTGGCTGTTTTTCCTGTCTTCCACCCCTCAACAGTTGCACACCTATGATAAGCCATGAGGGGAATGCCCTCCGTTACAACACTGGTGAGAGAGAGATGTGCCTCCTCCTCCTCCACATCTCACCGTCACTGCTATCTCTGTCCTGGGAAGTCATAAGGGAAAGCCATCTGTTTGCTGGGGACTATTTTTGGCTACCAGGGAATGGGGGCACTTAATAGAAAGAAAATTACAATTTTTTTTTAAACTTAGAAAGCAAGGAACCAGATGTCCTAAAATCAGAGAAGCTGTGGCTGGAATTTGAAAGTTTTAATAAGATGAGAAAACAGTTGAGGCAAACAACGTGTCCTATGGTTATGACAAAGCATTTGCTGACTTCTGGAGAAAAACTGTCTCAGTGTGAAAACAGATCATCAGCATAATCCATAAAATGGCTTATCACCAGAACTACCTCAATCTCTGCCTTTTCAGCATCAACGGTGGTCCAGTGATACCAGACTTTGTCATACTTTGTGTGTGTGTGTTTTGGGGGGGGGGGGGGCTGAGTTAGAAATAGCAAACAATGATTAAAAGAACATTCCTTAAAGGAATATTACAATTTCAAATACAAGGCCTAAGCTCTTTCAAATCTTGCAAAGTGTGGGCTGATATTTGTAATTACTGGCTGAATATCCAGGCTGATCAGGAAATAGCGTGTTAATTCCCGCATCCCCATCAAACAGGAATATGATTACAACACGCTGATGACTGGAAGATAATTGACAGAATACTTTTTAATGTTTATCCGCGACTGATGAGAATTGAAACTATGTCAATCCTGTCCAGTGTTTCTCAAAAGAAGACATTCACCGCCATGCTCAGGACGGACTATTATCCCACGTCACTTTTTTCTGCTTTTGCATACATGAACACAATCTGGTTTCTCAGTCCTCCATTGTAAAATGATGTAAGAACACATCGGTCGTCAAATTCACAGAAATCAAGTTGACAGATTTCAAGTAAACAGTCATCAAGTAAACAGATTTCAACTTGGAACCAGCAGACACAGGAGGACAAGTACCTTATTACAAAAAGACATGTTCAGCAAGGTTTGAGGTTTAAAATGAGATATTATCAGTTGGGTAGGAATGATATATTAACAGGGGCACATCGGGATGCAGATTCATTGGTACACCCTGTAAAACTGCTAGAAGTATGCAGTCACATGACAATTTCCCTAACAGGAAATGGTGCCACAAAGCAGTAACAGGTACCATAAAGTTGGTCATAGACTAACAGCTAGTCTCTGAAATGAACATATTTTACAGAAAATAAAAGTTTTAATCAAAATTGTAAATAAAATTAAAGGAGCCCAGGGACTTTCTTCATTTTCAGAAGCTGAGGAAATCTAGACTTGCCACATTTTCTAGACTTGCGTGGGCTTTCTTGGATATATTTGCTTCAGGGTCTGTACGGCAAACTAAGTTGGTCAGTTAAGTCAGATTTCTGCACTTGTATGTAATTCCATTCATTAACTTACTCCATTACCTGGAGCCTGAATTACCTGATGCTCATTCAGTTGATTTGATAGTTTAATACCTTTCCATTGTGACTAGCATGAAAATAGTGCTCTTAATTGGCAGAAATATAAAGTTTCTTGTAATATGTCAAGTTATATACTGTACATCTTTGGACAATTATTATCAAAACCTCTTTGTTACAGATGCATTGTATTCTGGATGTCCGTGTGTAGGTTTTTCCATTTGTTATGGGGCTTTGTATTGTCCACAGTGGTGTAAGCAAAGTGAAGCCTTAGTTATGTACCCTGAAGCAAAGGATCGACTGAGCTTGTTGTGGTGCTATGTCAGTCCGTACATCCTTGGAAAATGTCTACATTCTTCACATCTCCCCTAAACCTATTATCTAGGATGCTAAAACAGCAAAACTTAACTACCAATGACTTGTCCTGTATTCAAAACCATTCAGCCATTTTTGTGTGTATGGTTTTCAAATTTGATATAAACATTGCATATGTGTGGCATATCAGACTAAAAGAAACGTACGTGTATGTATGTATATATATATATATACATATATAAATGCATCTATCAATGAAAGTGTGAAAAAATAAAATATTATAATATAAACTATGAGAATGGATTCCCATTTCTTGGAAATGAAAGTGTAAAAGGATAGAAGGGTTGTGATAATAGATGCCTTTACCAGTGACTATAATCTGGTTTCATTACATCACATTCCTTACACAAATTAACTAGCCTTTGGGAGTCCCTTGAAGATGCACACTTCTCTTCCTGCATAAGAAATCTTTAGAAAAAGAAAAGTGTCATTGATGATATATTCCAATAATTATGCTATCCATGTAAAAGAATTATTCCTTATCAACCAACACGTAGTGTAACCAAATGAACTGTTTTGGATCCGCCCAGCTCTTCTCCAGGGAGAGAGTCCAAATGAAAGTGGCTCCTGATGTAACCCAGGTTAGAAGGCTCTCCTAGCCAGGAGGGTCCTGTGTAATTTCACATTGGCTGCCAGGGTCGCTTAAGTCATGAATTTTGTAAATTATGAGCCCTGCCATTTGAGACGACATGTCCCGTGAAAGCACTGCCGAGTGATCAGGGATCAGTTATAAGTGCTGTTAGTCAGATAGCGATCATAACACTAATTTCACAACGGTTTACATTGGCATGCAAAACAGGTCCCCATTATCATTTGATGTGCAGCCACTCTGCAAGATTTATTGTTATCTGGACGACAGTCTCTCAGAAAAAAAAGACTCCAGTCTTCAAATTTTGAACATGATTTATCGAGAAGGTTTATTTATGCAAATTGAAGAATGTTTTTGAGAATCATTGGTAGTTACCTAAAATTGAACTTAAATATGAAAAATTTCAAGATCTGTTAAATTTAGATTTGTCTTTTTTCTGTGAAATGATGATCCCCTTCCAAGGCTTTGGTATGCTGGCAAATGACAGAATGTCAAATTGAAATGACACCCCGATAATTCAATCAGGATAAACGATTGCATCACTTATTTTCTGACCAAATTAGTCCCACTTAACATTCATGTGATGGGCCAGTGTGAGGCTCAGCATACCACTGGACATGGATAAAAACAGGGGTAATCAAATTACTCCTACAAGATGTTTATATTGGAGTTTGAGTGAAGGACACAAGTTGAAGTGAAAATGTTTTGAATTCAAGTTTATGATAACTGATAATGTAATGATTCAGGTCTCGTTCCTTCAAAAAGCAGTATGACAAATTTGCTTCAGGCACAGAGTGGACATGATTACTGCCAGGGATGCTGTATGGTGGTCATCTTGTCAAACACTTCTCCCTGGCACTCCATTACTTACTCCATGATTGCTAACGGAATGATCGAAGCAATTCACAATACTCAAGAGAAACCTGTATTCTAAACACATAACCACATATGACTGAAAAGGTAACATCAGTTATGTACATAATTATAATAAACATTGCCCCAACTCCTCCTGTCTGATTTCTTCCAGCAGTGCTATGTTGAACAATGGTTGAAGGAAGCAAGATGTCAAAGCTTCACCTAATATCTATCCATATGTTGACCATGAGAGGGTTAACAGAATAAGAAACTGATACATCCTGACTAGATTTTCCTGAAGTATGATAATATCAGCTAAGAAAGAGTTCAGAGACAAGATAAAAACATGGGAGAAGGACATCTCCCAGACACCTTCCACCCTTTCAATGACATAAGAACAGAAGACAGATGTGTATTTGTGCCCTGGGGCTGGACCCATGTACCTGCAGCAGGGAGAGGGTTAACAGACAAGATAGGAACATGAGACAGGGCCACCACCTTCTGCTAGCATCCTCACATTCAATCCAGCACACACCAAATGGCAGTCAACTTCAAATTCTGGACGTTTTCCAAAGTAAATGCAAATTCAGTGTAGCTAGCTACGGTGATGTGAAGCCACAGGGCTCTGTCTCTCCGTCTCTCCCCATCATTATCATCACTCTGTGTACATGTGTGGCTTGTCAGGAGAGGGGAAGGGGTGGTGGGGAAGGGAGGGAGGAGGGGCAGATGGATCCAGTAGCATCTTCCCTTCTAAACATCCCCCCTCAGCTGCTGTGTCTGTCAAGCCTAATTTGGGCAGCCCAGTAAAAAATGACAGGAATGTGTGCTACCCCTGTGTCCATGGTGACCCAAGACTGGACCTGAGGAGCAGACCCCAGCTCCTTACAATGTCACACTTATCCATCAGTGACACAAACACGCCTTTCATTTTTCCCCCATCATTAGATGTTTTTGTCACCCTTTGATCACTATGTGTACATCAGACAACAATGAAAAACATTCTTTGACTATTCAGTACCTTGTATGTTAAGCTTCATGTGCTGCCCCACAGATGGAACGTCAGTCTCAGTGACATTTGACAGATTATGTATATATTCCTGTATCTTGCACTTGTTTAGTTGTGAGTGATGCCATTAAGCAAAATGTGAAAATCTATCATTGCTGGAATAAAAAGAAATATCTGTCTTAAATTCTACATGTTTTTTCACCAAAGTTCACTGTAGAAACATTGCAAACATTTACCTTATTTGAGCATTTATTTCAATGAGGAGGAAAAAGGCAAATCAACTTAATAACCATTCATGCTCTATTTGGCAATGATGGATTTAAGAACCCTGATATTTCATGACAATGCCCTTTTGAATATCAAAAGACACTTCCTTAATTCTGAATTATAGATGCAATAACATTTATCAATAGTAATGATAAACAACATTTTCCTCTTTCATGGCCATTTGGCCCATATCATTACCTGTTTAAGTCATTGACAATATTTCTAGAATGCAGTGATTTCCACTTTTGTGTCCTATTATCCAAATAAACAGAGACAAAATGGGGTCTTAATGGTGAGTCTCATGGTCCACTGGCAACAGACTGCAGGGGAGAGGTCATAACTAACACAGGCCATGCAAGCCAAGAGACAGCTCCAGACAGCAGTACTGCTTCTTCTGTAATTGTGGTGTTTTTCTCAGGATGCTACCCATTAGATGAAAAGTACACTTCTTTGGCTCTAACTGTCAAGCAGTCTCTGGAGATACCTTTTTAGCATTCACATTTGATTTTCTAGATGTATATGATGAATATCTTGCCTTTTAGTTATTAACTCATACTGTTTTGTTTTAACCCCAGTTGATGCCAGGGAGTATTCTCGATCACTGTACCCAAACATCTAACCATTACCCCACCCAAGTACCCTTACCTTACCCCTACAGAGCCCTATCACACCCCAGCTGGTACTCCTACATCAGCCAGTACCCCACCCCAACAAAATATCCCCATCCAAGTTTCCTTACCTTACCCCCACAGAGCCCTACCACAGCCCAGCTGGTACTTCTACATCAGCCAGTACCCCACCCCAACAAATATCCCCCACTAGTTTCCTTACCTTACCCCCACAGAGCCCTACCACACCCCAGCTGGTACTCCTACATCAGCCAGTACCCCACCCCAAAAAATATTCCCACCCAAGTTTTCTTACCTTACCCCCACAGAGCCCTACCACAGCCCAGCTGGTACTCCTACATCAGCCAGTACCCCACCCCAACAAATATCCCCATCCAAGTTAACCTCACAGAGCCCTACCACAGCCCAGCTGGTACTCCTACATCAGCCAGTACCACACCCCAACAAATATCCCCATCCAAGTTACCCTCACAGAGCCCTACCACAGCCCAGCTGGTACTTCTACATCAGCCAGTACCACACCCCAACAAATATCCCCATCCAAGTTTCCTTACCTTACCCCCACAGAGCCCTACCACAGCCCAGCTGGTACTCCTACATCAGCCAGTACCACACCCCAACAAATATCCCCATCCAAGTTTCCTTACCTTATCCCCACAGAGCCCTACCACAGCCCAGCTGGTACTCCTACATCAGCCAGTACCACACCCCAACAAATATCCCCAACCAAGTTTCCTTACCTTATCCTCACAGAGCCCTACCACAGAACAGCTGGTACCCCTACATCAGACTGTACCCCACCCCATCAAACATGTCTCCCCAAGTGCTCTCAATTTAACACTTGAGTAATGAATCAGCTTAATTAAAGGAAATTTAATCACCATCATAATTCTTTAATAAATCAGGTATTTAATCCTGAAAACTTCAGCATTGTCATTAGATTTCTGATATTACAAATCTCAAATGAGACAAGTCTCACAAAAAGTTGTTAGATCAATGATAAAAGACATAATGAATATGTATTACTGAATGTGCAACCCAGCGTTTGTCATCAGTAGGGTTAACACTTACAGGCTCAACACACTTCTCGTTCTGTTTCAGAATGTCAAAATCAAAGTTATTAGATTAATAAATTTTGTTATTGACACCATGGGATATGGTTGAATAACATTTCCTCACTTAGGAAAACAAAGACATTCCGTCAAGTCTAGATTGCTAAAGAACGTGACAAACTAAGATATTGCACCAAGTAAAGAAATGTCGCCCTGAAAAATCTGAATTTCTCTATGTCCTTCAGGAAATTGGAAAATGAAATTGAGATGTCATCGAAGAAGTATTCAGATCTTTGGATATGAATTTTTATTAGGTTGCATGCACTGCTGGAATCTGTGACTGCGGGAAGGTTTAGCAGGGAGCCACGGCAATGATCTGTAAATGTCACTGTCTTTTGTGATTCACGTCAGTAAAAAGTGGGGGATGAATGAGATGGGTGATAAATGCAACTTGTCCTGATTTGGACAGTGCTTTCTGGCAGCAAAAAACAACCCACTTTTCCTCCATGGAAATAAATTGCAAGAACTTAGAGTTGGTAAACTTGGCAATAAATGGGATTTAAAGGCCTGGTCTCGATGAAGATAACAAGGAGAGGGACCCAGGAGACAGGACAATGTGCCGGTTTTGTGCACAAATCACATCTATGAAACACAAATCTTCAAGTGAAAATTGGAACTATTAAGTTTGAAGGCTACCCAAGTATGCATAATGCCAAAGTTAATGTGCATTTGGTGTTAGAAGATTGGGTGGATATAATCACTGATAGGAACAGTGATCACTGATCACAGATAATTCCCATATATCTGCCCAGCGACTCCATAATGCACAGGGACACTGTATGGCCTGTACAAGATGGTCTATAGAAGTTATCACACCAAACGTTTTTTTGTGATGGAAAATATATTGTATGAGAAGTATACATTGTATTTAGCAAGCACTTGTGGCATAAATACACTGTGTTTATTCCTAATATTGGATATTTACATGTCAAAACACCCAAGTGTGTCAGTTGCTTTATCATATAATGTCATTGTTAAATCCTAGCATAAGCATCTGAACGTCTCTCACAACCAGCACCTAAACACTGCAAGTTTTCCTGTCCTTCAGTTCTGACACAACAAGCACCTAAACACTGCAAGTTTTCCTGTCCTTCAGTTCTCTCACAACCAGCACCTAAACACTGCAAGTTTTCCTGTCCTTCAGTTCTCTCACAACCAGCACCTAAACACTGCAAGTTTTCCTGTCCTTCAGTTCTCACACAACCAGCACCTAAACACTGCAAGTTTTCCTGTCCTTCAGTTCTCTCACAACCAGCACCTAAACACTGCAAGTTTTCCTGTCCTTCAGTTCTCTCACAACCAGCACCTAAACACTGCAAGTTTTCCTGTCCTTCAGTTCTCTCACAACCAGCACCTCACAAACACTGCAAGTTTTCCTGTCCTTCAGTTCTCTCACAACCAGCACCTAAACACTGCAAGTTTTCCTGTCCTTCAGTTCTCACACAACCAGCACCTAAACACTGCAAGTTTTCCTGTCCTTCAGTTCTCTCACAACCAGCACCTAAACACTGTAAGTTTTCCTGTCCTTCAGTTCTCTCAGTTCTCTCTACAACCAGCACCTAAACACTGCAAGTTTTCCTGTCCTTCAGTTCTCTCACAACCAGCACCTAAACACTGCAAGTTTTCCTGTCCTTCAGTTCTGTCACAACCAGCACCTAAACACTGCAAGTTTTCCTGTCCTTCAGTTCTGTCACAACCAGCACCTAAACACTGCAAGTTTTCCTGTCCTTCAGTTCTCTCACAACCAGCACCTAAACACTGCAAGTTTTCCTGTCCTTCAGTTCTCTCACAACCAGCACCTAAACACTGCAAGTTTTCCTGTCCTTCAGTTCAGTTCTCTCACAACCAGCACCTAAACACTGCAAGTTTTCCTGTCCTTCAGTTCTCTCTCACAACCAGCACCTAAACACTGCAAGTTTTCCTGTCCTTCAGTTCTCTCACAACCAGCACCTAAACACTGCAAGTTTTCCTGTCCTTCAGTTCTCTCACAACCAGCACCTAAACACTGCAAGTTTTCCTGTCCTTCAGTTCTCTCACAACCAGCACCTAAACACTGCAAGTTTTCCTGTCCTTCAGTTCTCTCACAACCAGCACCTAAACACTGCAAGTTTTCCTGTCCTTCAGTTCTCTCACAACCAGCACCTAAACACTGCAAGTTTTCCTGTCCTTCAGTTCTCTCACAACCAGCACCTAAACACTGCAAGTTTTCCTGTCCTTCAGTTCTCTCACAACCAGCACCTAAACACTGCAAGTTTTCCTGTCCTTCAGTTCTGACACAACCAGCACCTAAACACTGCAAGTTTTCCTGTCCTTCAGTTCTCTCACAACCAGCACCTAAACACTGCAAGTTTTCCTGTCCTTCAGTTCTCTCACAACCAGCACCTAAACACTGCAAGTTTTCCTGTCCTTCAGTTCTCTCACAACCAGCACCTAAACACTGCAAGTTTTCCTGTCTTTCAGTTCTGTCACAACCAGCACCTAAACACTGCAAGTTTTCCTGTCCTTCAGTTTCTCACAACCAGCACCTAAACACTGCAAGTTTTCCTGTCCTTCAGTTCTCTCACAACCAGCACCTAAACACTGCAAGTTTTCCTGTCCTTCAGTTCTGACACAACCAGCACCTAAACACTGCAAGTTTTCCTGTCCTTCAGTTCTGACACAACCAGCACCTAAACACTGCAAGTTTTCCTGTCCTTCAGTTCTGACACAACCAGCACCTAAACACTGCAAGTTTTCCTGTCCTTCAGTTCTGACACAACCAGCACCTAAACAGTGCAGGTTTTCCTGTCCTTCAGTTCTGACACAACCAGCATCTAAACACTGCAAGTTTTCCTGTCCTTCAGTTCTGACACAACCAGCATCTAAACACATCAAGTTTTCCTGTCCTTCAGTTCTGACACAACTGCAGAAAAAACATGTCATGGCCATATTTGTGGCCAGCATTTAAAGTAGTTCCTTTCTGACTTTATATTTGCATATTTATCAAATAAGGGCCCTTTGGATATTAGTCTGTATTTGTTATCGTTATCCTAGCAAGAAACCTACCTATTGCACTGCAATCTATCTACATGTATCTAGAAAACTCATGAGGCACAGTGACAACATTTAATCTGTACAAAAGCAGTGTGATTCACATGGCTATCATAAGGACTGGATCTCAACAGATACAGTAGATGCTGCATAGTCGGAAGATAAAACACATGGATACATACAGTATGTGGCAAATATAGTTACATGCAATGGTGGGTTCAGAAGATACATGGCAAGATAAGCACCATTTTTAGTGACACCATCCATGTCAACCTGTATCCATTGAACCACTTCTTCATGACTTGATTTTGGTAGCATGTGACTACTCTACTCTCTTTTCAAAACACTGACACTTTTTCACTTTTCACGTTCACATTCAGTGCATGAAGCATTATGGAGTCCTGTAACTCTGATATCTGACACTCACACTGTCCCCTAACATATCATCACTGTCCCCTACCTGGTCCTCACTGTCCCCTACCTGGTCCTCACTGTCCCCTACCTGGTCCTCACTACCCCCGACTACTGTTCCCCAAATTGTCCCTACTGTCTACAACCTGTCCTCCAACTCTCATGGGTGAGCCTATTGCAGCTTCTCTTCTCTTGCCTATTACAGCTCAATCTAATGATAGTTACAGAGTGATTTTGATCAACAACAATTATAAGTTTCATTCCCTCTTTATATCAGACCATACTTTTCATACAAGACATAAATGACATGAAATGTTCAGACATTGCCTTTTGGTTCAGTTATTATTTTGAAATAACAAGTTTAAGTATGATGTTTTGAAGACCAGACATTCAGAATGCCAATTGATGATTCCTGTTGCACTAAGACACAAACACGAACAGTTTGCATGACAGCTTCCCCTACATAAAGTGCCAATTGAACACAACCCCATATTAGAAGTGTCCCATCTAATCTCCATTAAAGCAATAGAAAGCGTCACATCGCTGGGGACAAAGTTCCTATGACAATTAATTATCACGAGTTAGGGCTATGCAAGAGCTTTATTTCTGAAATCACCTGTGTGCCCTTGTGAGCAAATGTGGTCGGACATCACCGGCATGGGACAGAAACAAACCCTGATGACACGTCGGTCTACGTGAGGAATAAGAGTAGCCAGCCATAATGGCATTACTCTCGAGAATATAGGAATAAAGCGTACAGAGCAATGTGACATTTCAATTATATAGGCCGAGTGTCTTAGGGACAATTCAATTAGCCTGACGGTACAGGCATGTGCTTTGGCATAAATAAGCATACAGAGAGATGGCCTGTCAATTTCCTATACTTTTTTGATAGATGGACTCTCTGTCCCAGAGATGCTCACTTTGTCCCAGTCGCATACATCTCTGCGGGACGCTGCCGCTAGATACACACTACCGCACGAAGAGGATTAGTCAACCAGCTCAAATTTGTTACAGATAAACCAGGACAGGATAGCAACTGCATGAATGTACATAAATACCCAGCAAAATGATTTAGAAAAACTTGTGGAATCATGTAATGTATTAAAAGATGAGGGGACTGGAGTGAGATTGGGATGAGAGGCCTATAGGGTGTCTCTCTGCTCTGCTAACATGGTAACTGAGAGGGAGGAATTAGTCAGCTGACAAAATGTGAGGATTGCCTACTGGTGGGCATGTCCACAACACTAGAGGGAGACAGTCATCTCATCTCATTTCTTCCTCAGCCATCAACCTGCAGCAGACCACTTGCTTCATGTTCTTCCAACATATGACGTATTTGCTTTCAATGCAAGAAACTACATACAGCAGGTACACAACAGACTGCACTTGAAAGATCATCCTTCACCCCCAGTAGAGCCATCTGCCCATCCTTCACCCCCAGTAGCGCCATCTTCCCATCCTTCACCCCAGTAGAGCCATCTTCCCATCCTTATCTCCAGTAGAGCCATCTTCCCATCCTTCACCCCCAGTAGTGCCATCTTCCCATCCTTCACCCCCAGTAGTGCCATCTTCCCATCCTTCACCCCCAGTAGAGCCATCTTCCCATCCTTATCTCCAGTAGAGCCATCTGCCCATCCTTCACCCCCAGTAGTGCCATCTTCCCATCCTTCATCCCCAGTAGAGCCATCCCCATCCTTCAGTAGTGCCCATCCTTCACCCCCAGTAGTGCCATCTTCCCATCCTTCACCCCCAGTAGTGCCATCTTCCCATCCTTCACCCCCAGTAGTGCCATCTCCCATCCCCATCCTTCATCCTTCCCCCAGTAGTGCCATCTTCCCATCCTTCATCCTTCCCCCAGTAGTGCCATCTTCCCATCCTTCACCCCCAGTAGTGCCATCCTTCCCATCCTTCACCCCCCAGTAGTGCCATCTGCCCATCCTTCACCCCCAGTAGAGCCATCTTCCCATCCTTCACCCCCAGTAGTGCCATCTCTCCCATCCTTCACCCCCCAGTAGTGCCATCTTCCCATCCTTCACCCCCAGTAGTGCTTCATCTTCCCATCCTTCACCCCCAGTAGTGCCATCTTCCCATCCTTCACCCCCAGTAGTGTTCCTTCACCCCAGTAGTGCCATCTTCCCATCATCTTCCCATCCTTCACCCCCCAGTAGCCATCTTCCCATCCTTTCCCATGCCATCTTCCCATCCTTCATCTCCAGTAGAGCCATCTGCCCATCCTTCACCCCCAGTAGTGCCATCTTCCCATCCTTCATCCTGCCCATCCTTCACCCCCAGTAGTGCCATCTTCCCATCCTTCACCCCCAGTAGTGCCACCTGCCCATCCTTCACCCCCAGTAGTGCCATCTGCCATCCTTCACCCCCAGTAGTGCCATCTTCCCATCCTTCACCCCAGTAGTGCCACCTGCCCATCCTTCACCCCCAGTAGTGCCACCTGCCCATCCTTCACCCCCAGTAGTGCCACCTGCCCATCCTTCACCCCCAGTAGTGCCATCTTCCCATCCCTCACTCAGAGTAATTCCAATTACCCACATCCAAGTAGCCTCATCCTTCACTCCCAGTATTGTGGTCTTCCCATCTTTCACCAACATAATGTCAATGAGCCCACTGCCAGTTCACCCACCATTCACAGCTATATCTATTTCCACTGAAGTGGGCTGATCTGTTCACTGCCAGCATGAGATGTTTCCCAGGAGGACTAAACCAGGCCTGTTCTTCACAGTAAGACTTAGTCACTGTGAATATGAAACATGAATCAACAACAACTCTGTTTTCTTCTGAATATTTCCCTCTGTCATACAACACTGAAAGTTAATTTGCTAGACATTTCTTATATAAACAGAAGATTATGCATGCCTAAAAGTCATTATCCTCCCAGGAACACACTTTTACAAACTTCTCTCACTTTTGACAAACTTGGAACTCCCCATGTATGATAAGACAGACTGATGCCAACAAGCAGGCATAACACATATCTTCCACCGCATCAAGCACAAAAACTCAGGTTTTAATTCCGCCACCCCTGTGTGCAAAAACCATCCATATTTCATGTAGTTGGTGAACATAACCTTGTTTATCATAACCTCATAAGCAGTGATCCTGGCAGTGATGCCCTCTCCCATCCCAATCTGAGGATGCAGTAGTTTCTCTTAGTTCCTTACTGTGACATCGCAGTCCAGTTTTTGTCAAGTCGTTCATTTTATCTGCTATTTATACACTATGTAGAGTTTAGCAGCTGCGGCACGTGGCGGTGAGATCGGGTTACAGGTCAAGTGGCAAAATGCTTTCAAGATGGCAGCTGCCTGCACTGTCAGAGTCCCAGGAAGGTTGTCAGGGTGTTTGGAGTCCTGTGTCGGATGGAGTGATGGGAGGAGAGTTTCACCTAGGCCTGGCTTCAAAACATTGAGGTAGAAACTTCAGATAACAGAGGAAAATGAAAAGACTTCAGAATGTCAAGCAAATGGGTTATGCAAATTTTCATTCGAATACTATCAACTTTGAACAGATAACAAGTTTTATTCCACCTTCCATAATACTACTTTGAAATAAAAAATTATAGGGTATGTACATTCATGATATACTATATCCATAGTTGTGTAATGACTCTTTACTGAAGTACATCATTCATGAAAAACATTTTAAGACATTCCTTGCCAGCGATATTTCAATATTTTTCCTTCTTTTCACATATTGGTATTCATTGTACAATACCTGAATTCAAAATGATAAACTAATTACATTACTTGCAGTATGTTTGCAATAAATTTATAATCATGTGACTACATAAATTTTGTGACAAAGGAAGAGTGGGCATGTGACACAACTGTGGCATGAGGTGGGCGGTCAGAAAGCTGGTGTTGCCACATGGTGGGGTTGATTTAAGCCCTCAGTTAGCAGGCCAACAATTGGAGATGGCAGCAGCAATGGGGGGAAGCTTTGTCTGGGAAATTAATAGACAGATAGTAGACCACAGTTGTCCTGTCCCTAACTGTTGCAGCCCATAACTGATGATTTATGGAGGAATGGTCAGCAGTTGGTCAGTCCCTGGGTGTAATGTGTCTTACACTAGAGCCCACCACTGGGCTCACCTCTGGCCCGGGTCAGACACAGAATGGCTCCAGGACTGGTGCCAAAGGGTGGTCAGCACAGACCAGCACAAGAGCTGGACTTCTTGTGGTCAGTATGAGATGTCTATGTTCTGTGATATTGATTGAAGTTTGTAAGTCATAGAACTATATCACAGGACATCCTTGATTTGTTGCAGGTCAACTTTAAGGTTACAGATATATGACTAGGGCAGAGGAACTGCCAACATGATTCATCTCCAAATGCACATCCGCACTGACTGCTTCACTACTAATTGAGCAGATGATGGTGTATCATCATTTCTGAAGTCTTGCATCAATATTTCTGTTGAAAACAGAACTTTAATCTACTATAATATAAGTACAGCAATATTTAGACAATTAAACCAATCAACATGATCTATTAATTAGAACTTCAAATTGATACCTCTCAGAAATGAAGGCACACACAAAAATACTATTCCTTCCTCAACTACTGACAGAATGCATGCAGTGTGCAGTAGGGGACAGAGGTACATTGAGAGTGTCAGCTTTATCTGGTGTCGGGGGTCAGCCTGGAGGCTGGGGCTGCTGATGTTGGTAGGACAACTAATCTTGTCTCCCCATCCCACACAGACAGCTGGGTGATACCAGTGGGCTCCATGACAACCACGCATGGCTGTCCCTGATAGTGGCAACAGGGTAGCTACATAATGGACGGTTTCTCTCAGTCACATAGAAGGTCCTTGATAAGGCATGGACCAGTTCCAACAGGATTTAGTTACACTGAGCAAAGGATAAACATCTAGACAAGGTCTTCTAGTTAGAAATAACAAATAGAATGAAGCCCCATGTCTTTATGAGAAGAAACATTCACTATGGCTTTCACAGTGATCTGTTGTGACAATTTAGATTCAGGTGTGTTGACTAGACCCTCACATAAGTTTTGTTAATGGTTCTTATATGATGACACAAGTTTTGTGCTACTTTGTCTGCATGTCCTCCTTTACCTTTCCTCATGATCAAGATATGTGATCTGTCCACATGGTATATGAGCGACACAGACAGAGTCAGCTATCATGCAGATGTGTGCTTGTGAATGTGCTAGATGTCGACTGAATGTCATATACCGCACCTACAAAAATGTCACTGGAGGATCTGACCTTCAAAATGTTTACACAAGACATGCAATCAGGTACCATGGGTGCAGATTTCACCCTTCACTTGTATCTGACACTAGGCACATACAAGGGACAAAGACATCCTGTGATACTGCCTCCTCTACACCGCCCTTCACAGAAGTGACATGGTGTTATCAGAGACGCCCATCAGTCCTCTCCAACAGCTACACCGGCACAATACCAGATTGTCTACAAATAGGCATGATCCTTGTTCTCAACTGAAATATGTACTCTTATACATATCTTCTTCATACAGCATCAAAATTCACATTCCACATTTCAATTATACATTTGTAAGTTAAATTCTAATTTGTGTAGCTGGATGCATTCATGGAGGTAATATGAATTGACATTGTTCTTAGTATGGAGACATGGTCTTGTAAACAACACATTGTGATATTTTCCTTCGAATCTAGTGAATTAGAGTGACATTATTCTTAGTATGGAGACAAGGTCTTGTTGTAAACAATACATTGTGATATTTCCTTCGAATCTAGTGACTTAGAGTGACATTGTTCTTAGTATGGAGACAAGGTCTTGTTGTAAACAATACATTGTGATATTTCCTTCGAATCTAGTGACTTAGAGTGACATTGTTCTTAGTATGGAGACAAGGTCTTGTTGTAAACAATACATTGTGATATTTCCTTCGAATCTAGTGACTTAGAGTGACATTGTTCTTAGTATGGAGACAAGGTCTTGTTGTAAACAATACATTGTGATATTTCCTTCGAATCTAGTGACTTAGAGTGACATTATTCTTAGTATGGAGACAAGGTCTTGTACTAAACAATACATTGTGATATTTCCTTCGAATCTAGTGACTTAGAGTGACATTGTTCTTAATATGGAGACAAGGTCTTGTAACAATACATTGTGATATTTTCTTCAAATGTAGTGACTTAGAGTGACATTGTTCTTAGTATGGAAATATGGTCTTGTAAACAACACATTGTGATATTTTCCTTCGAATCTAGTGAATTAGAGTGACATTATTCTTAGTATGGAGACAAGGTCTTGTTGTAAACAATACATTGTGATATTTCCTTCGAATCTAGTGACTTAGAGTGACATTGTTCTTAGTATGGAGACAAGGTCTTGTTGTAAACAATACATTGTGATATTTCCTTCGAATCTAGTGACTTAGAGTGACATTGTTCTTAGTATGGAGACAAGGTCTTGTTGTAAACAATACATTGTGATATTTCCTTCGAATCTAGTGACTTAGAGTGACATTGTTCTTAGTATGGAGACAAGGTCTTGTTGTAAACAATACATTGTGATATTTCCTTCGAATCTAGTGACTTAGAGTGACATTATTCTTAGTATGGAGACAAGGTCTTGTACTAAACAATACATTGTGATATTTCCTTCGAATCTAGTGACTTAGAGTGACATTGTTCTTAATATGGAGACAAGGTCTTGTAACAATACATTGTGATATTTTCTTCAAATGTAGTGACTTAGAGTGACATTGTTCTTAGTATGGAGACATGGTCTTGTTGTAAACAATACATTGTGATATTTCCTTCGAATCTAGTGACTTTGAGTGACATTGTTCTTAATATGGAGACAAGGTCTTGTTGTAAACAATACATTGTGATATTTCCTTCGAATCTAGTGACTTAGAGTGACATTGTTCTTAGTATGGAGACAAGGTCTTGTTGTAAACAATACATTGTGATATTTCCTTCGAATCTAGTGACTTAGAGTGACATTGTTCTTAATATGGAGACAAGGTCTTGTAACAATACATTGTGATATTTTCTTCAAATGTAGTGAATTAGAGTGACATTGTTTTTAGTATGGAGACATGGTCTTGTTGTAAACAATACATTGTGATATTTCCTTCGAATCTAGTGAATTAGGTGAGATGATAGACTCTGCATCCCGGCAAAAAATTCACACTCAGTATAAGTGACACTCTTTTGGATGAAATACTTTCAATAGCCACCAGAGAGTACATGCCTTGTACCTTACAACACAGATGTAAACAATGTATTTAGATCCGTGTTAAGCTCTATGAAGCTGAATACAAAATGAACGATTCTAAGTGTCATGTGTCACTATGACTAGCAATTATTCTCACAATGTCTCTAAATATGCACAATCCATTCCATGTCATGACTGTTTGCCAAACTCAGAAAACGAAGCCAAATACACAAATGTGCCACTACTCTGGGCTGGAACAATTGCTTTAATGGTCTCCCACAGAAAAGAATTCTATGACAACAAAATGTTCAAATTATCATTTTCGGCGAGATCTGGAAAACGTAGCCTGGCCTTAACGACCTCATCGTTAGGCTTTTGTACAGAGATGTTAATTGCCTCCTACTTTGCTTGTCATCTTGTTAATTTGGGGACAATAACTAAAATATTAATTTCAGTGGGAATAAATTATTCAAGGACTTGATGCACTTAATTCCCATCTGGCAATTACATTTATTATGTTGTCTTAATTACATTGTATAGGACCCCCACTGGTCCCAGGGGAGTGCAGGTCTTGTGACCCTCCCACAGCCAGCAGAGTGTTCCCTAACTCACGGGCCGGTGCTGGAAGTCAATAAAGTCAGGAGACATGACCATCATGGCACATGCAAATATGTGTGATACTGAATGTAATAACTATCACACTCTGGTGGACGGACACTGTACAATACAACATAACCTTTTATAAAACAATCCCTTACAACTGCAAAACTTGGTGGTAGAAATGAGGAGGTAATACATCTGTTTATCCTTGAGGCATGTGATATAAGGAATTATAACATCTGTTTGTATAGGCCCAACGTACCCAGATCATGTCCTGATATTCTTGCTATGACACTATCAACCACTGAGGTGTCAGGGTGCCATATAGAGTGACCTTATGTGATCATAAATCCCAAACCTTAACAAAGACTTAAGACAGTCAAAGCACTAAGGTTGTTATGCATAATGACAGCCCACTTATGATTTATAGACCATATTTACATAGCTAAACAAAGCAGTAAATAAATATAAAAATCCAAAGTTCTGACTCATGATATTCTATGGTAAAGATAGACTCTTAGACACCATAAATTTTGTATGAGAATCATCTAAAATTTCACAAAGACATGTAGGAAATATTGTGGGCTTATAATAGCATCTGTAAAGCAATACATGAGATAGTATCCCCTTAAAATTCCTGATTCCATTAATTTTCTCACTGAACAAGTACATGTTAGATTTGGATCTGTACTTATTTTTTGCTAACTGCAAGTCTTCTTAGTATCTTTTAGATAGGGTGGGTTTTTTTGTTAACAAAATACAATTTACATATTTTCATCAGAACTTGGGATTCTTGTGCAAAATACATTTACTCACTGACTCAATAGTAGACACAGTAAATGTTTATAAGTTTTGCAAAAAAACAAGAACATTATGTGTTTGCTACAAGTTTTTACTACACTGAGAGTTGTGTAACAACTGCGGCCACCTCAAGTTTGTGTCTAGTGGTAGGATATCTCAAAGCAAGACCACTTGTGTTCAGTCATATCACTTTCACTGTACAGATTACTAAACCCTGACATCAAAATGAATCTAACTAGTTGTGCATAATTTGGATATATGAAATATTGATGATTCCTTCTAAATGATGATTTTTTTCATTTAGTAAGTCAACAGACTCTAGTCGTTCAACATTTTACAGAAATAAACTATTATAGGAATGAACTTGGGTCTAGTTTGTATGCAAACGTTACATGAAGGGGAAAAAAATCCATGAAAATCCCTGGGACTTCTCTAAGAAGTTGAATTAAGTTTGAAACATGACAAATGATGAACTATTTTAGGCTGAAAATACATTTTTTTCACTGAATTCAGATTTTGATAATTTATCCATCCAATTATTCGTAACCTTTGATCTTGTGTGCATTGAGAGATGTAGATCCCACACTGTGGTGACATCCCCCTTTCACCACTAGCAAAGTGCCGTCAAGTAATTTGCATGTATTTGTCTTCTTAGAACACACTGTCGATAATAAGTAGAAAATATTGAGACATTTGTCACTCCCTTACGACATTTACGACAACGAAGTGTTTATAGAGACTTTGGAGTCTTCAATCACTGAAAAAAACATGTCTAATGTTGGTGAAAATTTGTGCGGAAACGAACATAATTTTAATCGCAATGTATTTGTGTGAGACTGTGTGATTTCCGAGCTGTCATCAGGAAAGGCAGGAGAAATCAAAGACTACAATGAGTGCCGTCACAAAAATCATCGTTACTGTGGCGTTATGAGTGGCTGTCCTAATGAGGTGGGTCATTATACCAATCTCTTTTGACAGAGCACAAACACGGTTTCTCCAAGTATTTGGACAGTCTCTGTAATGTTTTGGGCCTGGCGAGTGGGCAATTGCCTGTGTGTTCCTGCCGGCTGTACCATGCTCTATGATTCATGCTAATATGGATGTTTGGCAAGTGTCAGCGCAATCAACCCCCGAAATATAACGATGGACGCAAACAGGCGGTGACAGGATGAAAACAAATGCACCGCAGAATCTGCGCCTTCATATTGATTTTCACTTGGCCATGAAGAAAAATGAGACAAAATAAAAGACTAATATACCCATCTCTTTGCCGCTTAATAGACAGCAAATTTTGTAAAGTTCTGATTTCTTAGACTCTTCACTTTGTGACCATCCAGGGCAAACATCTGAGAAATATTTCAACGTCGCCGGCAAATTAATCTTGTCTTGGCGATGTGGTCTTTTCGGCCGCTGCACACAGTACAGCAATTCAGTCGGGACCGATGTCAAAGACGGGTAAAGCCAATTATCGGGACATTCCATTGATTGTCAGTATTACATCTTCCCTGCATGAATTTGTCCACGTTTAAACCGACAGAGTTATGTTATCATCCAATTAGGAGACATTCACATTCAATGAACGGGAAAATTTTGCGTTGCGGAACTTTACCAACTTTGGTCATTATTGACAATCAGATGAATTACGAGTCTACAAGTACCTTGAGAAATAAATAAGTTTGACAGTCGGATATACTTAGGTCCAATCAGGACATTACGAAGATAAGCCTCTTGCCCTCGATCGCTACCACTTGTGTGTGGTAATCATGGCTACCTACTCACAAGACAAAATATAGTTCCCGGGATGATTATTCTGTTACGTCATGATGACAAGTGCCTTTTACACAGCAATATCAAATTGCCAATATTATGTTTGATCTTAAGAGTACTTTGTAAATGTTTAACCAATTGATGAAAGGTTAAAGACCAAGTCCTTTTTTCAACTCCAAATAATAGGATATAGATGTTATTCTTTAATTGTCACTTAATCATGTGGGTAGTAACTACATATAAACTTTCACCTTATAAACTGCTTATTTCTTGATTTGGACACATGTTCTGTGTTTGGGCATGGGCAAACATGGATTTTTTTATTCAGTCAAAGTTCCTTTATCCCTTCTGGAAAAATCTAGAAAATTTTGTGTATGCTCCCAGTTACAGAGGAAATGTTTGATGAGAAAGTTCAGTCATTATTATGCTAGATTTTTACAACTCTTAATGACCAAAGAAAGTAACTGTAATAAAGCATTTCCCCTGAAAGTCAATAACTGTAATACCTTGCCCTCTGCCAAGTATGTACAAATACCTGGAGTTCGATAGAAGAACACTTTCATTGACAGAGTACACCTTGCATCTTGGCAAACTAATTTTTACGCCCTGTAATTTTGGCTTACTCCAGCTTTAAACTGCCATGAACTGTATGTTCACCAACACTCAATTAGTGAAAAATTATCATTATAAAAGTTTGCCAATATTTCCCCAACTCTAATGATGATGTGATCCATAATTAGCATGGCAGTAAATAAGCATGGCCAAGTCAGTGAGAGATTCTCTAACTTTATTGGTAGACGAAGTGCAAGATGATAAATTATTCAGGATTATTTTGTCATATTATCTTGATGCACAATTTCATTTTTAAGCTCTGGAAGATATGGAACGGATCAAGTAATGTCTTCTCACAAGCATCTACCTGAGTGAATACATCCTGTTACACATGATATAATTTAGTGCTGTCTGTACATGGATATTGAATCATCAATGATATTTCAGTCACTTTGTAAATATCCAAAAGAGTTTAATCCTCAAAGGAATTCAGTTGTTACATATTTGCATAACAAATATAACCTTTCAAAATATTTAAATATTTTTAGATTTGTTGCCAAACAACACTCCCAAGGAAGCATCACTCAAATCCAGCTGTTGACATGTTTTTATGTGCCTCCAGAATACTTGAAGCTGTGAAGACAATTTGACCACAAGGTACAACATGATATGTATGTTATTCTACCTGACACTATACACCAAGTGAGGGGGGCATACAGAACTGCCATCCCTTCAAACATGACAGCGATGGTGTAGTTGTAGAGTGCCGTCCCCCACGATGTACAGTAAGTGGACGGTTATGTTAGCAGTAATATCAGATCAGTGGAAGTAGGGCAGATAATCCCCCAACTCTACTGGGAGTGATCTGCCCTTGTTCCCACAGACTAATGGTCGCTCCAGAAAAGGCAGACGTGTCAGATGAATTAAGAATTCATTTGTCTTTATCATATGGTTTTCATTCACTTCAGTGATATACAAGGTGTAGATCATATCGTGTGGAGACAATATTTCAGAACGTTTCATTAAGTAGAATCATGCATAGGTCTGTTACAATGGAAAAAAAAATTAAAGTAAAACTTATAAATTCTAAAGTAAGGATCAATTCATGTTTATCACTGAGTTTTCATAGAGTTTGATTTGGTGAGGCATGGGAGTAATTCTTGGTTTCCCCTTTTGCACAGTTGTTGGAGATGCAATATTTGACAACTAGAAACAGTGGTCTTTTGCCTGTAAAAATTGATGCCGTCAGACAAAACAAATGTTCTAAATAAATTTTAATAAAAATTTAGTTTAGATAGTATATGTCGATATATCAAGCAAATTTTGCAAAACATGTGATAAAACATTTACTATACATCAAGTCAACCAGTAAACGGAGGCAAATTTGCAAATTACAGGGCTTACTTTTTTCTCTTTTGATTTATGCTTTAGATATACGTATCAAAATCAAACACAGTGATCAACACACCGGGTTATGAATTCCTCCAACTAGAGGAAATGACAAGTGACATATTGTCTGTCATGATGATTTACCATAATGGCATACTCTTTAATTTATTTCAGACCTCTATCTCATATGCAACTCTCCTGTCAGATGAGTTCACACAAGAAGCATGTTGTTTCTAATTAAGTTTCTTCTAAGTTTCATGAGAATGAAACTAGGGAGTTAATATATATTTCATGATTAGAAAAAGAGGAACTATATAAAGGTGAAGCCATAGTGTCTTCCATGGCTGTATTTCAGGGGTAAACAAGTGTTGTTTTAACTGAGTGTATTCCCGTAATGTGACACCAGCACATGTACAAAATGTAATTGATTTCACAAATATACTTTATTTCCGAGCCGTGATGTAAGACTGCCATCGTTTACCAAGCACACGACTCCCATGCCGATCACGTAATTGATAAAACGACTGTCAACAAAGTGGCTTTTCATCCCAGATGTAATTTTAAAAACAGAATTACGCAGCTACAAGCCTGAATGTGCTAAAGTCAAAACAAAACCATTTTAGTTTTAGTTAGCCTGGGGATCTCAAAGCACTTAAAATTTACGGCCATTTTTCCCCTAGACAGGACCCTGGCTGGGTTAACAGATGACGAAAAATGGAGTTTTACTTCTGGGACTTTTTTGAAAGAGAAAAAGATACTGGATTCAATTAGCATTGTTTAGAGCATCTGCAGTAGCTGTGTCACTCCAGAACCTAAATACCTCTGTGACCTTTATTTTACAATCTCTCGTCTTGCTCAACATATATAGCAACACAGGATCCCACACTAGTGAAACGTAACTAGGGCCTTAGGGGACATAGCCTGGACCAGACACAGGCAAGCCCACTTCCTCGTAGTCTGCAGGGAAACATTTCACTTCAGGCCTCACTCTATTCTCTACATTTTGTTCCTGAGCTCTGAGATAGATCTTGTAAATTAAATGGTAAAAGTATTGTTAGAATGTCATCATCTCATATTTAAGATTGATATATGATGAATAATTAATTGGTCATCTAATTACAGGGACGTGAAATAAAACAAGTTCTAAAACTTCTACATAAACCTAAGAAAAAGTGTTGTTAGTGATACAATTATGCCTCATGATGAATTACTCAATTCCATTTCAACTGTGCAAAAAGACGTTTCCTTCCCTGAAACTAATGGGTAATGTGGTATATGACACAAGGTTCAATAAACAAATACAAAAGCAGATACATTAATGGGTAATGACAAATTGCACATAATACAAGCCATTCATTAAAGTGACTTGGCTAACATCCATGGTGAAATGTCTGGTTGGTTGTTACCCACAGCAAGACATGGGGTGACCATGGTGCTGGCTAGCTGGTTCCAAGTTCAACCCCATCCAGCAGCATGTGTTAAATGAATATTCCCTGAAACAACCTGGCCTTGTGGTATATCTACAGAGGAAACTGACAGTAGAGTTTGTGTGATTCATTGACAATGACACGAGACATCACTGATGATAATTACACAGTGTAATTGCCATGTCTAGAAGAACAAATGAGGACAAGGTAACACTCTTCCTCCACAGGTAACAGCATTACTGAACAGGTATTGCACATGACAGTGAGTCTGGAGCAGATGCCACCAGCAGACGTCAACAGCAGATGGGGGCTGTATCATTTATAAACACCCAGACTTGAGTAGATAGGACCTGGGCAGGATGTTCTGATGAGGGATAGCAAGGACACAGCAGCACACACCACGGCAGCAGCACTGGCGGACAGACTCCCTCCCCCCTACATCACCGGTGAACACTGGCGGCAGCTCAGCCATACAAGGGCATGTGACTTGTCTTGGATACTACACCAAATGCCAAGGAAACATCTGTCCGAAGGAAGAGTAGTAAGTTGTGTTGAGGAGCTAGAGGACACTAGCCTGGAGGAGATAGTGTAGAGGGGGGAGGGACAGAAGAATAGGGGAGGGGGAAGCTGACAAACATCTCTGCATGGGAAGAGGAGACTCAGAGGAATAAAAGAATTCCATTGTCCTGCTGTTGTGCATTCCATCACTAGCTGAACATAAACATGACATTCACTTCCCTGTGTGGAGCTAAGCCTTACCATTAACTAATAAACAATGCTAAATGAAGGTAACATTCAACAAATGGTAACAACTGGAAACTTGGGTTTCGTAAATAGTTTTGTATAATTGGACAATGTAAAAGAGGAGCCAGAATTATTATTGAAGCAGACCACACACGCTGATTTATCAACTTGACAAAGGGTTGATTGCCTTATGATCAATTATTAACAAGTTGGCTTTGATGACATAAGAACAGAAGTGTCCCATCTGATTTTACTCCTTGAAAATTAAACTTTTTTTCTACTTGTAAAATGGCCTAAAATGAATTGAAGAAAGAAAGTAAAATTTAACTTCTTAAGTTTCACTTCAAAAGAATGAAAAAAGAACAATGTCCAAAATGATGAAATATTAAGAGCAAGATTTCTCAAAAAACATCTGATGTTGCCACAAATAGTGACAAATTCTGCCAAGTGTTGAGGAAAATGAGATTAGATGGTGAGTTAGAAGTTTGACAGTAGGACAGTACCAGGCAGTCAATGTGTGATCATGGGGAACAGCTGAGATGGTAACTGCAGTGGAGGAGAAAAAAGGCTGGACACAGATGGACACAGAGAAGATTAGGACTGAACTGATGAGGCAGGATGTGTGGGGAACGAGAAGGATGCTGGCACTATCTCCTGGACTCACTTTTCCCTAGATGCAGCTTGGCTACAACCACACTCAGCCAGGGGCCACAGCAACAAGGAACTACCATGAACAACAACTACATGAAACCTAGTCATGATCAATCAACAACAACAGATCTAAATAGTGTGCCAAATATACAAAAGTAAACGAATTAAAACTTTATAAATTTATAAAATTGTTCCCCTTTCAAAGTAGCCATCAGATATGTCTTTTCATTAATCAGTTTTTGGCCACAACATGAATGAACATATCAGTCACAGAATGAATGCCACCAGTTTGATAGCTGCCATGTTGGACTTATAAAACTGTTTGACCCTTTGCTAGTGAAAGTGTTACCCAAGGTGTTTTAGTTAAAGGGGAGAAGTCAATATTGGACCTTGGTTCCAGACAGACCATTGGAGTGCGATCAATGTGGTCATTGCAGTGAGTGAGGTAATTCCACTGTCTCCCCCACCCTGCAGGGGGACCTGTAGTTGGAGTCTGTCAGCTCTAGTTATCACTTACAGCCCTTCTCAGGGCCAACCAACCCGGTGACATTTACACTGCTAGTACTGCGTTACATCTGTCTCGCCAGGCCCACAATCAGTAGAAATCAGGTTACACTACTACAATGTGATTCTGATTGACCAGTGCTTAAATCTATGAGAAAATCAAGGATTTCACTGTAGATTACAGGGGACGTTTGTCTCCCTACCACCTACCGACCTCCCTAGAGGTCAAGGGAGACAACTACCCATCTATACATCTTGTCCCCAGACAGCAAATTCTGGCTCTTGAAAGTTACCAAAACTTGTTCACAGACATTGAGTAGCAGTACATGGGGAAGGAATGGATGGCCTTGTGGTTCACAAAAGAACAATTCAAATTTACATATTGCAAATGAGAATGGACATTGTTGACAACATTTAATGTATTATGAGAGGACGATCAATCATTTCATTCTATCTGACACTGTCCCATCTTGAGCAATACTCTAGAGAATGATATAAAATAACACATTCACTTATCCCGATTAGCTCCAAGATGGCAGTGATACACAAAGAGTACATGTGGACCATATGTTGGGCAGCGTATCTATAGACTCATTACACAAATACCTATGTAATACATAATGTAACTTCTTTATCTTTAAGTCAAAATGAAATCCTGATTTGTATTACTATTATTTTCTGTTAATAATTATGTATGTTTATGTGCATTTAACTCTGTATAAATGTGTGTGATTCAAGATGTTTTGTCATTTAAACACTGCATCTGTAATGGATTTTATTCTACAATAAATATTATTTTATCTATCTTTTCTTATCCTGACACCATCAATGCATCATTATTAATCATTTTTCTATGGAACTTTTAGCTAACTATTCAAGCCAAAGAATAACCAAGCATTGAATGTATTATAAATCCCAGCATAAAACAAAGACAGCAGCATTATCCGCAGCCATGCCCCATTACCCCCAAGACAAGCGCCTTGTTGATTGCATCACTGTGCATTACCTTCTTGCCATAACCTGACCCAGCTTTATCTAGTAATTCTAGGAGGCTAGGCTTCAAGCCTGTATCTACTGTCCAGCGGCCAGTAGCAGTATGTACTTTCATCTGTTACCTAAACAAAGAGGGCCCACAGCTGACCACAAAGCAATTAACACCAGGAAGTGATTAGAGACGGGATAGGATTCCGGTCTGGTGGCAGTTTGCAACAGCCTTATCTCCTAACTGTATCTAACAGGACAATCAATGGGGCTGGATCACTTCTGATAACAAGAGAAAGCTTCAAAATGTCTTTGAGGGAATTACTTGGCCATATTCTTCCAATTTTAGGCCATGTCTCCTGGCCAGGAGCATTAAGGTATGAGAAATGTGGGAGGCATGTGAAGTTTATGGTATAGGGGATGATAACAGTTTGTAACTCACTTGTATGATCATGTAACTTTCCTGTAACAAATCAAAGGAACTGTTGCACCTTCTTACCATTCTATCACTAAAAGTTATATATTCACACCAGAAAAACTTTTTAATTACAAAACATGAATAAAACAAATTTTCTGAAAACACATCCCATGTCCCACATCAATTTGTATCCCAATCCATCCATTTAACCATAAAAAACCTGAAAGGAAAATCATGAAAGTGATGTTTTGTTCAAGACATTATTCCTCCATAAGTCAATCCAGCACCTCCTTGTTTATCATATTTGCAGTAAACAGGAATAACTTGTAGCAATGTAAGCAGTACATACAACTCTTCCTCTGCAAAGCTCCACAAATATCTTAATAACTCTTAACCAAACCAATATTGTTGCTAATGAAACCATTATGAATGCACCTACACAAGTAAATGATGTTTGCCACTGAAATATGCTCCAAGTGACCCACCGATCGCAAGCACCTGCGTAATAGACTTGTAGAGGACTTTACAGAGGTGATAACATGATTAACAGCATAGCATACAAATGCTTATATTGCACACCTTAATAGAGGGATTAAGTTGTATTTAAACACAGGAAGCTGTCATAAATTATAAGTGATGATAGATTTCTCATGTCTGCATCATTAGTATGACATGATCACACACACGAAAGTAATGAAACTTGCGAATGATCTCAAACCTATTCTACACGTTTAAGCCATTCTTCAGTTGCACATGCAACATCAAAGTGTTATAATCATGATCAGGATTACTTACATGACAAATGTACATTTATTCATATTGTATCTAGCAGATAATGGACATAAAATGTTATGTTATATGACAAAGAATTATAGTTCTCAAAAGGGATATATAAGGTATTTTGCATAAATGACAATCATGCCATGCATGTCCCTTGGAGATATGCATAAATCTGGCACATCTTCCTGTTTGGATAATCACTTTTGGTGTTGTCTCTCAGGCAGGCATTGATGGTACCTGACATTTGACAAACTTGCCTCACACACACCATTTCCTGGTCCCTACCCCACTACTCCCTTCCCTCTCCCCTAATGCCAAACTTGGTCTCAGCTGACTATGTTTTTAAAGTGTGAATTAGAAACCACATTTGATGGGAGAACATTTTGCAGAAACAACTTTGGCACACAGGGAAAGCTAACCTTGAGAAACAATGTCATAAGATAAGGGTAATGCAAGCCTCTTTGAACTTAACCATTCTAAAATTTGATTGATATGCTATTTAAACTATTTAACTTTAAGTGTTGTCATATTTGAGGGGTATATCATATTTCCTGCTATGATTAACGACAGTTAGTTTTAAGTGATATATAATGTGTAAAAAGCCACTGGCTTCAAAGACAATGTTATGTAATATTTTTTTAAACAAACAGGAACAACATAAATTCTTTCTTGGGATTTCATATCATAGATTAAATTTGTCTGTATTCTATTATTGGTAAATGATGTAAAAATATCAAAATCTGAAAATGGATAAAAATAAGCTGATGGGAAGTAGTGCTATTTCTAATTGCTTTACATCAATCAATCAATCATCATTTGCTCTATATATTCTGTGTTTCATTGTTTACTTGTTTATTTTAAAACTAAGAAATACTAGTTAATTATGAGGAAGTATACACAAATAAAGAAAGGCATAGAATTCAAGTAACACAGTATGGTGTTTGTCTCAGATGCATGTGCCTCTCTGTCACACCATCTCTGCTGACACAGAAATCTTAGTCACCTATTCCATGTGAAATTATGGACAGTTGAAATCTTTTCCAAAATACACTACATGATCTACATATTTCAAATGTACAACAAGTTCTTGTCAATGAGAACTTTTCAAGGGTTTTTCCACATGAAAGAAAGTTACCGCTGGGCTGTACCTACACAGATTAGAAAAGAGCAAAACCATTATTTGTTTTTAACTACCTCTCAAAACATAAATGTTTTAAAGTGTCAACATCCTTCAGCAGTGGGATTTTGATATATTCAGTACCGTGAACCAATGTACAATGGTACTACAGAAGTGAGCAGCTACAGGCAATCCCCAGTGTACATGTATGTGAAACAGTCATCAACATCTACCTATTGCCACATGCAGAACTACTCAAGCAATACCTGTTAACACATACAGAAAAGTCAAGTTTCACTTCTGCCATACTGTCACACAAGTACATGTAAACGATAAAGACAAACACATGTATCTAGTATAGGCAAGTGAACTAGATGAATTATCTATGCAGTCATATACAGGTGTGAGACACTTACCGTGAGAGACCCAACCATGCTTGCATGTTTCACATTGACGGAGACAGGACTTTCCAGGGGGAGAAGCATTCACACAAACAGTTGGGGTGCGTACAACGGATGGCCTGGAAAAAGAATGCTGTTTTCATAGAAAACTCCGATTTCATAGCAGCAAAATGTCGTATAACATTGTGAAGGTTTGGTAGTCGAGGAGGTCTGTCAAACATCCGTATGTCCATGCTGCGATGGAAACTGCCACGACCATGAATATTCATTGCTTTGTTCTCCCTGGGGGTAACTCAAAGCACTAGTAGTAAAGCAGGTTGGTATGCAATTGTCTAATTCCCAAAACATGCATGTTTGCTATTTTGAAAAGTTATTTCATTTTGAGGAATACAGCTAGGGTGTGGAAATACACACACTGTCCTTATTTGAGAGGATGGCACTTTAAGCCAGAGGAAAAACTTTGGTCTGACAACTCTTCATTGCCTCTCAGAGTGTTCCAGCCTCTCTCTTAAACAGAAACAATTCCAAAAATCCCTGTTACTAAATGACAGATGCCCTGCGTAATAAGCGGGAGGCATGGAGTATAGGTAATGGACCAATGTGCGAGCCATAAATGAGGAGCGAACTTGTCGAGCATGTTAGACACATAATTTCATTTCATCTCATTATTGATGTGGACGGTTTTTTCTTACTCTCTCGATCGCCCTCCCTCTCTCGGCACGGATTCTTCATTCGAGACTGTTATTCTAGCTCAGGCCTAACGAGGCAGATTTTTATTGTCATGGTCTTAATAACAGTGATCTGGAGCTTCCTGGTAGTGAAGGAGGCGGGCGGCCACTGGTAAGGTCCGAGGAGGGAAGGGGCAGGGCTCGGAGGAAATTAACAAAAACTGCACATAGATTATGTTCCCTCACAAAGATAACATTACTCAACACTCCACTGCTGGTCAATGATTATGAAAATTTGATGAGAGATGATGGACAGGCGAGAAAAGTTGAAGGAACTAGTTATTATCGTGTGAGGCTAACAGATATTTAGTGGGTGCTGATATGTCGGTATCAGCAGAGTCCCACACAGTACAGCCCATCTTGTACTTGAGAGGACTCCGAGGAGGAGGAACTGCTACAGTTTGGTGTATTACAATCTCTCCAACTAGACATTGAAATATTTTAAAAACATCTAGGGTTCTGGAACATTAATGTTTCCATCCTCAGGTACATTTAAACAGGTAACAGAAAACATTTAAACAGGTAACAGAAAACATTTAAAACAGTTAACAGAAAACATTTAAAACAGTTAACAGTGAACGTTTTAAACAGCTTGTGTTCAGAATGATTCTTTTGTTCATTTCATTATCTAAACTGGCCACTTTGTACATGTATTAAAAGCATATTTGTAATCCTGCATATTGCTTAAATTCAATGAATTTCCCAAAGATCAAAATTAAATATCTGATATTTCTTTTGAAACAGAGGAATCATAAATCCAAAAATAAAAACAGCTCAACTAGACATGGACTGTCATTTCTGAATATAGAATTCTAAACAGCACTGGATTTAAATCAGCTCATAAAAATTGTCATGGGATTTGAAGTAAAGGAGGTGGGATTTGAATTCCTGACTCCTTCTAATTTCTCAATAAATTATTTCATCAAATATGGAAATGATTAAGATTCTTGTTCACAAACCTGTTGATCAAATACACGGAAATTTAGTCAAAAGTAGCTATTACGTGCAACATATAAGATAATATCTCACTTTTTCCAGGCTGTTATGTTGTATGTTTACCATGATCTTTATTAAAAAATTGTACTATCATGTGAAACTAAAACATCATAAGATTGCTTAAGTAGATTCATTTCATGTAAAATAGACTTGTCACCAAGAAACATAACAACCACAGAAACCATAAAAAGAATGATTATAATAATTAAGTTTCGAAAATCAACATACAGAAATAATACTCTTGTCTAAATAAACTTTCTATATAAGGCTCCTCTTTAGCCTTCACAAGCTATTAAATTTCCTATATTTCCAATCCTAACTCCCTCTCTATCGTCTCTTGTTGATGTTGTTAACATGATGAAAAAAATATTCCACTGATGATATTTCAATATTATTTTGTCAGGTTATTATTAGCTTTTCCTAGGGGAAGAGAAACGTCAAACTACAACATCAAATATTGCCATGTATTCATTACACCATACAATCCACATCCAGTTATGTTTGCACACAGATTATCTATAATTTCCCTGTTAAAAGCCCCCGAGCTGTGGAGTGAATTGCTACTGATATATTGAACAGATTTCTATAGAGCCCACTTGATTGGTTATGATGCAGGGAGGGTTGCGTCTACCTGTAAATCAGATGCTATGTGTATTTTGATTTATCCCCTTTCCTCTGCTGCTGTGAATGTATTGGGTGAGGAAGCTTCAATAAGTGGACACCCAAGCACTGTTCACTCCCAGGTATAAATCTCCACCATGGGACAACTGAACCATCCAATAACTTGAACTTTGCAGATTTCATGACCCTGTGGCTCCAAGAAACATACAGACATGGCTGGGCATGCTACTCCCGATGCTCTCTCGTTTGGTGCAGTAATTGAACAATTCTTTATTCTTTGTCAATACTTGTGTCGTGTGGTCATGAGAGACAGTGGGAGAAGGACAGATGCTGAGTTATAGGACATAAATACAATTGCTTTGACACAGAATGGAGACACCTGGAATTTTTCATGTCACGACTGACAAATCAAAGTCTGGGGAGTTGGGAAGACAGATGACTCTGCCACCGAAAATGTTGTTGCTGGAATCAGAGTTTGGTTTTATCAGATTAAAGCAGGAATTTGTCACTGACGTGACCATTGACTGAAGCTAAACGAGGATACTCTCTGATTCTGGGTGTCATTTGCACACTGCAGACTCGCTCGATTCCATCTTCTTAATTGGGACTGGTGGGGCTGGGTTTGGAGGAATGCCACACCACAGGGAGGAAAGAAGAACAGAGTGATTATTTGGCCAAACAGCTCTCTGTCAAGTTGTTGATGCAACAACAAAAGACCCTGCACTGCCATTTCTTGCAGATGATCATAAACGTCTTTTTGTGGTCCAGCAGATTATAGTTTTGGCATAATAAGAAGTATTCTGTTAAGAAGATATACAGACCAACTTGAAGTGTTGGTTGACGGCTGGTGGGTTCCCACAGGCACAGAGACCTCAATCGGGGTAATGAGTCCCCTTGATCAATATTGATCAATACCACAAAAATGTCTACCCTACGAGGACAGACAATACATCTCTATGACAAATCCAGCCAAGTTGTGGTGGACAATAAGCAGTAGTGGCATCACTCAGTTAGTGATTAGGGTGATTGAATGTCATTAACTGACTCTTTGACATGGGGCCTGGATTGCTGGGGACCAAGGGCAGCTATTGGGGACAAACGTGCCTGATGAATGCATGGGACGCACTAGGACCATCTCAATCATTTTAGCTTGTGAAACTCATTTTCCTGCCATAGCAAGATATATTGACATTGGGCTCAAATAACTTGAGAGCTGGTTGGGAGAGTGTCATGAAACTTCATCTCCAAACCCCATTTCTCCAGCTCCCATCTCTAGCATCTGTGGACTATAAATAGCCCCTTCCTCTCTCATCCTATCTCTGCACTGTCTACACTGTCATCTGACAAACTTCCCTTCCCCATCTCGCCAAGTTTTCTCAACAAATATTAGAGTCGCAGAAGATCTGGCAAAACTGACTAGACAATTCCACTGTCCATTTGATGAAGTATGGATGCTGTCTGTACCATCCCTTGTTTACCTCACTGTAGAATGACACAAGACTGATGATGACCTCTGAAGACGAGCCAAGGATGCGTAGTGCTGTATATATCCCATCTACAGATGCCTGCGATTCCTACCACTGAACCGTGAGCCAAACATGGGACTCATTCACACAAATAATCATTGATTTATCACTTCACCTTATAACTCCTCACCTCCACTCTTTCTCTCTGTCCACACACACCTTTACAACAAAGTTTAAACAGTCAAAAAGTTGAATAAAACTGAAAAAAACCTACCTCAAGCGGTTTCATGACTGGCCTGACATGGGCATGCTGACTGGCAAGTAGTAGGCTTCCCTTCCCCGTCACAGAGCTGGAGGTGACGCCTGGCGAAACACACACCAAACACAAGCCAAATTTAGACAGTGAGCACTGGGGTCCACACAGCCAGGAGGGAGGGGGTGATTGGTAAATGAACAAGTTTTATCATGTGTGGCAGCAGAAGTGTGGTCTGAGTGCTGTGTCCTGGGTTGTCTTGCCACTACCAGATGCCAGGATGGACAGACCAGGCAAGGCAGTAGGGAGGAGGAACTAAGGAACAAGAGATGACAGCCATATTGCTTTGATCTTGTCTCAGGGAACCGGGATGGGCAACTTTGGAGGGGGTGTTCCAAAACTTTGTTCAACTTGTTCAGTAGTTGTTACAGAATATGTGGACATATTATTTCTTTGAGATTATTTTGAGCAGATGCGTAGGATTGGAACTGTGACACCTCCAGCATGAGAATAAAGTGGATAATAAGAAATGACTTTGGAAATCATGAGATCCCAACTATATATATAACTTGGTTGGAGTGAATATATTGTTATTATCAGCTTTATGAGAGACAATTTTCTCAATTAAAACAAAATAACTGAACACGCAAATGCCACAGGCTGATTATCTACAAGAGAGAAGACAACTGACAGGTCACATGGATGGAGGCTAAGTGCATTGTCACACATAAAGTGTCAAACATTATAAATAAAATATTTTACACCATCAGACAAATCTATAATTTCTATCACTAATGAAACTATATCAAATGACAATCTTGAATATATAATTTAATATTCGGAAGCGATCAATACTTAACATTTCTAACAAATTAACTTTTAATGTGAAGCGTATTTTAAACCTGCTGTGTGACTAAACCAACAGCAGGGAGATTCAGTAGCTGGACTTGAGTATTACAACTGACTACTGGTACATGCCTTGCTTCCTACTGGTTATATGACCCTGGTATCAAGCACAGAAAAATAACCATCATGAAATTCTTACTTACAAGCCAACAGAGCTAGTACCAAAAGCCGACTTTGTCATACACATCAGTCATGTCATAAAACAGACAGATGGCCACAGTAACCAAACCGTTCCTTTGTAGCCTGACATGATGACTTCAACAGATCCGTTGCTGCCAAACTACCCTTTAACATCTAGCCCATCCTTACATTACATACAAAGTCTTTATGGGCGTTACCATGTACTCCTTCTTAACATGAAGTTATCACCAGTTCTAAACTAAAGAATATTTCTTGACAAACTGTGTCTGGACATGTAATTACAGGCCATAAATAATTCTTTACAAATCCCACCCTACATCGTCTATACTTTTCAAAAAGGAAATGCAGTGAATAACATGCATGTTTTTCAAGTTGAAACATTTTAGGGAATCAGTCATAAGTAGTTGAAGTTTCTAAGATACATTCGGGTATTTCTAAAACATTGATTGTCCATTCTGTCCTAAAGACATAACAAGCAAGTTAGTACACACTTTGTTGCTCACTTCACAGCTGAGTCATACAGGGAAATCATTCAACTTGCTAACAGTTTCTCATAAAAGTATAATTAATTGTTCAATGTAGCTATTATATTCATATGTTGCTATAACATTTTTCTATCTATACGAAAACATAATATAGATTTGTCAGTGTGGTATTTTATTGGTGAATTGAAAAAAAGATGACAACCGGCGAGCAGGGTGATAAGCCAGTGTCATCAGCACATTTTCAGAATGGTGCAGCATTTCATAAAGAGAAAACATAACAATAAAGAACGTATAGTTGACCATAACTACTTTATGTTATAGTAGACAATGAGAATTTAGTGTATGAAATGAAGGTTTACCAGTGTTTTAGTTGTATCAGATTGTGTCAGCTAGATGTGGGAGGAAAACCCATAGGGATAACTGACATAGTCAAACTCAGAAACAATATCATGCAAACCACCAGGAAAACAGCCAACCAGCAGCTGGGACACAACTAAGTGCAGTATGAGAGGAACACTGACAGATTCCTACCCCAACATCTTAATAAATTCATTTATATGTCAGAGAAATATAACACAAGACCAAAAGATTAGAAGTACACAGAAATATCTGTCCATCTCTGACTTGACAGTCTTCCCAATACTGTTTTGATGAACAGGTTATATGAACTGAAACTGAATTTTCATGTTTTCTGTTCAATAACATGTTTTCAGAATTTGTGTGTTTAGAGCGATATGACAACTTTGACAAATGTAGGAAAGCTACAATCAATAGAATATCATCAACTTGTATACCAGTTAGGCTGAGATGGGTGCCCCACTGCAACAAGTGGGATTCTGCCAGCATAGGAAACCAAATGTTCCTCATATCAAACTTTCATGTTACACTTAGTGCCATCTTGAAGTAGTTACTTGGAAAACCATGTGTATACATTGTTTATTTTCCTACTGCAATGAATTAACAATAGTCATAAAAACACAACAAATGATGAACACTATTTGACAAACTGTATGGTGGATATCTTAGTGAATAAGAACTCTAAACAGTGTCTTGTATGTGTGTCAACTAGCACAATTATGAAAGCAGGTATGGCTCAGAATGTATGCGACTCCTGCAATAGCATCTGTGTACCAACAATCCTCTACTTCTGAAGGATTTAAAGAACTGTTTAAATATACACTCTATACATTATGTACATGTCATCACGACAGTCCAGTCTCTGCAACATGTACATCCAGACAATACATCCCAGTCTCTGTAACCTGTCTGTACAGACTACACATCCCAGTCTCTGTAACCTGTCTGTACAGACTATACAGTCCAGTCTCTGTAACTTGTATGTACAGACTACACAGTCCAGTTTCTGTAACCTGTATGTACAGACTATACATCCCAGTTTCTGTAACCTGTATGTACAGACAATACATCCCAGTCTCTGTAACCTGTCTGTACAGACTACACAGTCCAGTCTCTGTGACCTGTATGTACAGACTACACAGTCCAGTCTCTGTAACCTGTATGTACAGACTACACAGTCCAGTTTCTGTGACCTGTTTGTACAGACTACACAGTCCAGTCTCTGTAACCTGTATGTACAGACTACACATCCCAGTCTCTGTGACCTGTATGTACAGACTACACAGTCCAGTCTCTGTAACCTGTATGTACAGACTACACAGTCCAGTTTCTGTGACCTGTATGTACAGACTACACAGTCCAGTTTCTGTAACCTGTATGTACAGACTAAACAGTCCAGTCTCTGTGACCTGTATGTACAGACTACACAGTCCAGTCTCTGTGACCTGTATGTACAGACTACACAGTCAGGTTTCTGTAACCTGTATGTACAGACTAAACAGTCCAGTCTCTGTGACCTGTTTGTACAGACTAAACAGTCCAGTCTCTGTTACCTGTATGTACAGACTACACATCCCAGTTTCTGTAACCTGTATGTACAGACTAAACAGTCCAGTCTCTGTAACCTGTATGTACAGACTACACATCCCAGTTTCTGTAACCTGTATGTACAGACTACACATCCCAGTCTCTGTAACCTGTGTGTACAGACTACACATCCCAGTCCCTGTATCTTGTATGTGCAGACTACACAGTCCAGTCTCTGTAAGCTGTCTGTACAGACTAAACAGTCCAGTCTCTGTAACCTGTTTGTACAGACTACACAGTCCAGTCTCTGTAACCTGTTTGTACAGACTACACATTCCAGTCTCTGTAACCTGTATGTACAGAGTACACATTCCAGTCTCTGTAACCTGTCTGTACAGACTACACAGTCCAGTCTCTGTAAGCTGTTTGTACAGACTACACATCGCAGTTTCTGTAACCTGTATGTACAGACTACACATCCCAGTTTCTGTAACCTGTGTGTACAGACTACACATCCCAGTCTCTGTATCTTGTATGTACAGGTTACACATCCCAGTCCCTGTATCTTGTATGTGCAGACTACACAGTCCAGTCTCTGTAAGCTGTCTGTACAGACTATACATCCCAGTTTCTGTATCTTGTATGTACAGGTTACACATCCCAGTCCCTGTATCTTGTATGTACAGACTACACAGTCCAGTCTCTGTAAGCTGTCTGTACAGACTAAACAGTCCAGTCTCTGTAACCTGTTTGTACAGACTACACAGTCCAGTCTCTGTAACCTGTTTGTACAGACTACACATTCCAGTCTCTGTAACCTGTATGTACAGAGTACACATTCCAGTCTCTGTAACCTGTCTGTACAGACTACACAGTCCAGTCTCTGTAAGCTGTCTGTACAGACTAAACAGTCCAGTCTCTGGAACATGTATGTACAGACTACATTCAATATTATTATATTTGACTTGTTGGCTGTGACTGGATGAAGTGTCTTAGCCTGGCCATCTTCTTAGACTCACAACATGCAACTACTTACACTGACAAATAGGAATTACCACCACATTGGGTAATATTATTAACAATCAGTCTTTGTTTCAATAAATAATGCAAGTGTATTGGACAAAATCAATAAACAATTATCACTTATTGTTACCATATTAAGCTTATAAACGTCTGTATAGTTGTTGATCACAATCAGTGGGCCTGTATGCTGATGACTAGCTACAGATTATTGGATTATGGACAAATTGTCATAAACTGTCATTTGTTGCCATAATCAAAAATATATTTGAATTGCATAAGAATGTCTTTTGAAAAGCAAATCCTTTTTAACATTAAGACACAATGCATTATTTATATGGTTTAATGAGCTCTGTCATAGGTGTCACAAGTATTGGTGAGGGACAGCTGGACTGATTACCCTTCAAACAAGAGGATGTCTATGCATTAACATTGATGACAATAACATGATAATGTTGTCAAGTTAAAAGCCTACAAAAATTGAACAAATTCTTTTGACATTGATTCACTTGTAAATAAAACATTTCTTTGACAACTAAGCCGTTTTTGTTCCACCTATCTGTGTTACACTGGGTGGTCTAGCTATTGGATGAAAGAAAAGAATACTCTATCAAATTTTGCCCCAAACTCCTTTCTGTTTCAGCCTTGTCTTTAAGGCATATGACTTCTTTTCATTTGACTCTTCAATACAATGACTCTCAAAAGGAGAAATTCATACAAAGCAACATTTAACTACAATTTGGATTTGGGCAAATTGATATAAACAGAAATGGTTCAGATTGTATATAAAAGTATATATTTTATTTGGGGATTAGCAGTGTCAGATATAAATGTCAAATAATTGTTTAAAAACTGAAGGAGGGTCACGGCAATATGTCAGATTTGTAAAACATATCAGTTACAAAAGGGTTAATTCCATTTTCAGCTAAGAAACTTTTTCAAAAAAGGCTATGCCTCTCAACCAAAATAATCAATACAAGTGAACTGGTACATCTGATACTGGAGATAGTTAACAAATATGATTAATGCCTGTAATTACATTAGGTAGGACGCCTTTACAAAGCATGTCCTCTATGTGGGGAGGCACCAGCAGAGCTGGGTGATCCTCCTGTCCCGGGAGCTCAGTAGCCCATCATGTCCCCCATACCGTCCTATCAGTTATACCACTGGCCTGCATAAAGTTTTCTAACTCATCACGCAAGCCCAACATTGATCTTACTTGTGACAGCAGTATGTCTGTGCTATTACTGTATCCAGTAGTCCATAAAGTTGGCAAGTTCTAGGTGTCGCCTAGCTCCCTTCTATAGTAAGCAAGCAGTGTGAGAGATGTCCTATCGGAATGGTACCAGTAAGAGGGCAGCATAGACCTATCCCACGACTAGCAGAGCATGGGCCCACTTGGTTGTCACATGAGATCCCAGCCAATGACATTCCGATAGCAGGCAATCTCACTCCTTGCCAATCAATACCAAGCCACTTCACTCAAAGACAGATGGCACTTTAATTCCATATGGTTATGCTAATGCCAGTGTCTTTCATTAAAATTTCCTTTGTGAAGCAATCTCGGCCTAATTAATTCCTGAGACACACAGCATGACAAATCATCCCCTACCCCAGGGATGTGCCCTCAGCTGATCAAATGAGCATAGGCATGTGGGGGTTGGGCAGGACGAGAAGGGACTGGGGAGACTAGCACATGATCAGAGAGAATGTGACACAAGTAAGGGAGACCCTACCAACACGGCGCAACACGGGCCCATATTGATTTCAACATCTGCAAATGTCATGATGTTTGGATCATCGCGATTATTTTGACAGTGCCACCACATGCACGTCGTTTTCGAAAATGTAACAAGTTACAATGAGGACGAATATTGACCGTCGACTCCACGAGTCCCCGCCACGGAACCCTGGGCTCCTATTTCAGGGCAAAATTTATTATAAGTGCAGATTCATTCTGAATTATTAACATTTAAAAGGAGGAGACCAAAAGTTGACGAATCTGAGACTCGTCTGCTAGGAATTGTCATCACGCCGATCGATAGGCCGGTGGAGGCAATCAAAGATACGTCGTCTGCTAGATATAATCGAATAAATAATGCAATTTGTAACGCTATTAGTATATAACGTGTTGATTAATGATTTGGAATACATAGTTTACGTGTTACTGCATCAAAATATGAGGTGTTGGACAACAGTCAACATACAGTTTCAAATCGTAAGGCCAAATGAAATCCAATACCATGCTTAAAATTAGTTAACTCACCGCCGCCATCTTGTCGGTGCCAGCCTTACGAGAAATGACATTTACGACATTACAATATTAATAAGTAATTATTGCACCATATTTTTCATGATATATATACGAAAACATAATTCTTCGCATAATACGTATAAATGGAACGTTTATTTATTGGTTGTAGTTGTTACGACAATGGGTCACATGGTGTAAACAAACCGGAAACCGTCTCAGCGGCGGATTTACAGTTGATCACCAAGCATGACAAGTGCAGTGATATGAAAGTATCACCCAAATGCAAGATTGGATTACATTTCTACTCGGTGACGACATTTATTATGAACTCTTCAATTTGGTCTGTGTTATAACGAGAAGATGATGAGGTAGCTGCAAGTGATAACCCGATATTTTCAAATATTGTTTGTCAATATGACAACAAACATGTCCTGTCAAGTTTTTCAGCTATAAACGTGTTGCCTGAATTCACTTTACTGAAGATTATGTTGTCTTTTGGAATGCACAAACTTGAAGTGATCAAACACGGCTAGAATGCACTTTACCGGGCGCAGCCCTCGCTGCTTCCTTTACGATCCTTAGGGTTAGGGTTAGGGTTTAGGGTTAGGCACCCTTTACGATCCTTAGGGTTAGGGTTTAGGGTTAGGCACCCTTTACTATCCTTGGGGTTAGGCACCCTTTACGATCCTTAGGGTTAGGTACCCTTTACGATCCTTAGGGTTAGGGGTAAGGGTTAGGGTTAGGGAACCCCAGCAGCGCTAATTAATCTGAAAAAGTGCGCCCGGTAAAGTGCCCGGTATTTTGTAGATATTCAGGCTGATACATCAATACACTAATATTTAAAATGGAGCTGTACAGTCCATTTTAAAATTAGTGCAGAATGGACCGTACAATCAAAATATCTGCTTACAATCTGCTTACATTTGTATTGTTGATGTGTATCAGTCCTGAATATCTAAAAAATTAATTAACATCTAAAACTAGGCAAAAACAGAAATGTTTCTCCAAATTAGCAAAGTTCCACAATAATGTACAGCAACCTCACAAGTGACATCCACTGGGACACATTTCTTCAAACATGTAGTACATGTATTTTTAAGTACTTTGGAAACCGAAAATAGCATTTACTTAAGATAGCATTTTTGCAAATTGGTGTGTGGGACAAGGGACATCCCTTAATTTCATCAAGGTAGTTACGAGATAATTAGCTCTTGCTGGCTAAAAGACTAAGAAACTATTACAGAGGATGGAGCTCATACCCATTCATTGTGAAAATGGGCCAAGATATCAAGTATTTTGTATTTGAATACAAATAATAAAACTTTATGACACCTGCTATATCTAACTCCTAACTTATATAACTCATATTTTACCTTCTTTAGTATTATACAAAACATGGAACAATGTTAATATTGGCTAAAACTACATAATATAAATTAATGTTGCATAAAAATGATAAATATATAGGTAATCTACAATAGGGAGTAAGCTCAAGCTCTTCACCAATGTCTCAGTATTTGCTATTTCGGATATTTCCAGATGCTGTAAATCTGTTAATTTTTTTATGCAAATGATCACAGTCCAAGTTGTATCATCAGCTGGGTTTTTTCACATTTGATGAAATCTTGCAAGTATCGGATGGTGAATAATGCAGATGATGACTTATGATTAAATATGCATAATTTACCTCCTACTTTGTGTAAAAAAAAAATAACAAACAAAAAAGAAAACAATCAGATTTGAGCATACTCCAGTTTGTATTGGACAAATGATATTCAACAGAAACACAACCCTTTCAAAAGATTCATGGTTCTGAATCATTTTGAAAATGGTATAGTGATTTGCTGGTGCTTTGTTAGTGAATGGCACATGATAAAATAATTACTATGCTTTGCACCCATGAAGATCCGGTTTAGTAACCCATGCTTGTTGTAAGAGGTGACTTACGGGATCGGAGGGTCAGATTCACTGACTTGGTTGACACATGTCATAGTATCCCAATTGTGTAGATTGATGCTCATGCTGTTGATCACTGGATCATCTGATCTGGACTCAATTATTTACTGACTGCCACCATATAGCTGGACTATTGCTGAGTGTGATGTTAAACAACAAAGAAACCAACTATGCTTTGCAGTAAGATATTTCTAGCATTTGGCTTATACTACACATGGCCCTCAGCAAGTAGACAATTCAAATTCGATTAACTAGAGCAGATTTATCAATTGTCAGAGCTCCAGATAAGATTTAGCTCATGTGGGTACTGTACCCACTGTATTTTTTTGGAGTGGGTATTATGAATGTTGAGTGGGTATTTCATTTTCCGTTACCCACTGCTTTCAAATATGTGCGTATTTCAGTCATTTTACTCACCTAAGTATTATACGTGACTGAGTAAGTTTACTAAGCAGGTATGTTCTGCCTTATGTCATACCTAATCCAAACCAACTTAAATATAATGGAAATGATTTCATAAAAAATCTCTCATCCTATACTGACAGTACAACACTTGTCCTATACTAACAGTACGACTTGATAGCAATCGATGTCTTTTTCATTACACAAGCGGTTTTTATAAAATATATTCCATACGCATTTGTTTTAAACATTTTGCGTATCTCACATTTTAAATGCATAATTGGTACGCAACAATTATGTTTCAATGCGTAATTGGAAATTTTATATACAGATTTTACCCGGATACACAGCTTATCTGGGCCTCTGAATTGTAAAAATCTTATTTGCCCATGTTGATGGGCCTTTTATAAGTAGAGAGCTTATAAATAATGAACAAATAGATATCCTTGTTTATTTGTTTTTTTTGCAAATTTTGATAGGACGGAACACTAGTTACTTTGATGACAGTAAGCATTTGTTTGGATGAAAATGGCGTTATTCCATTGTGGATACAGGCTGCTGATGTGCGAATGTACATTTTGGTATGTTGCCGCGACTCATCATTAATATGTACATTGTTTTACAAACGAAAATGGTAGTGTATGACTGTGAATGTATGATTGTTCATTTTGTGGTTGTCACAAAAGTATTGACATGTAATGTATTATAATGCTTTAAAAAAAGACATGTCTTTGGTTTTTGGTGTTCTGTAAACAATGTTTTATTTGTGCTTCTTGCAGATGAAAATAATTTCTTACAACTACCTGCCAACTGATGGGATTGGATGTTGATGTCCAACATGTCCACTATATCGCTAGAATTTGACTGCAAGAAAGGTAGGTCACACAAAATACTAACAGTATTCATCTAGCCTCTGTTATAATATGTGAGTTACCTTTTGTACATTGTCAACTCTGTTAATAGGTTGTGATAAAGCTGAAATTTAGGGTGGTCCAATTCTGTTTGTGGACTGCGACTGTATGTTCTTTATGTTCAGTGAGATAAATATCCTCCAGCATTCCATTGGTTCAGTGTTTCGCTAATTGTACATAGTCTATATATATGTCCATTATCAGTCTGTATCCTTCACCCGACGAAGGACTAAGACTTGACACCGAAACGTGTTTAACAAGTAAAGAAGTTGATATCTTTGACTCATGTACATAGCTGTTAAACCTGAAGCATCAATGGCATTCATGAGCAAAAAATACACACAGTAAGATCATGTTGATGTAAAAGTGGTCATCAGAGGGTCTCGGTGTTCGATGTGTATGGGTTACAGGTGTCATGGATAGTGGTGTATTGTGTGTGTTGGATGGGTGACCTCCAGACCTCTCTCAGGTGTCCTGGACAGTGGTGTATTGTGTGTGTTGAATGGGTGACCTCCAGACCTCTCTCAGGTGTCCTGGACAGTGGTGTATTGTGTGTGTTGGATGGGTGACCTCCAGACCTTTCTCAGGTGTCCTGGACTGTGGTGTATTGTGTGTGTTGGATGGGTGACCTCCAGACCTCTCTCAGGTGTCCTGGACAGTGATGTATTATGTGTGTTGGATGGGTGACCTCCAGACCTCTCTCAGGTGTTCTGGACAGTGGTGAATGGTGTGTGTTGGATGGGGGGCCTCCAGACCTCTCAGGTGTCCTGGACCGTGGTGTATTGTGTTTGTTTGGATGGGTGACCTCCAGACCACTCAGGTTTCCTGGATAGAGTTGAATGGTGTGTGTTTGGATGGGTGGCCCCTAGAACTCTCTCAGGTGTCCTGGATTGTGGTGAATGGTGTGTGTTTGGATGGGTGACCTCCAGACGTCTCTCAGGTGTCCTGGACAGTGGTGAATGGTGTGTGTTAGATGGCTGACCTCACCTCTCAGGTGTCCTGGATAGTGGTGAATGGTGTGTGTTTGGATGGGTGGCCTCCAAACCTCTTCTGGATAGTGGTGAATGGTGTGTGTTGGATGGGTGACCTCCAGACCTCTCTCAGGTGTCCTGGATAGTGGTGTATGGTGTGTGTTTGGATGGGTGACCTCCAGTCCACTCAGTTGTCCTGGATAGTGTTGAATGGTATGTGTTTGGATGGGTGGCCTCCAGACCTCTTCTGGATACTGGTGTATTGTGTGTGTTTGGATGGGTGACCTCCAGTCCGCTCAGGTATCCTGGATTGTGGTGAATGGTGTGTTGGATGGGTGACCTCCAGACCTCTCTCAGGTGTCCTGGATAGTGGTGTATGGTGTGTGTTTGGATGGGTGGCCTCCAGACCACTCAGGTGTCCTGGACAGTGGTGAATGGTGTGTGTTTGGATGGGTGACCTCCAGACCTCTCCTGGATAGTGGTGTATTGTGTGTGTTTGGATGGGTGGCCTCCAAACCTCTCCTGGATAGTGGTGTATGGTGTGTGTTGGATGGGTGACCTCCAGACCTCAGGTGTCCTGGATAGTGGTGAATGGTGTGTTTGGATGGGTGGCCTCCAGACCTCTCCGGTATAGTGGTGAATGGTGTGTGTTTGGATATGTGGCCTCCAGACCTCTCAGGTGTCCTGGATAGTGGTGTATGGTGTGTGTTTGGATGGGTGAGCTCCAGACCACTCAGGTGTCCTGGACAGTGGTGAATGGTGTGTGTTTGGATGGGTGACCTCCAGACCTCTCCTGGATAGTGGTGTATTGTGTGTGTTTGGATGGGTGGCCTCCAAACCTCTCCTGGATAGTGGTGTATGGTGTGTGTTGGATGGGTGACCTCCAGACCTCTCAGGTGTCCTGGATTGTGGTGAATGGTGTGTGTTCGATGGGTGACCTCCAGGCCACTCAGGTGTCCTGGATTGTGGTGAATGGTGTGTGTAGGATAAGTGACCACCAGACCTCTCAGGTGTCCTGGATACTGGTGTATGGTGTGTGTTTGGATGGGTGACCTCCAGACCAGTAAGGTGTCCTGGATTGTGGTGAATGGTGTGTGTTGGATGGGTGACCACCAGACCTCTCAGGTGTCCTGGATAGTGGTGTATGTGTGTGTGTTGGATGGGTGGCCTCCAGACCTCTCAGGTGTCCTGGATAGTGGTGTATGTTTGGATGGGTGGCCTTTGTGTGTTCTCTCAGGCTGATGTTTATGTACAATTTGCTTAAAAATGGTGGCACATCACATGAACACAAGTTGCCTAAAATACATTGACTTTGGATATTTAAACCCATGACCAATTACAACCAACAAGCCAATAGCCAATATACAAGTACAGCAATAACCCCAGTATTGCTTGTAGTAGTGGTGATGTCTTGTACAAATGTAAGTCTACTTTCAGATGTTGATGTGAGTCAGTTGCTGGCCCAAAACAAGAGTCTTACCTCTGAGCTGAAGCAGTGTCAGGTAAACATTCTGCTTACATTTGGCTGACCTTTAAACAAGATGCTTACATTTGGCTAAAAGGTAACCATTCTGCTTACATTTGGTTGAAAAGTAAACACGATGCTTACATTTGTCTGAAACGTGAAGAAGATGCTTAAATTTGGCTGAGAATCAAATTTGATTGCTATTCAGTGTGGGAAATTAATTGTGATGCCATCATTTATCCGACTAGATCATCATAAATTGTAACTATGTAATGTGAATGACGGATTGCTTGTTTATGAATTTGGTGCTATGACATATTTTATTTGTAAATAATGATGTAATGGATATATATGTTTTCAAGGAACTCATTTGGACTTTTTCTTAAAATGAGTATGAATGCAGACTTGGTGCCGTCGCTATATGGCTGGAATAATGCCGATGTGACGTAAAACTCAACTCAACTCAACTCAACTCTGACTAGATTTCCAGATCAGATTTTCATGAACTTGTTATCAACTTTGAGCTGTTCAATAAAAACCTCCCAAAACAAACAAAAAAGCTTTGAGCTGTTCATGAGCATTTAGGTCATGTGACCAGGTCTGTGCCAATGCTCATGACACAAAAAGTAAAACATCAAGATTCCTTCTTTAGTTAAGAATGGCTAGTGAAATGAATCTTTTTGTTAAAAGTTACCCCTCAGTTAATTTGTTAATTCAGTAAACATTACAGTGTTACACCATACTGTAAACATTAGCCCATGTTGATATTCATGTGGGAGGTGGGGTAGCCTAGTGGTTAAAGCATTTGCTCATCATGCCGAAGACCCGGTGTAACAGGCCAAACTTTCCCCTGGCCAAACCTTCCCCGGGGAAACTTTAGCCTAGGCCAAACTTTCCTCCCTCCTAGGCTTAATCGTCCCGGGGAAAGTTTGTCCTAGGCCAAACTTTCCCCACCCCACCAACTTTAAGGCTACTTGTTCCCCATCCTTGTTCTTATATCAAAAGGGTGAGATTCCGGCCTAGCTGGGCTATTCCCCAACCTTGTTTTCATGTTTATGTTCGTCTTGAAAAAGTCAGAAATGAAAATAAGACATAGCTATTCACGTGAACACATTGATAAGATATTATGTTGATGTCAAGTTCCATTAACAATTTACAGGTCATCTTCATCTTCAATTCCCCACACAGGTACAATGTGTGAAGCCCATTTCTGGTGTCCCCTGCCATCATTACACTTGTAACAGTTTTAGTTTCCATGTGATTTTCATGGCAATTATGAAACAAATATTTGGCATTAATTGCATGATGTTTTGGAGATAAAAAAATATGTGTTCATAAGACTACTGTTTTCGCTGAATTAGCAACCAATATGAGTTTGAACTTCACTGAGAAAAGATCCTAGGAATTCGTATTACACTCTGTCATTTGCATTCTGTTGTACTGTGCAAACTGAATTGCCACATCTCCATTTGTTATCTATACTCAGCAGCAAAACAAACATCAGTACGAATTCAAAATTAGATGGGCACTGTAATCAAGTCATTACAGAAATGGACAAAATAAGCTGATCAAAAACATTTTTTTGTGTACAATATCTTGACACATCAATGAATAACTCAGCACAATTTCAAGACATTGCGTGAACGTTTGCAGTCCATTCAGACCCTTAACTTCAGTATCTAGTGTGACAACCACGAGCTGCAATAACTGCAGCACAGGATCTATGCATGGAGTGCACCAATCGATTGATGAAGGCCATTGGCACCTTGAACCACACTCTGAGAAAGGCCTGGTGCAATAATTAGGCCTTGGTATGACATTATTCAGTCTCCACTGAATTTCATCCCAAAGATGTTCAATTGGGTTTAAATCAGGACTAAGGACTGGCCACTGCATAATGTTGACATCGTTCTGCTGTAGCTTTGGCAGTATGGGCCCGGACGTTATCATGCTGGAAAATGTTCCGGTGACGTGCGAAATGTGGTATGACGTGGGGTCTGAGAGCTTGGTCGATGTAGCGCAGCGCTGTGATCCTGCCTCCTCTCCCTGGACCAAGGTTCTGGAACACCACAATACCAACTCTCTGGTTCAGGCCTATTCCACCCCATACCATGATGCTTGCTCCTCCCCATGAGTCTCTTTCCATAACACATTGGTCTGAGTAACGCTGGCCACGTCGTCTCCATATTCTTGTTCTGCCATCTGCAGTTGATACGCAGTACCGACTCTCATCTGTTAACAGAACAGTTCTCCATTGCCTGTATCGCCAGTTTTGCTGATGTAGGGCAAACTGTAGACATTCACGCCGATGACGAGGGGTGAGGATAGGTCCACGGTAAGGTCTACGGCAATGGAGGTTCCCGCTGTAAAGATGTCGGCATACTGTATCAGTACTGATTGGTCTTCCGTGTGTTCCCAGTGTCTGGCATGTTGTTTCGGATGCCTGCATGAAGGGATTCTGTACATGCTGTCGCACAACATGGCGGTCTTGTTGTCTTGTGGTCACCCTTGGTCTGCCAGTACGGGGGCGATCATTTGTGGTGTTGGTGGCCCGGAAACGTTGCTGCAGCCTGTAGATGGTCCAAACGTTGACCTGGAAGTGATTGGCAACGGCTTGTGGAGTGTGGCCAGCTTCAAGTCTTCCTAGCGCCTGGTTCCTCTGAGCTGTCGTGAGTCACGGCATCCTGCTGATGTTATAATGTGAATGTTTCAGACAGGTTTGGGGGTGCATTTTATAGGGCTGGTCCTTGTGAACATGAGTTGCATGAAAAACATAGAGAACACCGTACCATCTCCCGAGATCGGGTTGCGTTTTTGAGACCATTTCCTGGGTTCCATTCTGAGTTTGGGAAGGAATGTCTTTGCTCAGGTAAAGTTGGAGATATTGTCAAAAATATACAATCAAAACAGTAAATGAGTTTACAGTTATCCATTTCTGCGAAGGAAAATTCCAAACTGACGTTTCTTTTGCTGCTTAGTATATATTGCTAATATCAGCATTTCAAACTACATGCACATGAATATTATCGTCTCCACTGAAATGGCTGTCAGATTGTCAGCTTTATAGTTTTGCACAAACTTTATCAACAATTTGCCTGGTAGTGGAGAAAGAGTATTTAACATAGCTTGTAGATGGACCATCAGTTTGCACTTTTTTTAATGTAATCTGATCATACTTAAAGGGTACTAAAAGCATCCTATAAAAGAATTCTGCCTGTCTTGTGGTAAAACCAAGATGGACATTAGCTTGTTATGAAATGGAAACAAGCTTCATGTTCTTTTTTTTCCAACAACAGTTTTAATTCAGTTATCAACAAACATATGCCATTCTGTTTACATGTTATGAGAGCAAAGTGCATATCCATACAACATGTAGTAATACAAAGTATCAAGGCTCCATCAATCACACCAAAACACACATATTAACACTAATATTAAACTGCTGAATTATTTGGGAAATTACATGCTATGGCAAACTTATGACACAGTATAGTTACCTTTTATTTTATGTTCATGTTCTAATATTGGATGGAGTAGCATGTTAACATGTAAATATTCTAGAAAAAGGTATTGTCTTTTGGACATGTATTAGTTTTCACCTAGGACTGATTTCATAGCCATAGATAGGTAGTCAAACATGACTGGTATGGTATGTAACGTAATTGGTATCACAGCTGTGTCACTTTTCAAATATTCATTCTTTGAAGGGAAAATTAGTGCTAATTGTTCGTTAGCGAGATGAAGGAAACTGTACCCAAGAATGAGGGATGCACATAATTCTCAAGTGCACATTATACTTTGAAAAATACAGTATGTCCACAGCCTCTCTTAGATTGTGTTATATTCCTCTCATCTATACACACAAGTCTTTGTCCAAATAACTGAATGTAAACATTAGGATCTTTACATGTTGTTCATCATATGGAGAAAGTCTGTTGAAGAAGCAACATCCATGAAACATAAGGATCTTTACATGTTGTTTATCATATGAAGGAAGTCTGTTGAAGAAGCAACATCCATGAAACATTAGGATCTTTACATGTTGTTTATGATATGGAGGAAGTCTGTTGAAGAAGCAACATCCACGAAACATTAGGATCTTTACATGTTGTTTATGATATGGAGAAAGTCTGTTGAAGAAGCAACATCCATGAAACATTAGGATCTTTACATGTTGTTTATCATATGAAGGAAGTCTGTTGAAGAAGCAACATCCACGAAACATTAGGATCTTTACATGTTGTTTATGATATGGAGAAAGTCTGTTGAAGAAGCAACATCCATGAAACATAAGGATCTTTACATGTTGTTTATCATATGAAGGAAGTCTGTTGAAGAAGCAACATCCATGAAACATAAGGATCTTTACATGTTGTTTATCATATGAAGGAAGTCTGTTGAAGAAGCAACATCCATGAAACATTAGGATCTTTACATGTTGTTCATCATATGAAGGAAGTCTGTTGAAGAAGCAACATCCACGAAACATTAGGATCTTTACATGTTGTTTATGATATGGAGAAAGTCTGTTGAAGAAGCAACATCCATGAAACATTAGGATCTTTACATGTTGTTTATCATATGAAGGAAGTCTGTTGAAGAAGCAACATCCATGAAACATTAGGATCTTTACATGTTGTTCATCATATGAAGGAAGTCTGTTGAAGAAGCAACATCCATGAAACATTAGGATCTTTACATGTTGTTTATCATATGAAGGAAGTCTGTTGAAGAAGCAACATCCATGAAACATAAGGATCTTTACATGTTGATCATCATATGAAGGAAGTCTGTTGAAGAAGCAACATCCATGAAACATTAGGATCTTTACATGTCGTCAAGGGTTTCAAACACTAAAACAGTAGCTACAAAATCGGTTATGTACGATTATGAGAAAATGTGATTGATTGCTTGGTCGTTTGGTCACTGCAACCAATCTTCGATTATTTCAATTAATTGGACCACCACTATTGTGATTGTGTTGGGAAACAATTCTCCCCTACCAACCTGGCAGCCAACAAATTCTCCTGGATCCTGATGTGTATTGTTATAAATGCTGAGAAAGTTGTGTACTGTGGATTCCTCATGTGATCTGTGTAACTAACTATCTGATGGTGGACAGTTTCTGTTGGCATGAAGTTCTATGTCATCACAGTATAATTACTAACAAACACAAAGTCAAGGAGATGATGGCATCTTACACAAATAAGCCATCAGAGATGTTTCTTGGTATTGTCCTCAGGAGCCATCGCTTTCCAGACTCCCACCAGGGCAAAAATGAAAAGAACCATTGTGATTTCAACATGGTCGTACATCCCCCTCTGCCCATGGAGCAGGAGATGGAAAGGTGTATGATGTTGCCATGGGAGTAGGTGGATAAAGGGATGAAAGTGAGAATTGCCGGTACTTGCTGGACAAACCTGACACCACTTGTTCCCTAAGATTTGGAGAATTCATGATGGCTCTGGTGAAACTTTTGCAATCAGCAATTACAGAATTAGTCAATCAAATCTATACTCTTAGAAGAAGGATATTTCTGCTTTACAACTTACCATCTCCAAGGATAAGTTAGACAAGAGATCAACATACACCTACCTGCCAGCCTCTTACCAACATCACTGCTTGGTCCCACCTGTCCCTCTGTTATAAACTAGCTGTGTTGAAGAAGCATTAGTGTGTCATACAGACCCTGAAACAAATCTGTCCAAGATTGACCATGCAAGTCTAGAATATGTAGCAAGTCTAGATTTCCACAATTTCAGGCATGAAGAAAGTCTCAGGGCTCCTTTTCATTATGTTTTTTGTACAATGAACTGTTTTTTCTGTAAAATATGTTCATTTCAGAGACTAGTTGGTAGTCTAAAGAAGGATGTACATTGTTGGGAAATGAAGTGACAATCGCGGGGTGTGTTTTAGCAGGTTTATGCCTTTGGATTGGTTGACAGTTAAAAGTAAGGTTTGTTGAATATCTGAAGATTTGATACTATAAGGACAGCCATTACACAGAAAGAATGGCGGCTTTTGGCTATAATGTAATGGAAGTAGTATTCCTTGAATTAAACGCAATTATACCTGTAACTTTTGTTTGATTTTTGTTGTAATTTTAGGGAAACCATTGAAAGAATATTATCAAACATTAATCTAGTAACTTTTGATCCCTAGAGAGTATTAATCTGCATCTGTTTTCATCTTATGTTATTTCTCTCTGTTATCATAACTATTAGGATTTTGGGACTTGGATAACTTGGATTTGTAAAGCATGAGTTACAGAATGAAAGGAAGAATGTCACTACAAAGGCTGAACTTGATAGAGAATCACAGTGTGCTGTAAGGTTGGCTAGAGTATTGATGCCCAGCTTTTCCTTGGTAAAAAAGACTCCCAGTTGCCATAACTTCTTTCCTGTCACCACTTTAATTGATACAGCTAATAAAGTTAATTAATTACAACAAGATGATGGCTCTTAGAGTGAGTTACACAATACAACTTGGGCACTATCTGTTCACCAACCTTCCTTACATGTGGCAAAGTGGGAGTGCATGAAGTGTGATAGCAAGGACCTAATCCCCTGTCAAGAACGCAATCTGTAATGAAAACCTCCCTGGTATATCACAGACTGGGATGTCTCAGGGATGTGTAATTGTTACCAACTGAAGAACACAGTTGTTACTGTCACCAGACATGGTGGGCTCCTGATGGCGTGGCTCACTGCCAACTGGGCCAGGTACATGTGCTGTATACATGGCCACAGGATGCAGGTACCTCTGTTTCACTGTGACAGCCAGTCAACTGACTTAGTGTTTTCACCAGTTTCGGATCACTTTAAGCTTCAACATCATGACAGTACATTTTAACTTCATGAAGGCTCCATATAAGTCACCTTTGTAATGGCAAGCACAGTAGCAATAAATATTTCCAAGAACATCGCAAATAAGGGTAACAAAAAAGGGTAAAATGATTGGATGCCAAATTGTTAAAATATTAGGACTATCAAGGATGATATGTCAGTAACCCCTTATGATAAATCATATGTATCTTCAGTACTTCTAAGTTCTTTTGGGGTTGGACTATTAGCAGAATGTACTATATCACAGAAAGTTTTTTTTGGTACGCTGCATGATGCATGACCTGTTCTTGAGTGAGATGTGATGAGAATGGGATATGCCTTGTTGATGTAACTCTAGCTGGCCTGGATTGTCATTAGTGTCACCATATTGGGGCTGAGGTAGTCCCTGGAAGGCTGCCAACCAGGCAGGGCTTGGTACATGTGCAGAGTCTGGCCACTGTCAATTACTCCCAGGCTGTGGGAAACTGTCACAACCTTCACACTCATCTCTGCAGCATCAGAATTACTCATAGAGGTATACTTAAATATTCTTCTTGAGAATTAAACTTTCAGTGTAAAGTTTTTAGTTGTGAGTTTTGGTATGTATGATTGATGTAAATTTCATAGATTAGAACAATGCAGAGAGTGACACACGTCCAGGAGATTTCAGTCAGAAGTTATTTTGTTATGCTGGAAATATACATACCTTTATGAATTGAAAACAGATTTTATCACATAATACTCGCTTTGTTCATAATTTTGGTCACTGGTGACTTGGTCATCAAAGACACTGCAATCCTCTGTGTAGAAACAACTTTCAAATCCTCTTCCTTTATTACATCATTTCTATAAACCCTGTAGTTTTTTTGCAATCCCACAAAACTAATCTTCAGAATTTTCAACAGAAGTCCTTTTCACTGTCAACTAGTAACAACTAGTGGGTGAGGTGATATTACTGCCAATCAGCATCTTGCTCTTCAGTTTCTTTCAAGGTGGGAAAACCACTCTTTTTCATTTGTGTGTTTTCACCCGTGTCAATGCCTCCCGCTTTATGGAGATTTTTGAACAGCCCTTCTGAATCAGTAGACTGCCATGAAATCTAATGGGTTTTACATTATTTCCATCAAAGCAGACAGCTTAAACAGCAACAATGTTAACAAACAAAGAATAATTTCCCGCTAAAGAGGTTAACCACACTGGGTACAACAATGGCACCCTTCCACCAATACGTCTGTATGACCACCCCACACAGCCTCCAGCATGTGTCCGTCTTGTTGTCAAAGTAGAGGCTGGCCACCCTGGGTACAACAATGGCACCCTTCCACCAATACGTCTGTATGACCACCCCACACAGCCTCCAGCATGTGTCCGTCTTGTTGTCAAAGTAGAGGCCGGCCACACTGGGTACAACAATGGCACGTTTCCACCAATACGTCTGTATGACCACCCCACACAGCCTCCAGCATGTGTCCGTCTTGTTGTCAAAGTAGAGGCTGGCCACCCTGGGTACAACAATGGCACCCTTCCACCAATACGTCTGTATGACCATCCCACACAGCCTCCAGCTTGTGTCTTGTCTTGTTGTCAAAGTAGAGGCTGGCCACCCTGGGTACATGGGTCAACTAAGTCAGTGAGCCTGACCACCTGATCCCATTAGTCCAGAAGTGATGTCATAACTGTAGGTATATAGATAGACAAGAAATAGAAATATCATAGATGGTTTTAATACATTGTACAAGGAACTAGTTCATAGTGTGAAATGAATGTCAGATCTTTTACAAACTGTTGAATTAGCGTTTTGTCAGTTATGATTAGATGTTAGTTACATTATTGTTAAAACACGAATATGGCTTCAATTTGCCTGTGTCAAATCCTTTTGTTGTTTACCTTTATTGGACTAAAAGTGAATGAGAGATATCTTTTACAGCGCTATTACATCACAGACTTTTACCATGGTTTAACCTTGACCCATCTCTCAATTGCTGTATGGTCAAACACCGTTGTGTCAGTGTCTGATGGTCAAACACCGTTGTGTCAATGTCTGATGGTCAAACACCGTTGTGTCAATGTCTGATGGTCAAACACTGTTGTGTCAATGTCTGATGGTCAAACACCGGTGTGTCAATGTCTGATGGTCAAACACTGTTGTGTCAATGTCTGATGGTCAAACTTATGGCTGCCTCAAAGTATTAGTTTGGTCCTTTGTGGTCCTCCTTCAGTCATCATTTTTCCTTGTTCAAACCTCAGTTAACTTGAAGTATTGAGGTTGGTTCCTTCAACTTTAACGCATTTGACTGTATATAGACACTGCTGAGACTCCTTTTTCATGGATTGTTCTCTCAATTTACATCTGTGATAATATAGAGAATATGTTTTTGATAAACCTCATGATCACATACCCTTCCTTTTTTAACATAATAATATGTTCATTTTATTTTTTTAACCATAAATTATATCCTAACATTAATACACTTGGATTCACTTATCCTTGACTGGCAACCAATTTTGGCATTTTCATTTAAGGAAAAATCAAGGCATGAATATATAGGCTAACTGATTATACTGAGTGATTGATCAAAGAATCCACTACACTACAATTTGTCAGTCATCATATTGATAAGTGTCTTGTGGAAGATTCCTTGAAAAATGTAGATATTTTGGAGTTTGTGAACTACTTTACTATGTGTTGGTGTAAAAGTTGTACTTTTGGTGTGCTTTGTGAATATGTGTACTACTGTCTACCCCCCCCTCCCCCCCCCCCCTCCACGTCCTCTCCTAGTCACCTCCTCTAAAGTCTCCCAGGGAGGAACATACATCTTGCAATCTCCCAATTAGTGACATCCTATCTGGGCAAAGTGATATAGTCACGAAAATATACATGAGACAGGCATGCATGTGTCATGCATTAACAAGACGCTGATGACTGTCATCCAAGATACAGAGGCGTCACACTCCAATGCATTAACATCCTCAGGTGAACTTTTTATGTCAGTTTTTGTCTTGTGTCATGTACTTGTGAGGAACTTATCTACCATGCAGATTGTGTTTCCTGTGCCGCCGACTCTGCCCCTTCATCCCCACCAGCGTATATTTCCATGGTATTCTGACATCTGCTGGGGTTTGTGAACATGCTGCTTCAGTTTTACATCTTCTCATGTCAGGACCAGCATATAGGTGGTGATTATGTAATTTTGGTGATGATGATACCATCAACACTGATCAAGTTTTCTTGTGAGGTAGATGCATCTACTGATGGTGTCCACATATTTTAAAAGGCAATGTTCCCCTATGTACCAAGAGGAGCAGCCGGTAACAGTAAACACATTCTGGGAATACATGGGCAGTTGTGAAACCTAAAACATGCATGGCTTGTTGGACACAATAGTCAAGAATACATCTGAAATATCAGATCTCTGATCCTGTATTCCACTTTAAAGAAAATTCATTTTAAATAATATATTTTAAGAATAAATCTCAGTTCTGAAAGCGTATTTGTTCAAAATGAGGGACATACCCTGGGATTTGTATGTATCCTGTGTGTGGACTGCAAAACACAACATGAAGGACATTTTGAAAATGCACTTGTGATTAGACAGAGCTTCCAAAGTATACCGCAAAGCCCATTGCCCTGAACTGCAAACATAAAAAGTATTATACAGAATGAAAGGGTTCAGTTGGTCCTGTCTTGTGAAATTTTGTTTTGTAAAAAGCATGTTCCTGTTTACATGATGAGGAGAAATGGCTGTTGGATACATCATAGCACATGCAATTATCAACATAGCATGGACTGACTGACTGACTGAGTTTGGTTTTACGCCGCTTTTAGCAATATTCCAGCAACATCACGGCGGGGGACACCAGAAATGGGCTTCAAACATTGTGCCCATGTGGGGATTCGAACCCGGGTCTTCGGCGTGACGAGCCAACGCTTTAACCATTAGGCTACCCCACCGCCCAACATAGCATGGAACTTCTCAACTATATATCTATAAATTTTTGTGTACAAGAAAAGTGTAAATTGACACAAGAAATAAAAACAGATAATTTTTTAGTTAAGAGCTCGAACTTACAGTTGTAGAACAATGTGCTACTGAGACATAGTACATGAATCAAGTTTCAACTTGAAACTTTACATAACTTTACATACTTACAGGACTTTACCACAGAAACATTGACATATGTACAGAACTTTACCACAGAAATTCTGACATATCTACAGAACTTTACCACGGAAACATTGACATATGTACAGAACTTTACCACAGAAACATTGACATATGTACAGAACTTTACCACAGAAACATTGACATATGTACAGAACTTTACCACAGAAACATTGACATATGTACAGAACTTGATCACAGAAACATTGACATATGTACAGAACTTTACCATGGAAATTTTGACATATGTACAGAACTTTATCACGGAAACATTGACATATGTACAGAACTTTACCACAGAAACATTGACATATGTACAGAACTTTACCACAGAAACATTGACATATGTACAGAACTTTACCACAGAAACATTGAAATATGTACAGAACTTTACCACAGAAACATTGACATATGTACAGAACTTTACCATGGAAACATTGACATATGTACAGAATTTTACCACAGAAACATTGACATATGTACAGAACTTTACCACAGAAACATTGACATATGTACAGAACTTTACCACAGAAACATTGACATATGTACAGAACTTTATCACGGAAACATTGACATATGTACAGAACTTTACCATGGAAATTTTGACATATGTACAGAACTTTACCACGGAAACATTGACATATGTACAGAACTTTACCACAGAAACATTGACATATGTACACAACTTTACCATGAACATTGACATATGTACACAACTTTACCATGGAAACATTTACACATACAGAACTTCATGAAAACACTACACACAAAATTAATGTGCAGAATTACCACAGAATCTAACATGCACAGAACTTCACTGCTGCACTGTAAAAGGGTTGTCATTTTGTTTGTGATGCTGCTTATTAGATGACCAGAGGAACATCATACTTCAGTTACATTTAAATAATGTATGTTATTCATGATGTTCTTGAAGCTTTACGATGGGGTCTGGTCGCTATGTATTTACGATGTCTATGACCTATACCCCACACATCCAGTTCATAGAAGAGTCAAGTTGGAGGAAATGTAATCCAAGTGCTGGACCGTCAGCATGCAGTCATGGTATAATGACAAGCAAGAAGAGACAGACCAAAGTGTATTGTGCCTTGTTTCAAGCACTGAGAACCCTGCTGAACCAGCACCCCTTTCATGTTAGTCGTCTTGGGACAGAGAAGATGCCACCTCCACAAGGCTTTGGCAGTTCCTCTGTAATTCAGTTGATGTAACCTCTTTGTTAGATTGTGCTAATGTGTATACAAGCTGTTTGTTACATATTGTATCAACATAAATGTCATAATCTTTCAGGCTGACAAGGAATTTGTGTGGTCATTATGGAAACGGCTGCAGGTATCCAATCCAGATGTGACGGAGGCAATATCACTTGTCATTCAGAGGTACTCACTTGCAGCCTTACTTCACACTTTATGGTTCACTTTCACACACTCAAATATATATATGTTATTAAATATAATTCAGTTGAAACCTTTTTGTTTGATGATGTTCAAAAATGAACAGTATATCAACTTCCCATATTTGATATTTAATTTTCAACTATGTTTGTTGCTGAAAACTAGCAGCAGTATCAAAGACAGCTCTGAAAGACCATTTCAGAGTATATGTTTAAACTTTTTAGTAAGTCATTAAGATTAATTGATGCGTATCCTGAACTGTGCAGGGAGAAGGAGAAGTCAGAGGCCAAAGACCTCAAGGTTCTGGAGATCCTGCAGATCAAGGATGACCGTATTGAAGAGCTCCAGAACATTGTAGCCAAACAGTCGCAGGAAATCAGTGACCTGCTCACTAAGTGAGTTCAGCACCCAGTCCCTAAACAGTAGAGTAAACCTTTGTGCACATCTCAGACAATATTCAGTCTGATGTTCCTGCTGATCAAATGTTTCCATTTCACAAATAAACATAAGGTCTTACTATTACTATGGAAGAGACTGAATAAGGTCTTACTATACTGTGGAAGTGATTCAATAAGGTCTTACTATTACTATGGAAGAGACTGAATAAGGTCTTACTATACTGTGGAAGTGATTCAATAAGGTCTTACTATTACTATGGAAGAGACTGAATAAGGTCTTACTATACTGTGGAAGTGATTCAATAAGGTCTTACTATTACCATGGAAGTGATTGAATAAGGTCTTACTATTACTATGGAAGTGATTGAATAAGGTCTTACTATTACTATGGAAGTGAATGAATAAGGTCTTACTATTACTGTGGAAGTGATTGAATAAGGTCTTACTATTACTATGGAAGTTACTGAATAAGGTCTTACTATTACTATGGAAGTGATTGAATAAGGTCTTACTATTACTATGGAAGTGATTGAATAAGGTCTTACTATTACTATGGAAGTGATTTGATAAGGTTCTACTATTACTATGGAAGTGATTGAATAAGGTCTTACTATTACTATGGAAGTGATTGAATAAGGTCTTACTATTACTATGGAAGTGACTGAATAAGGTCTTACTATTACCACGGAAGTGACTGAATAAGGTCTTACTATTGCTGTTAAAGTGACTGGAGCTTTTGGAAGAAAACTGGAGCACCTTTCATTAGTGACAAATATAATGACAGACATTGTTGATCAGCTATGCAGGGTAAATGATTTTATCAGAATTTTTGCTAACATGAGCCTCCATAGTGTAGGTAAAGTAAGACTGTAGTCATGTTGTAGTAGTGAAGCACTTCTGAAGCAGTGACACTATTGATGATGATACAATCTTGAAGTGTCCCTGTTGTCCAGCCATGCAGCATATGTGGTATCAGTACTGCTGTCGTTCTGTTTTCAGGAAGGTCGACCTCCAGGAACAGAGCGGCAGGTTCCAGGCAGAATGTGACCAGCTCCAAGATAGACTGTCCACATCACAGGCCCAGGTAAAGATCACTGAGCCCAGTATCGTGCACATGTCTGTCTGATGGTTGTAGTTAGTTGAGGAATAATCCATTTATTATATTTCAAGTTGGTCAGTTATGGTAGTCAGTTATCATGTTGTAGAGTTCTCTAAAACCTTCTTCGACAGTATTTTTTCAGCTGCCATTGACTCGTTTATGACAATTTGATGGGCAATCTTGCCTCCCAGGTTTTGTATCATATCGATGATAAATAGGATTGTTTGTTGTTGTTTGCTGCACTCAGCAATGTTCACGCTATATAGAAGTGGTCATAAATACCTGAGCCTGAACCAGACAATCCAGTGATCAGCAGCATGAGCATCGATCTATCCAAATGGGTTACAATACATGTCAACCAAGTCAGCGTGCCTGACCATCTGACCCCGTTAATCAACTCTTATGACAAGCATGGGTTGCTGAAGACCAATTCTAACCCAGATCTTCACGGGTCATGTATGTGAAGTACCATATTTAACTGTAGATAGGCTGTATTTTGAGGACAAGAAAAACCTTTCTGTAGAAAGTGGTCGGCCTATGTTAAGGTTGTACTTTCATGAAGCTATTTTTCTGTGGTGAAAAATCTACATCATATAGCTTCAGGTGAGCTAACCAGAGATAACAACTGTGCCAAGTGGTGATTTACCATTTCTGTTGTACCAGGTATTGTTTTATATACAAGACAGTATGGTTTGATGTACCTCAGTAATGTTGATACTGGAAACAAACCAATTTCAGTCAAAGTAGAACTTGTTGCCATGAAAATGCAAATATTATTTTATGCAGAAATAACTATCAATAAACTAGTTCACCACCAGACCAATCTACGTCCCAAATTTGGTGAAGGAACATTGAATGGTTTTAAAGTTCAGCACCGGAAAAGGCGAATGGAGTCCATTGTAATATCCCCCTGCAAAACATGTGCCGGTGGATGCAGTGAATTGGGGGGTGGGTAGGGTGGGGTAAAAGATTTATTTATTTGCTGATTTTACTAAATGCTTTAAAACAATTATGATTATAACCAGAGTTATGCATTACCACTTATTGTGTAGTGTCAGATATGATGTTCATGTGGTCTAGCTGTTTCAATTAGAAATCAGTATGTTGTCATGTAATCATGCAGATTACAACAAATAGGACTTTTAACGAGTCAAAGTATGTCTTTCATGATATATGTTTCCATTTTCTGTCAACTAAATTGTTCAGTTTCAAGGTGTCAGTAGATGTAAAAATGATGATGGTTGCTATGAATAATGCTACAGTGTGTAGTAAAGCAGACCCTATAGAACTGGGTGAATGGAAGATGTAGGTATGGGGCAGACACATGATTTCACCACACTTGATATTGACACTATTGAAGAAAATTTTGAGGATGACAAATACAAGCCCAGATATACAATGAACACTTTTTTCCAGACAATGTAATGGCAGGATTGCACAAGTCAATACAAATATGTTAATATTCTTTTTCTGATGACTGATCACGATGAGGTTATGTAGGTAGGTTTGTGGTATGGCTTATGTACCAGACATGCAGTTCTGATACAGACTTCAAGGGCATGCAAAATGTAGGTGAATAGTAAAGTGCATGCAGTTACATACACTCCTGCAAAGGGCACAGTAAGATTCAGTCAGGATGGGTATGCTATGTTATTACTAAAGGATGTTTTGGTAATATGTTTGTATGAAGATTACTTGACTATCCAAAGTCAAAATATGTATTTGTGCTGGGAAAATGGTGTTTATTTGTTTAACTGGAGCATCAGATAAAGCTTACAATCAGCTCCCCTGATTGGACTGATGAGGTCACATACTCTGTCAGCTGTATGGTTTCAGTGGTCACTGTGAACATTGATATCGGCTTTATTGTATATGAAACTCCTTGACTTTGTAATAATAATTCAATGAGTGTAGCCTGCCTGTGTTAGGCCTGGAATAATCTCTACTGTATTTGGAGACCTCAAGGACTCAATACCCAATAACACTGACTTGATGAAGAATTAGTCTGAAATGAACTGATTTCAAATCACATCACCAGGTTTTATTTTTCTACTGAATGAAATAAATCTGTTTAAATTTCATATTCTTCTATCATGAGTGTTGTGCACTTGACATCAAAAGTTAGATGCTTTCACGCATAGCTGCTCCACCTTTGATTTTTCCATATCAATTTTTGTGAAGAACTTTATGTTCCTTTCACATGAATGTGACCCTCTCTAACATGTAAATCTGATCCCACGATCCAATCAGTGGCTCACTTGATTGTATACACATTGATTCCACTCCCATTTGGGGATAAGTTCTAGTTGTGGAAGCCAAGTACAGCTTTTGAATGTTTGACCTACACTGGTCACATGGGGTGCTGTGTGTTTGTCTTGTGTGAAGCAACAGCGAACAACCATGTCATGTTTCATGTGGAACCAAGATAATGTCTGCAGATACTCAGATTGAGAACCAAATCAGATTTTTGTGATTGTTTTATCAAATGTTGTAAATTAGATGCGGACAGAAAAAACTTAAGTGGACCTAGTATCACAATAGATCAATATCTGATTGGTCATTAACTTGGCAGGATTAGGCGATTAATTAGTTCTGGATGTCCCGATGTGGTGCTATGGGGCAGACGGCTGTAATAATAACACTCTGCCATTGATCCAGCTTGCTGCTGCTGCTGCTGTCCCATGACGGGTAGTCATAATGCTGAGGAGGAGGTGTTCCCAAATTCAATTATTAAATAATGAAGTCACATTCCCGTTCCCCTGTCATATGTAGCATGCAAAACCCAGGACATGTTCTGTCATTTGTCACGATATTCCACCAGCGACTAACCTGAGTGGCTGCGTCCTGGCCAGATTAATTCATTCATAAGTGATGTAGTCCTATCTGGGATGCTTGTTGCTCCAACTTTATGGGTCTGTCCCTGTGGATCCATAATGGCTACTGAACCCGTCTGCCGCCATCTAAAATTGGTGACCTCACTCAACATCGCTCAAAGGTCACTACATCAAGGGGTCTTGCAGATTTTTGTACTCTCTCATTTCTCTGACTTTGAATATGATTTGTAGAGAAAATATATGACAGATTTATAGATTTAGTTGCATGTGTCTTTGGGTGACAGATTTAAATTTGATTAAAAGAAATGAGTATTTGTGTCTGATTTCAACTTGCTATGGGATATTCAGAGATGAAAAATAGCTGCCTAATAGTTTTTATGTTAGATTTTTCAACTTGCATCATTTTGAACATTAGAAAGCAGTTGAAGCTAATATCACTCATGAGTCAGAAACAGGATTACAGAGTGATTGAGAGTTGGAATATTATCAGACATGAAAGATAATATATTCATGTGCCAGATGAATATTCTCCAAGCAAGCAAAACCAGGGCTAGCAGGCCTGGGCCATATGGTTTATTGTGAGAGAGTCCCAACTTTATTCTCAAGATTCTTAGACTTACATAATGCAGTAAACCTGTTACATACAAAGTGGATGAGAGAGCAGTTGCTGGTGACCATGTCATCAAGGCACTACGGTCTACAGTGCAGAGTTGCATCTAATAGGTGTTCCAAAATCTTGTGATTGACGGTTCAAATCCCAGCTTTGCCTTGTTTTTGTTTTTGTCAGTACCACAGTGGTAAGATGTAAGACTGGCATCACTTCTGGTTTTCCCCTCTCTTCAAATTGTCATGATATTACTGAAACACTGCTCAAAGTGGTGTTTAACCAACTCTCACTGCACTGTAAGAAAGAGAACATGCAGTTTCCTGTCACAATATTTTGATCTGGGTATAGCAGAATACAACTGCCGCTCTGAGCCAGCTGACCACTGATAGTGAAGTAGCTAGCTTGTATTCACTGTTGTGCCCACGGTAACAACATGTGGAACATCCATGTATGCCAGCAGACCAGCCCTGTGTCCAGACTCTCCATGTCCTGATTCACTGTCTGGTCAATTGCCCCCGCTGTGTGTAAGGGTAACAACATGTGGATCATTCATGTATGCCAGCAGACCAGCCCTGTGTCCAGACTCTCCATGTCCTGATTCACTGTCTGGTCAATTGCCCCCGCTGTGTGTAAGGGTAACAACATGTGGATCATTCATGTATGCCAGCAGACCAGCCCTGTGTCCAGACTCTCCATGTCCTGATTCACTGTCTGGTGAATTGCCCCCGCTGTGTGTAAGGGTAACAACATGTGGATCATCCATGTATGCCAGCAGACCAGCCCTGTGTCCAGACTCTCCATGTCCTGATTCACTGTCTGGTCAATTGCCCCCGCTGTGTGTAAGGGTAACAACATGTGGATCATTCATGTATGCCAGCAGACCAGCCCTGTGTCCAGACTCTCCATGTCCTGATTCACTGTCTGGTCAATTGCCCCCGCTGTGTGTAAGGGTAACAACATGTGGATCATCCATGTATGCCAGCAGACCAGCCCTGTGTCCAGACACTCCATGTCCTGATTCACTGTCTGGTCAATTGCCCCCGCTGTGTGTAAGGGTAACAACATGTGGATCATCCATGTATGCCAGCAGACCAGCCCTGTGTCCAGACACTCCATGTCCTGATTCACTGTCTGGTCAATTGCCCCCGCTGTGTGTAAGGGTAACAACATGTGGATCATCCATGTATGCCAGCAGACCAGCCCTGTGTCCAGACACTCCATGTCCTGATTCACTGTCTGGTCAATTGCCCCCGCTGTGTGTAAGGGTAACAACATGTGGATCATCCATGTATGCCAGCAGACCAGCCCTGTGTCCAGACTCTCCATGTCCTGATTCACTGTCTGGTCAATTGCCCCCGCTGTGTGTAAGGGTAACAACATGTGGATCATCCATGTATGCCAGCAGACCAGCCCTGTGTCCAGACTCTCCATGTCCTGATTCACTGTCTGGTCAATTGCCCCCGCTGTGTGTAAGGGTAACAACATGTGGATCATCCATGTATGCCAGCAGACCAGCCCTGTGTCCAGACTCTCCATGTCCTGATTCACTGTCTGGTCAATTGCCCCCAGCAGACCAGCCCTGTGTGTAAGGGTAACAACATGTGGATCATCCATGTATGCCAGCAGACCAGCCCTGTGTCCAGACTCTCCATGTCCTGATTCACTGTCTGGTCAATTGCCCCGCTGTGTGTAAGGGTAACAACATGTGGATCATTCATGTATGCCAGCAGACCAGCCCTGTGTCCAGACTCTCCATGTCCTGATTCACTGTCTGGTCAATTGCCCCCGCTGTGTGTAAGGGTAACAACATGTGGATCATTCATGTATGCCAGCAGACCAGCCCTGTGTCCAGACTCTCCATGTCCTGATTCACTGTCTGGTCAATTGCCCCCTCTGTGTGTAAGGGTAACAACATGTGGATCATTCATGTATGCCACCAGACCAGCCCTGTGTCCAGACTCTCCATGTCCTGATTCACTGTCTGGTCAGCTTTCCCTCTTGTAGCCTCTCCTCTTCCACTTGAGAATGACATTCAAGTGGTCAGTCGGTCAGCTAAGTGGACATGATACCTTGGGGAGTCTCTTTACATGGTTATCAGATATCAGTTGTCACTCGACTAAGCATATGCTATCTTAATGAATTTGTTGAAATACATCTATATGTATTCATTTTCTTTGAACAGCTTATGATTGTTAGTGTTGACAGAATTGTGGTATATACTGTAACTGTTTGTTCATCTTTTCTAAGATCAAGGTGGAACGTGAGGTGAGAGGATTTGTTAGCTGTACCTAACTAACATTGGTGCAGTTGTCAATGTTTTCAAATCTGTGCATGATCCTTTGTTGCGACACAGACTGATGTCTTCCTTCCTCTGTCACTGCAGGAAGTAGTTGTCAGCTAACCTATTGTGTTACTGATCATGGAAAGTTGAAGGCATTTGATATCTTTACCTTTTGTGGGTAATTGAGTTAACTCTTTCAACACCAGTCAACCAGAGGCATTTACTGCCATGACACCGAGTTCCCAGAGACTCTGAGGTCATAGATGAAGCCTATGTTTATCAATGAAAATATCAGCTCATAAATCATTATTACTACTACATATCATACACCATTTGAAAGGTCTAATCCTACTGTTTATAAATATGAAAGTTATTTTTTATCATATTATTCAAGTAATATGACTACAACTTAAACAAGTTAATTTTTACTGAAAATGCAAGCTGACACATTTATATGTCCAGATAAACCACGAAGGAAGCAAAAATTGAGGTGATATTTTTCCATTTGTAACATGTCATAATATCCCCTTTTATATTTTCATTTTTACGTAATCGGAAAATTATTATAAAAAGATTTAATATTTATGGTCGTCTATTTCCCAATATCTGTGGCTTTCTGCTCGGTAACGTGATACAACAGCGTGAAATACCTCCGTTTTCGAAGCTTCGTATGAATAACATGTGAGGCGATTCGTTTGATGGCGGGTATCGTTCGACAGCTCTGAACATCAACAATATCACTGTACCTTTGCCAAGAGTATTTTCACAGTTGTAAGAAGCGATTTTATTGGATAAAGATTGGTTTCTAATGACGCTTATTTGCCCCAGTCTGCTATAAGGATCGTGATTGGTCAAAATCAGACATGACCTAAGGCAGCCAATCAAATAACAGCAATGGTCGTCGTAAATGAAAACCTGCAGATTCAGACGAAAGTTTTGGGTAAAATCATGCTATTCTGAACATGTTACGCAAAAAATCACCACCTATGCGTATATTATGGAACTTAGTGGACGTATCATGCTAGGTTATGACCTGTGACAAGAAAGTTTAATGCATATATTTTACCATTTAACATCGTGTCCGAGCGTAAAGTTCGAAGCGACGAAAGCCGAGATGTCACTTGAATTACATTACACGATCGCACAATAAAGATGGAAATAGTAAGTTGTAACGTACATTTGACAACTTGTATGAGTACTGTTGTTGATTTTATTCTTCCGTTTATTCAATTTGTGTAATTATTATCTCGAAACATCGTTACTTTGCTCTTTGACAACTCTGATGTGGACCCGTTGCCGAAGCATGTGTCCAAGAATCGTTTTTTTCAATAACATTGCGAAAAATAGTTTATAATTCTAATTCTGTAGATTATATATGGCCATTTGAAATTTAATAAGTGTTTTCAGGCATTATGAAAAGTGATAGATTTGATAAATGAATCATATGTTAGTTAGGTTCCTAAAATTATATATAATTTTGATGCGACTACTGCCTGACTGGTTTTCCGGCCTACGGTGTCTGGGGACTGGTGACGTCTTGGCCGGTTTTCGGGCCTACGGTGTTGAATGGGTTAATGTCAAAGGGTGCAAAGCTAGTTTCCTCTGTCCTCACAACTGCTGTAAGGAATTTGTTTACTTTATTTTTGCAGCCATCTTGATACTTCATCATGACAACATATACATGATGAGTTCAGGTTGTTCCCATGTGATATAATTTGTGCATATTTATGGGCAATAGAAAAAAGCAGAGAATAGCCTAAAAGTTACAACAAATTTTAGATTAGGCCAGACCAATTTTATTTCTTGTTTTACGGATCCACCGGTCATATTTTTTCAAGAATAAAAAAAAAAAATTAAAAAAAATTTCCCTGTTCAAAAAATAAAATCCTCATGTTTTTATTGCCCCATATACACTTCATAAATTGCCTCAAATAAAATACTTTTAGTATTTAAAAGGAATAATATTTTCACTGGTGATTTTTATTTTTTATTTTGTTCCCGCCTGCCTTTAGGTTTTCTGAGGACAAAAATCCGTAAAACAAGAAGTAAAATTGGTCTGGCCTTATCTGTCAGTTAAAAAATACATAATCCCAAGCATTGGGGATAGACTGGAGATGGATAAACTGTACTCATAGATTTTAACAGAAAATAATGGAATAATCACAAGTAGGGTCTTCTCCTTTGAAGTAATAAACAACTGACTATGTCATTTTCATTCATGACATTAATGTCCCTTTGTTAAGGCCAATGAAACACACAATGAAGACAACATGAAAAACAACAGCCATGAAAAATCATTGAGCAATCAGTAAGGTATCATATCTTGGTGCTGAGTGTCGAACTTTTTATGATAATCAAAGTGTAGAAGATAAGTGAGTTGCTTTGAATGTGATCGAAGATCCTCAAACAGGAATACCTGAGACAACCTCCCAAGTTTCAGATGGAGCCCATATGGAACCTCTGACAGACCATCTCTATGCGTGACTCTATGATCTCCATTGACCGGCAGGATGCATATCTACATGTATCATTCCATGACCATAGATGACAACGCTTTTCTGTCTCCAGAAGGCTGTTAAGAAGACTCTGCCAGCTTTCTTCGGGAATTTGTGGTTTCTTGTACATTCAGATAATTCAGAACGTCTACCCAAGAAATTGCAGAAATATATATATATATTTTTCCTTATCCTGACTCATGCTTATTTCTTGTCTCCCTTTTCTTCCGAATGCTAGTGGAACACTTGAATCCCCCTTTTGAAGCTCCCTTCAAAAAAGCAGACGTAAAATCACTCACCAGGTGTTATCTCCCTTCCTAGGGTTTTGGTGGGAAATGGCGCCACCTGTCACCCATGCTCCTCACTCTCTCCTTCTTCGCCCGAGTGGACGGTTGTGAGAGCGCCTGGGTCCCCTATACGGCACTATGTCCTTTTCTAATTTAGGCTGTGTTACTAAATTAGCTGTATAAGGTTTTAGGAAACTTTTACCAACAATATGGTTTGAAATTATTTGTCAATTTTGTCTGTTTTTTCACGTTTTTACGTGATTGTTCAGATTGTTTACAAATTGATGAAATCTTGTATTCTTTGTAGGTACAGATTGTCTGCTGCTGATCCACACGAACTATGTCCTAATTGCAAGCCTGCGTGTTCTTCCAGCCTTCGCTGTCAGTTGTGTTTTCACCTGTCCGAATTTGAATTCAACAAATATTCATATTATCAGCGCAGATCAGAACTTCAACCCGGGCTCCTTTATACAGCAATTCACCCAGCAGATGTTGGACCTGATGGAACAACGGTTCGCACAGGAGAGAGCTGCGACGAAGACTCCATCAACGACGAACCTGCGTGAAGGACAACCGATCTGCACATCATGTCCCGTAGAAGTTAACAACCTGCGAAGCCTGCACGATGATTCCAGCATGTCTACGACGTCCGCACGAAGGTCTGACGAACCTACCAATGCGGAACCTGCACCAGTTACGTTCGGCGAACCCTCAAGGAAAAGACGTTCGCCAAACCTACGCAGATCTTCATCCATCTCAGATGCTGACAGTCATCACGAACCTACGCGCAAGAGTTCGTCATCAAGGAGAAGAGAATCTACACCTGCGCGAAGGCACAGAGATTCATCGCAAGACTCCAACCCTCGTCAGAGCTGCTCACCTACGCGCAGGTATTCGCGAAGGCATTCACAAACGTCTTCATCTCCACGAAAGCATTCACGAACGCATTTGCGAACGTATGGATCACCACGAAGGTCACCACGCAGGTCCCCATACAGATCTCCACGCAGGTCGCCACATAGGTCTTCACACAGATCGCCTTACAGATCGCCACGCACGGACGACTCTATACGTCAATCCTCAGAGCGTGAGACTGCTAAATCAGAAGACGACGGCAGAATTATCTTCTCCGACTCAGAGATCAAGTCCTGGATGGCCAACGGCTTGGAACTCGCATCACCCTCCAAGGAGACCAATGAAGCACTCTCATATCTGATGTTGAATGATGATGTGGACACTCTCACTCTTCCACCCATTGATCCGGTCTCAGACGTACCAGACAATCTCAGAACAGCCTTCAAGAAGGCAACAAAATTCCAGACTCAGAGTATTCCGCCTTTCAACGCAAAGAAGTTCTCTCTACACCATATGGAACCCTTCATGAAGGCCCCAGAGATAGACGAGAACTATAAAATCATCAACGACTCTCGGATGAAATCCTACAAAATAGAGGACAAAAAGCTGTCACAATTCGACACAATGACCAGACGAACCTTCTTAGGCTTAGCCAGATCAAGAGCTGTCAACGAGACCCTCATCGCGAAGTTTAGAAACTCAACTTCAGAGGAAGATCGGATGATCTATTCAGCGCTACCCACACAGAAAAAGGACCATCAGTTCATGTCTGAACACTTAGCATCCATTTCGGCGGGATTGACGCTGTCAAGAAGGCAAGGACTATTATCTTCCTGCACTTGGAGCGAGAAATTTACCAAGACACTCTACAGAGCCCCATGGTCAGCGCCATCCATCTTCGCCGGGGAAATTGATGAGGTTGCCAAAGAAGTCTCTACAGATTCCAGAGAAGAGATGATGATCAAGTCTATTGATACACTGGCTAGTGTTATCCGCCAGACGTCCCAACGCTATTCCGGCAAGTCAAAGTTTGCAGGTATACAGAGAGCAAGGGAAAAGAAATTTGGCAACACTAAGGGAAGCAAGGATTCTTTTCGTCGCCCATTAGAGCTCCAAGAGGTAACCCTGGAAGAGGCTGGCCCTTTAGAGGTACCAGATATAGTAGACGATGAAGAACAGGTTCGGAACGACTGGAGTCTTCCACCCCCAGCCGTTCCAATACAACTTTCACAAGTGGGTGGACGTCTACAACACTACTGGAAGAATTGGGGAATTCTTCAAGACGACTTCGTATTTCAGATCCTACGCAAAGGTTACAGGATACAACTACAAGCAGTTCCACCAGTACCAATCAATCCGCAGGCCCACAACTACGCTGCAGACCAGAAGGGAAATCTGTTAGAAGCCATCACATCTCTACTAGAGAAGGAGGCAATCGAAGAGATAAACCAGAAGTGCGTCACACCCGGTTTCTACTCCCCAATTTTTCTTGTTCCAAAGAAAAACTCCAAAGAAAAGTTCCGACTCATCTACAACATGAGGAAATTCAACAAAGATTATCTACTAAAACCCGCAAAGTTCAAGATGATACATCTACCTCAACTGCGACATCTCATACGTCCGCTAGATTACCTTGCCAGCATAGACTTACAGGATGCATACTTACACATCCCGATCCATCCGGAATCAAGGAGATATCTACGATTCCTCTTCAACGGACGTCATTTCCAATGGAAGGTCCTGCCATTTGGAATATCGTCGGCCCCCTGGTTGTTTACTCGAGTGACAAAGCCCATCAGTATATATCTACATCATCGGGGTCTACGCAGTGCGTTTTACCTAGACGACGGGATTCAAGCTCAGCAAGATCCCAGTCAACTCAGACTACAACTAAACTTCACCATCAGACTGCTCACTCAACTAGGATGGCTAGTGAATCTCCTCAAGTCGGAACTAGAGCCTACTCAGGATCTACAATTCCTAGGAATACGGCTCATCACAGCGGAGAACCGCATACTCGTCCCAGAGGACCGTTGGGTCAAGATACAACAAATGATATCTCAAGTACTACTCTCTCCGTTACCACTACGAGAATGGCAGAGCTTATTAGGTCTCCTCACGTCAGCTCAAGACATGACTCGCAGAGGAAGGCTACAATTGCGCCCACTACAGGTTTTGGTGAACGCTCATCTAGACAGTCTGGACCCCTTCGGACTACCAGACAAACTAAAACCATATCGCCTATGGTGGACTCTGAAGTCGAATGTTTGTGGAGGAACCTACTTAGTAGAGCCGGAGTGCAACATGCACCTCTACGTAGATGCATCACTTCAAGGATGGGGAGCACACCTTGAGAACGAAGTGGCAGCCGGGAAATGGTCGAAACAAGAAATGACTCTGCATATCAACATGCTCGATGAAAGCAGTAATAAATGCCTTACTACACTGGTCCAGCATACTACGGAACGCGAAATTGATGATCCACACGGACAACTCAACAGTGGCGTTCTACATAAACAGACAAGGATAAACAAGATCTTACAATCTTCTAGACCTCAGCTTTCATCTCTTCAGCATAATAGACGAGTTGGACGTTCAGTTGTGTTTTCACCTGTCCGAATTTGAATTCAACAAATATTCATATTATCAGCGCAGATCAGAACTTCAACCCGGGCTCCTTTATACAGCAATTCACCCAGCAGATGTTGGACCTGATGGAACAACGGTTCGCACAGGAGAGAGCTGCGACGAAGACTCCATCAACGACGAACCTGCGTGAAGGACAACCGATCTGCACATCATGTCCCGTAGAAGTTAACAACCTGCGAAGCCTGCACGATGATTCCAGCATGTCTACGACGTCCGCACGAAGGTCTGACGAACCTACCAATGCGGAACCTGCACCAGTTACGTTCGGCGAACCCTCAAGGAAAAGACGTTCGCCAAACCTACGCAGATCTTCATCCATCTCAGATGCTGACAGTCATCACGAACCTACGCGCAAGAGTTCGTCATCAAGGAGAAGAGAATCTACACCTGCGCGAAGGCACAGAGATTCATCGCAAGACTCCAACCCTCGTCAGAGCTGCTCACCTACGCGCAGGTATTCGCGAAGGCATTCACAAACGTCTTCATCTCCACGAAAGCATTCACGAACGCATTTGCGAACGTATGGATCACCACGAAGGTCACCACGCAGGTCCCCATACAGATCTCCACGCAGGTCGCCACATAGGTCTTCACACAGATCGCCTTACAGATCGCCACGCACGGACGACTCTATACGTCAATCCTCAGAGCGTGAGACTGCTAAATCAGAAGACGACGGCAGAATTATCTTCTCCGACTCAGAGATCAAGTCCTGGATGGCCAACGGCTTGGAACTCGCATCACCCTCCAAGGAGACCAATGAAGCACTCTCATATCTGATGTTGAATGATGATGTGGACACTCTCACTCTTCCACCCATTGATCCGGTCTCAGACGTACCAGACAATCTCAGAACAGCCTTCAAGAAGGCAACAAAATTCCAGACTCAGAGTATTCCGCCTTTCAACGCAAAGAAGTTCTCTCTACACCATATGGAACCCTTCATGAAGGCCCCAGAGATAGACGAGAACTATAAAATCATCAACGACTCTCGGATGAAATCCTACAAAATAGAGGACAAAAAGCTGTCACAATTCGACACAATGACCAGACGAACCTTCTTAGGCTTAGCCAGATCAAGAGCTGTCAACGAGACCCTCATCGCGAAGTTTAGAAACTCAACTTCAGAGGAAGATCGGATGATCTATTCAGCGCTACCCACACAGAAAAAGGACCATCAGTTCATGTCTGAACACTTAGCATCCATTTCGGCGGGATTGACGCTGTCAAGAAGGCAAGGACTATTATCTTCCTGCACTTGGAGCGAGAAATTTACCAAGACACTCTACAGAGCCCCATGGTCAGCGCCATCCATCTTCGCCGGGGAAATTGATGAGGTTGCCAAAGAAGTCTCTACAGATTCCAGAGAAGAGATGATGATCAAGTCTATTGATACACTGGCTAGTGTTATCCGCCAGACGTCCCAACGCTATTCCGGCAAGTCAAAGTTTGCAGGTATACAGAGAGCAAGGGAAAAGAAATTTGGCAACACTAAGGGAAGCAAGGATTCTTTTCGTCGCCCATTAGAGCTCCAAGAGGTAACCCTGGAAGAGGCTGGCCCTTTAGAGGTACCAGATATAGTAGACGATGAAGAACAGGTTCGGAACGACTGGAGTCTTCCACCCCCAGCCGTTCCAATACAACTTTCACAAGTGGGTGGGCGTCTACAACACTACTGGAAGAATTGGGGAATTCTTCAAGACGACTTCGTATTTCAGATCCTACGCAAAGGTTACAGGATACAACTACAAGCAGTTCCACCAGTACCAATCAATCCGCAGGCCCACAACTACGCTGCAGACCAGAAGGGAAATCTGTTAGAAGCCATCACATCTCTACTAGAGAAGGAGGCAATCGAAGAGATAAACCAGAAGTGCGTCACACCCGGTTTCTACTCCCCAATTTTTCTTGTTCCAAAGAAAAACTCCAAAGAAAAGTTCCGACTCATCTACAACATGAGGAAATTCAACAAAGATTATCTACTAAAACCCGCAAAGTTCAAGATGATACATCTACCTCAACTGCGACATCTCATACGTCCGCTAGATTACCTTGCCAGCATAGACTTACAGGATGCATACTTACACATCCCGATCCATCCGGAATCAAGGAGATATCTACGATTCCTCTTCAACGGACGTCATTTCCAATGGAAGGTCCTGCCATTTGGAATATCGTCGCCCCTGGTTGTTTACTCGGTGACAAAGCCCATCAGTATATATCTACATCATCGGGGTCACGTGAGTGCGCTTTTACCTAGACGACGGGATTCAAGCTCAGCAAGATCCCAGTCAACTCAGACTACAACTAAACTTCACCATCAGACTGCTCACTCAACTAGGATGGCTAGTGAATCTCCTCAAGTCGGAACTAGAGCCTACTCAGGATCTACAATTCCTAGGAATACGGCTCATCACAGCGGAGAACCGCGATACTTCGTCCCCAGAGGACCGCTGGGTCAAGATACAACAAATGATATCTCAGTACTACTCTCTCCGTTACCACTCACGAGAATGGCAGAGCTTATTAGGTCTCCTCTCCGCCAGCTCAAGACATGACTCGCAGAGGAAGGCTACAATTGCTTCACTACAGGTTTTGGTGAACGCTCATCTAGACAGTCTGGACCCCTTCGGACTACCAGACAAACTAAAACCATATCGCCTATGGTGGACTCTGAAGTCGAATGTTTGTGGAGGAACCTACTTAGTAGAGCCGGAGTGCAACATGCACCTCTACGTAGATGCATCACTTCAAGGATGGGGAGCACACCTTGAGAACGAAGTGGCAGCCGGGAAATGGTCGAAACAAGAAATGACTCTGCATATCAACATGCTCGATGAAAGCAGTAATAAATGCCTTACTACACTGGTCCAGCATACTACGGAACGCGAAATTGATGATCCACACGGACAACTCAACAGTGGCGTTCTACATAAACAGACAAGGATAAACAAGATCTTACAATCTTCTAGACCTCAGCTTTCATCTCTTCAGCATAATAGACGAGTTGGACGTTTATGTAAAGGCATGCCACATTCCAGGAGCCAAGAATGTGATAGCAGATGCTCTATCTCGACCGGAACAACCATCTCCAACAGAATGGATGTAACACCCGGAAGCATTCAGATGCATCATACAGACGATAGGATCTCCACTCATAGATCTGTTCGCCACAAGGTTCAACAATCAACTGACAACATTCGCCTCTCCAATTCCCGATCCACAAGCATGGGCGACAGATGCTTTAAGCATCCCTTGGGAAGGACTAAACGCTTACGCATTTCCGCCTCCAACACTAATACCACAAGTATTACGGAAAATCAAGCAGACGAGGAACCTGCAACTGATTTTGGTCGCGCCCTACTGGTCGGCTAGAACGTGGATTCCTGTTCTCATACAAGAACTCGGAAAACCAAAACTAAAACTCCCAGAGTGGCCGAACGTAGTAATACATCCTCACACCAAGCAAGCTCAAAAGAACCCCAGGTTGTTCCACCTACACGCATGGAGCGTATCAAAGCTTGCTTGACTAAAAGAGGATACTCCGCCAGAGCAGCGAAAGCAGTTACACTAGCTTTACGCAAATCTACCCGTAACTTGTATGACGACAAGTGGCAGAGTTTTGAGAAATATGCCTTGAGGAAAGGCTTCACAGCGATGAAAGCAACACATCCTCAAGTGGCGGAATATCTTTGTCATCTCAGACAAATAAAGCGGTTAAAAGGTTCAACACTGTCTACATACCTAGCGGCCCTCAGCTCAGTTATCACCATGAAGACAGGTGTTAAGCTGACTAAAGTACCAGAAATACTGGCCTTACTACGATCCTTTAAGTTGGAAGATCAACAAAAGAAGTTTAAAGCGCCGGCTTTGGATCTTAATGTAGTTTTACAGCATCTCACCAGTGATGCTTACGAACCACTGGAAAGGACATCCTATGAGTTTCTTACACAGAATACTCTCTTCCTGATCGCATTGGCAACAGCAGCAAGCGGATGTCGGAAATACATGCTCTGGACTTTGAACGAATACGTTTTGATGCACATCACAACATCGTTCATCTGGGATTGAGATGGGACTTCATAGCTAAGAATCACCTGCCAGGTCAACCCGACAGACAATTCCACATCCCAGCATTATCAACAATCCTCGGGCCACAGGATATCCAGGACCTATCCTTATGCCCAGTCAGAGCACTGAAAATCTAGTTACAAAGGTCTAAAAACAGAAGACGAAAATTCAATCGCCTTTTCATCCCCATATCGTCGGAGACACCCACAGAGATCTCACGCACTACGATATCAGTCTGGATGGGGCAATCATCCTAAGAGCTTGCAAGGCAGCAGGACTTGAGCCTCCACGAGCCTCCAATCCTCATGAAGTTAGAGCATTGGCATCTACACTCGCTCTACATGTAAAATGCTTAATATCTACGATAATGGAAGGATGTTTTTGGAAATCGGAGTCGGTGTTTGCTAACCACTACCTCAGAGACATCGCTACCGAGGACGTCTCCGGCATCCACCAGTTTGGGCCTCTTGTTGTAGCACAACAACTGACAGTTCCGCTAAGGCGCTGAGAATGATCTCGCCCTTTTAGCACATGTCTTGCAAGCTCATACTCTGGAGAGATAGAGCTTAGAGTCCATGTACACATCTAGAACAGACTAGTATGAGTATAGACCCTGTACTTGTAAAGGATTTACTCGTACATATAAAGGGTCACTTCTCCACTTGATACGAGCATCAAGAGTTGGAGTTGCATAAATCCACACATATGTCAACAGAAGACAGATCTGATAAGTTGTGGTTCCCCCAAATTCATCAGAGAAAGCTGGAAATATGGATCAGCAGCAGCAGCAGTGCCATCAGAAGTTCCCATGGGGGGTATATAGGACGTAAATTCATCAGTTAGGAATCCAGAAGTGGCTTGACCCACCACCATTTCCGACGGATTCTACAAGAAATAAGCATGAGTCAGGATAAGGAAAAATATGTAATTTTCTGAATAAAATTGATATTTTATACTTATCCTGACTCATGAGGTGAGTCCTCCCAACCTCCCCTCAAGGCACTCTGGATTTCCCTGTAAATCCGTGTGTCGGGCTATATATATTACGGAGAAAGTGAGGAGCATGGGTGACAGGTGGTGCCGTTTCCCGCCAAAACCCTAGGAAGGGAGATAACACCTGGTGAGTGATTTTACGTCCGCTTTTTTGAAGGGATCTCCAAAAGGGGGATTCAAGTGTTCCACTAGCATTCGGAAGAAAAGGGAGACAAGCAATAAGCATGAGTCAGGATAAGTATAAAATATCAATTTTATTCAGAAAATTACATATTCAACACCTTTCCGGGGCCTAGATTATCCTCCAGAGAATCATTATCATGATGTCAGGACCAAGATAACTGAGCTTCAGTCATCTCCTCACACTTTATGTCAATGGATGTTGCTATTAGGAGCTCTCGCTTCTCACTGGGCACTATACCTAAGGAACTCTTCTGTACTTACCATCATGAACAGTTCCACGGAAGAAGAACCCACTTTATATTCCTCATGGAGTTTTCGAGGGAACCTTACGATCTAATGGACTATCTGGAGCAGCATCATGGACAGGCACATCCCAGGGAAGATCATCATCCTCACAGACATTCTATCTCGGCCAGCTTTCATATGGATGCCTTGAGAATGGTGACGATCAAGTGGGAGCAGCCTTATATGCATTTGTTTGTGACGTCGCTTAACAACCAGCTACCAACTTTTAACAGCCCAGTTCTAGATCCTTTTGCTTATGCAGAGGATGCCATGACGACTATTTGGGAAGGCATGATCACATATGCAATTCCACCGACAGTGCTTATACCACAATCCTAGCCAAGATCATAAATCAGATGACACTGTATCTAGTGGCATCACCATGGCCAACATGCTCTTGGTTTCCAGCTGGTGGATTTCAACCATTACGTCTGCCCCTTTGGCCAACTCTTTTCTGACAACCAATGTCAGCCAGATTCCATTGCAACCTCAGACAGCTTTAAAATGATACTTGCATAGGACCGATGCATTCATTGTGGACTCTGCTGTCTGAACATATCTTGTCAAGAATAATCAGATAATGACATTTCCAAGAACACAGTGGTGGCCTGGATTAAGAAAACTATTAAACAGGCTTAGACTATGGCAGAAGATCAGCCACTTGTATATGGATCCCTATGTCCACATAAAATTAGAACCATTGCTTAGCAGATCATGTCTGCTTGCCAGTGGTTATCTTGGAACACTTTTACAACATGCTGTCTGAGGATGTCATCAAGACCCTTCCAGGCCTTTATGATTGAGGGTCTATGGCTGTTCCCTAGGACCTTCAAGGCCTTTGTGATTGAGGGTCTATGGCTGTTCTCCAGACCCTTCAAGGCTTTCATGATTGAGGGTCTATGGCTGTTCCCCAAGACCTTCAAGACCTTCGTGATTGAGGGTCTATGGCTGTTCCCCAGGACCTTTTAGGCCTTCGTAATTGAGGGTCTATGGCTGTTCCCCAGGACCTTCAAGGCCCTCGTGATTGAGGGTCTATGGCTGTTCTCCAGGACCTTCAAGACCTTTGTGATTGAGGGTCTATGGCTGTTCTCCAGGACCTTCAAGACCTTCGTGATTGAGGGTCTATGGCTGTTCTCCAGGACCTTCTAGGCCTTCATGATTGAGGGTCTATGGCTGTTCCCCAGGACCTTCAAGACCTTCATGATTGAGGGTCTATGGCTGTTTCCCAGGACCTTCAAGGCCTTCATGATTGAGGGTCTTTGGCTGTTCCCCAGGACCTTCAAGGCCTTCGTGATTGAGGGTCTATGGCTGTTCCCCAGGACCTTCAAGACCTTCATGATTGAGGGTCTATGGCTGTTCCCTAGGACCTTCAAGGCCTTCGTGATTGAGGGTCTATGGCTGTTCCCCAGTCTATCCTTGCCACATTGCCTTCTACTCAGGGGAAATGAGGGAGTGGGATTAGTTGCACAATAGAGATACCATGATTTAGACTGGTTTTGATTTTAAACATTGACTGACATCCTGAAATCACACAACTACTGGAACAACAGTCACTTCCGAGGGTGAGTTATTGAGGATATTTCATGTGTCTTGTGACATATGATGGATTTGTCATCAAGTGATGAGAAAATATGACATTTACATTTCATAAAATGACAGATACACCATATTTCACTATTCTATTTATTATATATATACTTCTATTTTTTGTTTATTAGAAGTTATACAGCATTAATGCAAGAAAATTTGATCATAATCATAAATGAAATATGTAATGACTGTTGCCAATCAAGTGAAATAAAGTCTCTTGTACATAAATTGTCAGTTTTGAATGCTGCCACCATGTAAATCAAGTGTTTGGAACAGTGTTAAACTCACACCTAAATTGTGTTGGTTGTTGTGAACCTGGAAACATTTCTTGCCATCATATTAAATACAGCAGCAAGAAATGTTCTAAAGTGTTGTCACAACAACCAGGTGTGGACTCAAGTTGACAAAACACATAATCAGAGGTATATAACGTGACATGTAGTAATGAAAGAAGACAGTTGCAAATCAGCCATTCATGTCCTCTTGATGGTGACAATGAAAGCGTTATTGATTTAAACAGTTAACAGAATTATTGTGTTTGATTTGATGTACATTTCTAGGATATTTGAAGATATGAATTTTGTCCTAACCAGCCACAATGTTGCATGGACAAATTAATCGACATAGCATGCATTTGTTCTTTTTTAAGTCCTTTCAAGTAGACAACAGTGGATGCAACAAGAGTTGGCGTCTATCAGGGGCAGTCCCACGTAATATTTTAGCGTCCATGCATGTACAGCTGCGAGGTCCCAGTGCCTTCCCTAATACAACTGGTGTGTAAAACAGATATGACCTTGTGTCACTGGAGCAAACAATTCTTTTCAATTAACTCTCCTCTTAAATGTTATTTCAATAATTCTTTGTTATTCTCCCGAGTCACGTCATATCGGCTGATTCTCGGGAGAAAATTCATGTTCCCCAGCTGTCACGAATGTCAGATGAAAGTTTCATTTTGCAAGTACCGTCAGCGAATTCTGCCCTGCTCAGCACACAAAGGCAGGTATCATAAATTTCCCTTGCTCGTAGAGACACATGACATTATTCCGCTTATTACAACTCCCCGAGTTTACAATAGCAGAGTGAGAGCGGTAGGATTAACACATACTGCGTATCCAACTCGGTGACTGATATCCGTTTGTTGCGGCTGAATCTCCAGAGATGCAGCTCAATTGAGGGTCATTGACAAATTAGCAAATTAACCCTAGAGAAGGGGGAATATTAATGACAACCAAGCAAGTGCGCTTCTGTGGAAATACGCAGATATGATGGTTGGTGTTGGACACAAGATTAAGGTTGTAATGTGTGCTATTTGGTTAGCTGACTGTGGGACAGTATCATTTGGATTTCATATTGTGATAGATTGAGGTAGTTATTAATCTTGGTGTATGATCAAATACCAGGAGCTGCTGGTGGCTAGTCAGGCATTCTTAGCTGATAAAGTGGATTCATATCTTTCAACACAGAGTCAAATATATCTGACACATTGTATGGTAGTATCAGTAAGACCTTATATTTATTTATTTCTCATATGGGCAACATTCAGGCATTATTTGATGTGATAACTGCAAAAGTTGATTCACTGATAGACACTTGTGCATTTTATCATCCTAACTTTGCTTCCACAGGAGATATAGGAGGATGAGCTGAAGCAATATGTCCTAGTAGATCTTACTGAAATAAAATTGAATGTCAATGCTTTACAGATCATTGTGATATCATCAGTCACAAATCACTACTCTTTCAGCACAAGGTACTAGTTGTTATGGTTTTTAAACAGAAAAAGTTAGATGCTCATTGTTGTAACTTCAAAGGTAAAATATATCAAGGCTGAAATATTTGTAAGCTGTATGTAAGAATCTTGATGGATTTTCTCCAAGACAAGAGAATTCTCAAGATGAGAATCACTGTTGGTTTTTCTAAGGACATTGTCTTTGAAGGAACTGTCTTTCTGAATCAGAACATTAGTGATATAATATATGGCATTACATTAATTGTAGTACTACTAATAATAGTCCCTGGCTTGCTCCAGTTGCCAAAGGTCACCAATAGCTTGCATGTTGTGTCAACCCTGGATTATTTACAGTTGGAATATTGTTGAGTAGCATAATGTTGTCAGTCCTAATACAATTCCTAATAGTGTTGTGAGTTGTTTAATACAAGTAGAGTAGTTTTGTAAGTCAGTATGTCCCTCAACCCTCGTGTAATACAAACAGAATAGTCTTCTCATCAGATAAATGCAGTAGTTCTGTTCTAATGGTCATCCTAAATGCACAATAAGAATGGTCTTGTCAACCATTGTAATACAACAAAAGTGTTGTCTTGTCAACCATGTAATGCTATAAGTAAAGCTGCTGTCAACCAGCATAATCCAAACAGAAAAAATTGTCTCAGTAATACCATACAGAAGTGAATTTCTAACCTACGTCTTCTGTAACAAATTTCAGTGCTACATCTCACTGTATCAAGTCCCTCCTTTGCTTTCCCACCCCATCAGTACCCAATGTTACTCAGATCTAGGGTCCCTCCTGCCTTCCCCACCTATCCTGTACTGCAATGCTACATCTCTGTATCAAGTGTGCCTTCCTAATTCCATCCTGTACTCCAATGCTATGATCTCACTGTATCAAGTGTCTCCTGCCTTCCCATCCCATCTCTGTACTCCAGTGCTAAGATCTCACTGGTCAAGTTCACTGTATCAAGGGTCCCCTCCTTGCCTTCCCTATCCCATCCTGTACTCCAATGCTACATCTCACTGTATCAAGTGTCCCCCCCTCCTTGCCTTCCCTGTCCCATCCTGTCCTGTACTCAATGCTACATCTCACTGTATCAAGTGTCCCTCCTTGCCTTCCCCATCCCATCCTGTACTCCAATGCTACATCTCACTGTATCAAGTGTCCCCTCCTTGCCTTCCCCACCCCATCCTGTACTCCAATGCTACATCTCACTGTATCAAGTGTCCCCTCCTTGCCTTCCCTATCCCATCCTGTACTCCAATGCTACATCTCACTGTATCAAGTGTCCCCTCCTTGCCTTCCCTATCCCATCCTGTACTCCAATGCTACATCTCACTGTATCAAGTGTCCCCTCCTTGCCTTCCCCACCCCATCCTGTACTCCAATGCTACATCTCACTGTATCAAGTGTCCCCCTCCTTGCCTTCCCCACCCCATCCTGTACTCCAATGCTACATCTCACTGTATCAAGTGTCCCCTCCTTGCCTTCCCTATCCCATCCTGTACTCCAATGCTACATCTCACTGGGTCCCCAAGTGCCTTCCCCACCCCATCCTGTGCCAGTGCTTCATCTCACTGTATCAAGTGTCCCTCCTTGCCTTCCCCACCCCATCCTGTACTCAATGCATCTCACTGTATCAAGTGTCCCTCCTTGCCTTCCCCACCCCATCCTGTACTCCAATGCTACATCTCACTGTATCAAGTGTCCCCTCCTTGCCTTCCCCATCCCATCCTGTACTCCAATGCTACATCTCACTGTATCAAGTGTCCCCCCATGCCTTCCCTATCCCATCCTGTACTCCAATGCTACATCTCACTGTATCAAGTGTCCCCCTCCTTGCCTTCCCTATCCCATCCTGTACTCCAATGCTACATCTCACTGTATCAAGTGTCCCCCTCCTTGCCTCCCCAAGAAATTCACTTTAAACAGTGCCCAGCTGGCTGCGTCACAGCTGTCTTGTGTTTGGGGATATTAGCCACAGGAAATTACTTATTTCCTCTCTGATTTGTGTTCTTGTAAAATTGCAAGAGTCTGTGTTGTAAGGCAGAAGAGAGCAGAGCGGAACGCATGTCTCATAGAAGACAGATCCTGGGTGCTTCCTCACTTGGACTGTTTCATCTACAGCTGGGGCTCGGGATAGGCAACTCCATTCGTCTTTGCTCTGTCAAGGTTGATGAACAGCAAAATTTGTTTAATAAGAAGAGAATGTTATCATTCAGGCATTAACTTTCATTGTAACTATGGAATACTTGTTTGTGTGTGATGTTAATATTGGGGGATATTATTTAAAATCCAATGCCTTCAATTAACAAAAGAATACTTTATATGATAACTTGGTCATCATAGGTTGTCTCAAGTAAGTGAAAGGATATGTTCTGAAATTTGAACTGACTGTCTTCTTGGCACCACCTATACTGTAATGAATGACTGTTTCTAACTGGGTAGAAACCAACAAGGAGAATCTATTTGATGGATGCTATATGTGAACAATTTGCAGAGTTAGAGAGTACTTGTCTGGCTGTGTAAAGGAATGCAGATGGTCCCTAATGGCCCCCTCTTGTGACCCCCAAACCAGAGTGGCCATGTGATACTGCACCTCCAGACTGAGGAGGCTCCCCACCAGTGCCAACATAGCCCCGTGGTGGAATCAGCATTCTCACAATGGTCTTCAGGACCTCTTTGGAAATTCTTGTTTATTTAAAAGGAGTTGAGTGTTAATTTCTTGTAGTGACATAACTCTGACTTTTCTTAATGTTTTTAAGGAATATTTGATGAATGCGACGGGTTTATATTGTATCATGAGTTGATCTTGAAAATTAGTAAATGACTTTAAGTACTGTTTTCTCTTTGAGAGTTTCATTCCAGGTTTTGAATCATTATAAAAAACCCGGAAAAAAACCAACAACCCAGAACATATAAACAAATTCTTACTGTGAATTGAAGGAACAACAGCATGTATTAATGTGTATCAGATTTGAGAAATGCTTGAAATTACAAATAGAAACAAGTTTCCATTTATTAACGTTTGTTAAAATCCTATTGGGATGTATCATGAATTTAGTGGGCGTTGACAATGAAACAGTCCTGACAGGAATGGTTCCTGCTGTGCTTGGGTCCAGTGAGGTCATCTGAATGTCTTGCAAAGCAGTGATGTGACCTCTATGTCCCAGCAAGTGGACAACTTCTCCAGGAGGTAGTAGGCCCTTGGTAACCCTGTTAGCGTGTATAGCCAGCGGAGTTGACAGTCGCCTCCTCAACTTGCCAGTAATACCATTGAGCAAAATCAATAACACATCTTCACATAAACTGGCATGGGACATGGATGGAACGCTTCTCGATAAAATTTTAGAAATTTTCAATAATTGTCAAATTTCATGTTTTAAAAAATTAAATTACATTAGATGTCAGATATTTGATATCTGTCAAATTTCAGGGTAAGAAAAAAGTAAAGTAAGTTTTTACAATAAGTGGCTGGGTAGTGCTACATAGCGTGTTTGGCCCCCTTCATTAAGCACCTCGTGGAGAAAGCGTCCCATCTGTCCCCTCGTCATGGGATCAATAACAGCCAGGACATCACGACTAATTACACTTTCCGCTGTTGACATAGGACAGCCCGCCTTTGGAACAGCCCATGCAGCCTGCCAGTTCTCCAGAGAAATCGGCCACTTTCCATGGGCGTATCAAATCCGTAACTGAAAAGACGGACAATAACAATTTTATAGGATTTTGTGGCACCTCGACACTGAGGACAGAGTCATGGATATGCCTGTCAATACCGAGTGTGTCCCGGTGTCGTATTGATTCGGACGTCGTGTAATCACGCGGGAATCCGGGTGGCGTGATAAGACGCGCTTCTGCGCCTGTGCCCACAAGTTTCGATTGCATCGCAATTTAATCAAACTGCCTGCCGATTTTCTTTCGCAGATGATTTATTTCTTTTGATGTGAGTCAACAATGGTTTTTGTGTGGAATAATGAAAAATAACAGCGAGACGTTAACTTAATTCATAAGCAGTTCTTGTCCCACTGGTTGGTCCTGTTTGAGAATTCCAGCACTCTCTCAACAGATAGCTGTAACTCTCTTACAAGTGGCAGTGCCACCTTGTGGACACTCAGCAGTGTTGGACAGACAGTTGTAGTCCATGTCTTACTAAAAGAAGCAGAATTAACTACATGTGCCTTCACTGACAGCTGGCTCCACTTGGGCAAGCAGGGGAGATCATCCATGACAGCTGCTTCAGTAACAAACATATACACTTAGCTGTACTTTGGTCAGTTAATGGTATCTGTCACATGGTTCATAGTGACTGTCATGTCCTTATAAGTCGTACAAAAACACAAACTGAATAATTGTTCTAGTGGAGTTACTATTTATAGTTCATGTTATCTCATGTTCTTCACATGTACGACATGGTACATATGTATAATAGAAACAATCCATTATTTTGCTCAAAATACACCATGCACACAATTCTAAGATGATTTATACGTAAGCATTAGATCTTGAATTAGGGTACTGAATGATAAAATAATCAAAATTGATTAAGTTACATTTCTTTTGAATCAGATTTATCAAATTTCACTCATGAAGTTCCTGAAGTGAGAATACTTTATTTTGGTTAATGTACAAATTTGTTACTTGTTAGCATATATTAGCAAGTGATGATGTCTTTGTTGATTATATAAGTTATTTGTTGTCACAGTAGGCCCTCCTCACATACACATATCTTGATATTCACATTTTCAATGCAACATATCCTGATGATTATTTCAACATTTTTAGTACGACTTTATCTGGCAAACACAAGTTGATTAGTTTAGACTTGTTCTGATGTCTTTTTTTAAACAAAAATAGATCATGAGTCAGTCATTGAGTTGGCTTCTCACATACTGCATGGTAAGGTGATGTCACTTCCAATAGACTATAGGATTGAGCTATGTAATTATGCTGAGTTGAAAGAACTTATTGAAGGTATATTGTCCTGCACATGTATCAAAAGCAATGGAACAACAGAAATTCTATCAGATGGATGGAAAATATAACAGAAAAAATATAGATAAAGACAGTCCCTTTCCCTGTCATTCTATCATCACAACTTATCCCACTGTTCCAAAACATATTTTTTTATTACAGAATGTAATATAACTTTCATTAATGTTCATTAAAAAGGGAGGGCTTTTGGTTCAAGTGACAGAAATCACGTACTTAACGATGGTCCTTGGAAGTTGTCAAGATGTCGTTGAGGGGAATTTAATTTACTTTGAAAGAGAGAAATATCAAAGAGGGGTGTCATTTAGGACAGTCACAGGACTAATACCAGAAACAGCTCATGGTTTTTTTATTGTGTGTCTTAGCAGATTAAATCAACAGTCATGAATCTGGTCAGAGCATAACAGCATGTTTCATGTATTTTAAACAGTAACAATCATGTGAAATTGCTGGGCAACAAAATGGCCAACAATCATGTGGAATTGTTGGTCGTATGGTTTGAGGACATGAGACAAGCTTGTCCTGGCATCGTTGGGATCAAAGAACCAGCAGTGTGCACCACTTAAGTGTTTATCATCTTCAGTCCCGGCCAGAGTCCTGATTGTGTTTTGTGATTATTTAATTACGGGAATCCGGCGAAGGATTTGACTAATTTAGCGGAGCACATGGCCGTGCAGGACAATTATTACAAGCGGTAGTGTTCAACCATCCATGGGTAGGATATTGATTACTGCCGACTGGTGTCGCACAAAATCATTGCAAATCTTGTTGCTGAAGCCTCAAAATGTCTCGTTGTGCAATGCATTAGCTTGACCAATCAGCTGTGGGCAAAGGGTCACATGTCGTCATTTGTCATTTATGTCTTGATTAGACAGCGCTATGTTGGTTACAGAAAGTGATTTTAGGCTTTTTACCAGCACAACGTAATTATATTGAACCCAAAGAAACACAGTTGAAAAGATTTTGAAATTGATAGATTTTTTCATCTCTGCTTGTCATACAGGCAGTAACACACTTTGCCAGTAGCAGTAAGGATTTTATTGAATTATGATAGTTTGTAATCATATTCAGGGGCTTCTGTCAGTTTATTCCTTGCCCACAGCTATGTGAAATTTGAAAAAAGTGTTTTATTGTCTATTAATTTTAATTATGTTCATGAAAGTGATGCTGATCATTTTCCAATTTAGGTATGTGGCTGGACGCTGTCGCAGAGCCTATTAGGTTGCAATTCTGATTATGACAGTGTTATGAGGAGGATAATTAATGACGCGATGCTATCAGCGCTGTAGTGATTAATGGGAGCCAGAGTGGAGAGGACATGTTTTATCACATCCACTTGACTCTCAGTCCTCTACTGAGGGAATAAATCACACACAGCCATTTTGTCCCATATCTTTTTCACTCCAGACCTTTCCTGGAATGAATGACTTCAACTTGTGAATCCTGTTGCACATGTCATATGTTGATTGCAAAATGAATAGTCATTTCTTGTGAGAAATTGTCACTTGTCATATTTTCGTTAGCTGGCTTACAGTGCTTCAGTTCAAAAAAATGTTGACAACACTGATAATCCTCAACACTTGAACATGGTCACTATATGTGATGTCATTTTTACCAGGATTGTTTGCATTTATTTTAAGGGATTCATTTCCATATGACACATAAGACTTTGAAACGTCATGACTTGATGAAGACTCTTAATATCCAACATTCCTGACCTGATGATATATGTTTCGAAAAATGTAAACCTTATTTTCACCTTTACCTTATTTCAGATGTTTATCATTTTGAATACTATGTGTAATAGTCAGTCCAAGCAAATATTTAAAAAGTATACTACCTAATGATTTCTAACATTCAGTACATTTATCGTACAGTTTCCTGGTATAAAGGTTTCAGACAAGTCCTTGGCAGACATTTATAGCAAAGACGTAGATTTGATTTTGTAATTGAATGTTACACATCCGACACTGATTGCATGTCTGGAGTCAGAGAAAAGTCATAACCTGGGTACATTCATTTATTTTTTCATTCTAAATTGCAACGAGTCTTGATAGTTGGGGAGGGTGATCCATGAGACTTGTCACAATCATTGTCAGTTCTCTGGCTGCTATTGTTGCAGCATCACCTTCACAACGCAAGACAGACTCCAAACACGACTTCATCTTGCCAAAGTTACGCTTGGAGGTGAAGGTGCTGCCATCTTGAAATCGCTCATGATTTGGAAAACATGATGATGCCATATGAACCCTAATCCAATCACTGTACAAATCCTGGTGCTGCTGTTTAGTGGGATTAGTACCTGTTAGGTGATCAATGATTGGGTCAGTGGTTCGAGAATTCTTCCACATTTCAGTGGACTTCCTCAAGTGTCAGTTATCTGTCATGGAGCACAAGTGTTTTTAAAACTGTGATTTTAGAAAGGTTACAAAAGATATGAATAGAATTTTATTAGGTGTCTTTTAAATATCAATATTAGTAGAATTTTGAAGTACTGTTGTTAGAACTTGAGTTTTATCTGTATTAGAGTCCAAATCAGCTTATGTCTCCAAACCACCAACATTGTTTGATGTGCATATACAATATTTATACAGAAATTGAAGATTGCAGGTGTTGGATAAAATATATGGATGCAGAATGTTCAGTGTTGAAACTGACCTATTTTGAGAGGTTTTCATACGTGGACACTGTTTAATCTTCCAATATTCCAACTATGATCAGGTAGTAATCTGATTGTTTCGTGGACCAAATATTTTCTTTCTAATTTATGTTACCCAATGAAATTGCAAACAGTTGGCAGATTATTTATGAGTAAAACTACAAAGAAGACTTGTGTGGCTTTAATTTTTGTTAAATTTGATCATGTCTAGATTAAAGATACCATGAGTGATCCCAGACATACAGTTCTCCATGGTACCAATTGCCTATGCATTGTAAAGCAGTGTTACCATGTCTGTGTTGCCCAATCACAGTGTTTTTGTGTTGATGTCAATCAATGGACTGACACAATGAAGGTGACACAATACAAGCACTGTTGTTGAAAAAAACAATGCCTATAAATTGTCACAATTTGTAGTCTACACATTAGGTAGATAAACAGGTATAAAATAGTGCTGACATTTATTTGTGTGCTGTGCAATTTGTTCCCTTACTTTGTGGGACATGTGAGAATGTCCTGAAGCTAATCTGCTTATTTAATCTACATCTTTTCCAATTTTACACTAAGAAAAATGCATTATGGTCCCTTTAGAAATGTCCAAGTTTGAAATATAAAATGTACATTTCTATGGAGTACGTTATCAACAATATATATAATGTATCTTTATAATCTTTGTAAGTTTGTAAATGTAAGTTAAAAAAATGTTAAATGAAAGAGAACAAATTGCTCTCTGATTACATTGTATTGATTTGTTTCGGAATATCAATACATTCTTGATAAATGGTTCGCTTTCTCAAGGTATTGGAAAAGATCTGTCAGTTAAAGTTGTTTATGGTTTGTTTCCACCTTTAACATTTCTGTACAATTCTCATGTAGGAATAAAATCTGAAATTTAGCTACTGAATGAGGAAAATATCTAAATTTATGAAGTAGAACTGTTTCCAACAGATTTATCAAATTACCATAAAAAAGTTCCTGATCTGGTGACTTAGTTCTTAGGTCTTTCAGTAAATCTTCAAATGAAATCATTATGCATCTTACTATGTGTTATGCATGATTTGATTTAACATCATTAAAGTCCATATTGATCAGTATTTATGATATACATTACTAGTTATCACAGTAAGCTTTGCGCATGTCAGTACAGGTCATAACTGCACCATCATGTAGTGTATCACAGTACTTAGTTGGCATGCTTTACATGGTCCAAAACTAATGTGACCACTCTTGAGCTTGGTTCCAATTATTTGATGTGACTGGCACTGAAGGAGATTCTGTCTGTGGGTAGAACAGTACCACTAATACAGTTGGTTCCCTCTTTATCCATGACTGACATTAGCTGTTTTGTTCAGGTGAAGAGTTTGGAGACTAAGGAGCAGAGCAGCGAAGAAATCCATCGCCAGACCATCACCGACACACAGAGAGAAAAGCATGGTGGGTATTCGCAAACGATACAGTTACAGATTTTTTACTACAGTCCCTTCAGACCAGGGCCAGCTTGCGTAATGTGATCCTATGACTGGTAGCCCCACTACTCTTACAGACTTACAGCTGCGGTCCCCCAAAAGCCACCCTTTCGCTGCAGTGTACATTATGACTCAGAATGGACATTGTGATAACAATATTTTAAAGTTTTGGGGTACATACTTTTGTAGATAAATATACCAGTATGTTCCTGCTGACACTGGACACAGCCATCTTATTGGAAATGTCATGTGAAGCATACAACCAAGGCCTAGCCACTACCTTGTTTACTTTTCAACATTCTTAGATCTTGTTTTAGGAAGGGCCAGGGAAAGATTTTTTCTGAAATAACCTTTTTCAAATGGTTTGATCAGCATTCTAGAAGTTGGTGAGTCAATAATATAGCATACAACTTTATGGATAACAACTTCTTGTCTATTGCACAGAGCAATGTGTCGGTTGTAATGCAAAACACTTTTAACTTGAAAACGGTGTAAGAATCTACACTGAAACATTGCTCTGTGCAATAAACAAGAAGTTGTTATCCATAAAGTTGTATACTTTATTATAGCCTCTTTCAGCCCACTTTCTATTTTAGAAAGGGATTTAACTTGAGTTTTAATGATTTGATTTTGAGGAAACTATGATCATGCTCATGAGTCTTCTGGGTGACCTCTTCATAAGGTCACAGTGATTAACAATCACATGAAACAATGCCCAAATTTCAGGAAGCATTAAAGCAGTTCCAGGGGCGGTAGAGTAGCCTAGTGGTCAAAGCGTTAGCTTGTCACGCCAAAGATCCGGGTTCGATTTCCCACATGGGTACAATGTGTGAAGCCCATTTCTGGTGTCACTCACCGTGATATTGCTGAAATATTGCTAAAAGTAGCATAAAACTAAACTCACTCACTCACTCAAAGCATTTTCCAGTGATAAACCGTGAATGACTAGACTGTGAGTGTGGTGTCAAATGCCTAGATCACTTTGAAGGTCTTTCACCCATGAAATGACTTGTGTAAAGTTTAATTCAGAAGGTATTGTCAGCTTGGTAGGGAGCTTCATATTTGTAACTAATACTTCACATATGATTGGCAGAGATTGAAGGTCAGTGTAAAATAGTAGTGCCAAAAAAGCTTGTGTACGTAATATCTTCATGCATATTTAGGATTCAGTCCATGTGTCCATGGTGAAGTCTACATTGTGTGAAGCCCATTTCTGGTGTCCCCAGCAGTGATATTGCTGGAATATTGCTAAAAGCAGCGTAAAACCCCACTCACTCATCGTCAAGTCTTATTATGAAAAGTTGCTCACTGACCCAAAGCTATGTCTTTCAACCTGAAGTGATTATAACTCAATAAGATTATTACTGCATTAGACCTTGTTAGGAAACCCTTCAAATGTAATATATGTTTTATTTGGGATTATACTTTGACAATAAAGTACAGATTGTAGTTCTTCTTTGGGTTGAGTCCCATCTGGGATTTGTACCCACACTCTCAGAGTGAGGCCCCTAATGGCCAGCACACAAAGTCGGCGATTTAACCCACTTAGTCACCATAGCTTTCACAAAAATGGAAGTCAGACATCTTGTAGTCTAGATCACATACTTTGTGTACCCCTCCGATAAGTGTAAATTGTAATCTATGAATACACAATGACTTTTACATAGGGGTAATTATTTGGGATATGCTTTCTCAGTGAATTGACACTCAACATCAAGAAGTACTAGAATCTGTACTTCATTGAGAAAGTGTGATGTTATGTAAGGAAACATGTTTGCAAATGGAGTTTTATGGTTTGCAAATGATTTTGAATCTAAATGTTTTGGGCCATTCGGAAATAAAGAATGGGATGTATCTGTTTCTGTTTCTGCTTGTAATGCAAACACCCTTGTTCTTTTAATATCAATCTTTAGCTATAGTTCCTATAATACCATACTTCTCATACTGGTTATACCTTGGGACTTGCCAAATTAATCCAAGTTTGCAAATGTCTGTTTACATATGAATAGCAAATTTGAAAATAGCATGTTCATTTTTAAGATCACAAATTCTGAGTTGATCATACACTATATTCCTGCACATGAGAGTTGCGTAGTTCCAGTTGGTGTATTATTGCTTGGTTGTCAGGTTTCACAGTGAGGTGAGGTGAGGTGAAATTGGGTTTTACGTCGTGCTTGAGAATATTTCGCTCATATGACGACGTGCATGCGTGTGTATGTGTATGTGCGGCTGCTTGTACTAGCCCAGACTTAAGCTGGTTATATAGTGCTAGCCCACTGAGATACCATGCCGCAGTTAAGCATGAATACCCCACTCAGACACATTATACTGACTCCGAGCCGACCAGTCCTTGTTGTACCCATAAATGCCGAACGCCAGGCAGGGACCAACAAGTACCATATTTTAACATCTTTTGGTATGTTGGGTCGGGGATCGAACCCGCGACCTGCCGCTCTCCGGGCGGATTCACAGTGAGAATGACAAGCTAAAGTGTTGTTGCCCATGTCAGGTTTCACAGTGAGAATGACAAGCTAAAGTGTTGTTGCCCATGTTGTCAGGTTTCACAGTGAGAATGGCAAGCTAAAGTGTTGTTGCCCATGTTGTCAGGTTTCACAGTGAGAATGGCAAGCTAAAGTGTTGTTGCCCATGTTGTCAGGTTTCACAGTGAGAATGGCAAGCTAAAGTGTTGTTGCCCATGTTGTCAGGTTTCACAGTGAGAATGGCAAGTTAAAGTGTTGTTGCCCTTGTTGTCAGGTTTCACTGAGAGAATGACAAGCTAAAGTGTTGTTGCCCATGTTGTCAGGTTTCACATTGAGAATGGCAAGCTAAAGTGTTGTTGCCCTTGTTGTCAGGTTTCACATTGAGAATGACAAGCTAAAGTGTTGTTGTCCATGTTGTCAAGTTTCACATTGAGAATGGCAAGCTAAAGTGTTGTTGCCCATGTTGTCAGGTTTCACATTGAGAATGGCAAGCTAAAGTGTTGTTGCCCATGTTGTCAGGTTCCAAATTGAGAATGGCAAGCTAAAGTGTTGTTGCCCATGTTGTCAGGTTTCACATTGAGAATGGCAAGCTAAAGTGTTGTTGCCCATGTTGTCAGGTTTCACATTGAGAATGGCAAGCTAAAGTGTTGTTGCCCATGTTGTCAGGTTTCACATTGAGAATGGCAAGCTAAAGTGTTGTTGCCCATGTTGTCAGGTTCCAAATTGAGAATGGCAAGCTAAAGTGTTGTTGCCCATGTTGTCAGGTTTCACATTGAGAATGGCAAGCTAAAGTGTTGTTGCCCATGTTGTCAGGTTCCACATTGAGAATGGCAAGCTAAAGTGTTGTTGCCCATGTTGTCAGGTTTCACATTGAGAAGAAAAGCAAGCTAAAGTGTTGTTGCCCATGTTGTCAGGTTTCACATTGAAAATGGCAAGCTAAAAGTTGCCCTTGTTGTCAGGTTTCACATTGAGATTGGCAAGCTAAAGTGTTGTTGCCCATGTTGTCAGGTTTCACATTGAGAATGGCAAGCTAAAGTGTTGTTGCCCATGTTGTCAGGTTCCACATTGAGAATGACAAGCTAAAGTGTTGTTGCCCTTGTTGTCAGGTTTCACATTGAGATTGGCTAGCTAAAGTGTTGTTGCCCTTGTTGTCAGGTTTCACATTGAGAATGGCTAGCTAAAGAGTTGCCCATGTTGTCAGGTTCCACATTGAGAATGGCAAGCTAAAGTGTTGTTGCCCATGTTGTCAGGTTTCACAGTGAGAATGGCAAGCTAAAGTGTTGTTGCCCTTGTTGTCAGGTTCCAAATTGAGAATGGCAAGCTAAAGTGTTGTTGCCCATGTTGTCAAGTTTCACATTGAGAATGGCAAGCTAAAGTGTTGTTGCCCATGTTGTCAGGTTCCAAATTGAGAATGGCAAGCTAAAGTGTTGTTGCCCTTGTTGTCAGGTTTCACATTGAGAATGGCAAGCTAAAGAGTTGCCCATGTTGTCAGGTTCCACATTGAGGATGGCAAGCTAAAGAGTTGCCCATGTTGTCAGGTTTCACGTTGAGAATGACAAGCTAAAGTGTTGTTGCCCTTGTTGTCAGGTTTCACATTGAGATTGGCTAGCTAAAGTGTTGTTGCCCATGTTGTCAGGTTTCACATTGAGAATGGCAAGCTAAAGAGTTGCCCATGTTGTCAGGTTCCACATTGAGAATGACAAGCTAAAGTGTTGTTGCCCTTGTTGTCAGGTTTCACATTGAGATTGGCTAGCTAAAGTGTTGTTGCCCATGTTGCAGAGTTCCAGAGGCGGATCACAGAGCTGTCAACAGAGATAGAAATCGTGCGGGCAGAGAAAGCAGACAGTCTGGCCAAGAGGCTGAATCTGGAGAACAAAATACGGGTGAGGAGTGCAATTCAGGGTGCACATTCTTTCATCTTTACAACAGCTGTAGTGTTGAAGAACAAGTTTTTAGAAAGCATACTACTCAGGATGCCTTGAAATTATCATTGTGTTATTGACTTGTGCCTTTTCTTCAGGAAGTCTAATGTGTTTTTCATCCTAGGGCCTATATAGAGCTTGGTATCTCTTTGACTAGAGCTGTCCTTGGTGGGGAGGTTCCCTGTGGGAGTGAGGGAAAGTAGCTCTTAATGCACACAATATATGTTAGCTGAGCCAGTCTGCTGAACAGTGTCTTGTTGTGTTGTTGCTGCAAGACAAATTGACACATAACCAGTAATCAGCAGCAATCATAGTAATGAGATAGACCAGGTCCACTGTGATCGTGTGTTGTCAGCATGACTGAACACACAAATGTGACCAGTGACTGTAGTGTCCAGTTTTGACTGCGATGTGGACATGCAGGTGAAGGGCTTCACGCAGGGAGTGTGTTAAGTGTGTGAAGCTGTCAGATCTGTAGGTTGACCTTCCTCACAGCCGGTCAGTCGGGCCCCTCCCGGGTGTGTCAGGTGTAGGGTACAGGTGCAGGGTACACAAGACACAGGACCGTCAGCAATATGTAGCTGCTGCCACTTGATGACTTGCCAGCTCTAGGAGACCGGAGATTTTCAGCTCCACTTCCCAGGCAGCTGTGTGGACATGAAGCCCTGGTGGATGTGTTGGTTCTAGGGGGCAATCTCTGAGTTTGGAGGCTTCTGATCCAATATCTGTAGCCATCATGCTAGTTGTATCAAGGACATTCTGTATGCAAGTCTAGCATGGGCCGGCCACATCTACTCTGCTTGATCAGTGAGTGGATAAAGCTCATCTTTCTCTGATAAAACAATTTAGATGAATAATTTTCCACCTGTGAAAGCTAATTCAAATGAATGTAGTATTGTGACAGGTACAGGTTCACATGCTTTGAGCTGAACATCAAAGAGAGCTTCAATGTGGTGGTTCATGTAGACTTTACTGTAATTGGCGTGTATCCCATCCTTACTAGGCCCTTATACATGTGTCAAGTGCTCCCCAATGCAGATGTGGTGACGCTGGAAGATCAACAATCACCATTCTTTACTGCAGTTCCACCTCCACCCAACAACCAGCAGGAGTCCTGCCCAATAATACTGTCGATGGAATCAAGTGGGAGATATTCACTTCAAACATTCCAAACAAATACATGAAAACTCAAATTTAAGTTTAGAAAATCAGAGATTTCAGATTCCTATGACATGTTTTGTGTCTATGGCCACAGTAGTGATAATTCAAAAGTAATCATTCCTTTTCTAAGTCATGGTAAGTCAGCATTAACGATATAAACATCTGTGTGTTCTGGTCAAGATTCAGCATCTGACATTGAATGGGTTCTCGAATCCTTTAAAGTCCTTTAAACAGTAACTTTGGCCTTTAAAGGGTTAAAATTATGACAAAGTTGGTTTTTTAACTTTTATCTGAAATTTGTTAAGCATCAGCTAATGTAGAGGTAATTCTGCAATGAAAACAGCATGTCATATCTTTTCACTATAAAGTACATCATGACGATAGGTCCTGTTGGTATTGTACACATTTTCCATATTCAGGTTGTCCTATCTGTAGAATGCTTGTTGTAGTTTAGGTAGGGTGAAGTACTGGACATTGTCTTCACCACAGTACTGAGTAGGTTGTGATTGTACTGTGTGTACTGCTACAGGTGGCTGTTACTACTGATGTGACCAGTGGACAGTGAGGATTACTTCACTAATATGCTGGTCCAGCATGTGTACTCTCAGTTTGGCTTCCTCTCAGGGGCTACCTAATCCCTCCATTGAGAGGTGCTTCATTAAAACATTCAGTGAGGCCTAAAGATTTGATGAGGTGAATCTGTCTCACGTCACTGTGCTGGGACTGCAGCGAAGACAGGGGAAATCACTCACGAATATACTGTGGTTAATGTGCTAGACCCAACATGTAACTCACGCACAGGACAGTCAGACAGGGTCCAGTAGGTGTTGTCTCCGTCACTTAATGTCAATTCTGGTACTGTGTGTTTGTTGCTTCAGTGATAGGAACTCACAGGTTCATATGGACAGTTAAAGCTGATGACATTCTGACACCTCACCTTGAGATTAAACCCACATAACACTATGTTTTATATGAAAATATATTTTAATATTTAAAGTGTGATATAAAATCTAGACATTACTTTTGTCAAGAATAATTGTTGTGATGGCTAAAATAACTGATATTGCATGGAACATTTAGTAACGATCCGAATAACTGAACTTCACAACAGTGAAAACTGTACTCAAGGAACTTTGAGAATATCCTAACAGCTTGATTACCTCAGATTAAAAGTTTATAAGAAATGAATATTGACAGGAGGAGGAAGACTGTAATGCCAAGCGTACAGCTGTGTTGCCAAGGATTACTTGGTGGTGGTGTTTGATCACAGCTTGATCGACATGCATCAGGCAAAGCACATCTCTGTCACAGTGAGAGGCACAAATAATTCATGTCAGCCGTCAATATTTGATGTCTTAATCTTGACAGGTCCTATCCCCATGTCTTTGACTTGAGGGTGTAATAGATGGCCATTGACGACATCGCTAGATCTCGTTTAATTATGATAGGGGGTAGTCAGTACGTGTACAGATTCATCACTGAATATAGTAGGAAGTTAGGGACAGTACTAGAGACTATATATCAATGGTATTTGGTCATCAGAGAGGACTTGTCATCATGGGATGTTTCGTATATTTAGTACACATTAACTGATGAATGATGGCGTGACTTACAAGAGAGGGGTCATGAAACAACTGCAAACAGGAGAGTGTCAAAAACACTAAGTTATTGTGGGTATTTTATCATGAAAGTGTCTTATGGTAAATGTATATTATAGGTCAAATGTGACTTTGCCTTGCGTTGTCATCAACAAGTGCATATCCTTTAGGATGCTTTGGCTGTGAGCCAGCAGCAGTTCCCTTTAGGGGCTATCTTGGTTGTGACAGGTGCAGAAACTCAAGCAGTGTCTTATGCACATGATACGCCATTACAGGGCTGGGTTAAATACTTTGATTCAAGTCAGTCATTGTGCCAACCCTTTTGACTCCAACTCTCTCACTGGATGGTTTGATGGTTACCAGGTTCCAAGGTTTTGTAGCTGTTTCTTCTTCTCCTATGGGTTCTCCTAAGTGTAGCCGGGTTGAAACATTTGACCATAGTGTTTTTTGGCACATATTTGTCTTGTAGTAATGCTTCCAGTGATGGATTCGTCAGTTTTTGATGATAGCCCAGTATTGGCTAAGTTCTGCTTGTGGGCTCGCTTTGGGTTCAGTTCTGACGTTGAACAATTCTCTCTCGAGTTAGGGATGGGTTTTTAGACTTGAAAATGAAACTTTTTCTTTTTGAGCTTCCAGACAAATCCTGATTGAAACATCTGGCAGTGAAAAGGCTTTCTTGTTGGCTCAAGTCTCGGCTGTTCTGAGTTGGAGTTGGTCTTCAGCAACAGATGCTTGTCATAAAAAAACAAGTAACAGGATTGGGTGGTCAGGCTCGCTGACATTGTATCCCAATTGCATAGATCAATGCTCATGCTGTTCATCACTGGCTTGTGTGCTACAGACTTGATTATTTACAGATCACTGCCAAATAGCTGGAATATTGCTAAGTACGGCATTTTTTCCAGTCACATTGTTGAAATCACTATGACTAACATCTTTCAAGTATTGATATTATGTGTAACTGTATTCTGTAGGAACAAATTTACCATGTGTGGACGTCTTACCATTTTAATCTCAGTCTGTGTGGGAATTCAGACTAAAATCATTGTGAAGTTTTCCATGACTTTTATAGACTCAATCATAGGCTGCAACGTACCCATTTACCCATCCTCTATGTGGAATTCAGGTGAAATCATATTTAAAGGAAGGAATACCTTTGATGAAGAAATATTTCATTACATTGAGTATTGATGAATGTATACTGCTTTACACAACAGTGTGTTTACTCTCTGTCCACCCTACACTAATTGTGTGTGGGTAGCTGGATAGGTAGCGGATGGGAGGTAACATTGTGTGATGGATTGTGACTGGATTGTCAAAACTTGAGTATGGAGTATGACTGGATTATCCAGACTTGACTAGAGGGTATGACTGAATTGTATGGTCCAGACTTGAGTATGGAATATGACTGGATTATCTGGTCCAGCCCTGGAGATGGGAGATGATTGGGTTGTATGGTACAGTCTTGGATATGGAGTATGACTGGGTTGTATGGCCCAGACCTGGAGATGGGGTGTGACTGGGTTGTATGGCCCAGACCTGGAGATGGAGTATGACTTGGTTGTATCGCCCAGACCTGGAGATGGAGTATGACTTGGTTGTATGGCCCAGGCTTTGAGATGGAGTATGACTTGGTTGTATGGTCCAGACCTGGGGATGGGGTGTGACTTGGTTGTATGGCCCAGACCTGGAGATGGAGTATGACTTGGTTGTATGGTCCAGACCTGGGGATGGAGTATGGCTTGGTTGTATGGCCCAGACCTGGGGATGGGGTGTGACTTGGTTGTATGGCCCAGACCTGGAGATGGGGTGTGACTGGGTTGTATGGCCCAGACCTGGAGATGGAGTATGACTTGGTTGTATGGCCCAGACCTGGAGATGGAGTATGACTTGGTTGTATGGCCCAGATGGGGTGTGACCTGGAGATGGGGTATGACTTGGTTGTATGGCCCAGACCTGGAGATGGGGTGGCCCAGACCTGACTGGTTGTATGGCCCAGACCTGGAGATGGAGTATGACTTGGTTGTATGGCCCAGACCTGGAGATGGAGTATGACTTGGTTGTATGGCCCAGACCTGGAGATGGAGTATGACTTGGTTGTATGGCCCAGACCTGGGGATGGGGTATGACTTGGTTGTATGGCCTGGGGATGGTGGTGTGACTTGGTTGTATGGCCCAGACCTGGATGGAGGTGTGACTTGGAGACCTTGGGATGGAGGTGACTTGGTTGTATGGCCCAGACCTGGGGATGGGGTGTGACTGGGTTGCATGGCCCAGACCTGGAGATGGAGTATGACTTGGTTGTATGGCCCAGACCTGGGGATGGGGTGTGACTGTATGACTTTGTATGGCCCAGACCTGGGGATGGGGTATGACTTGGTTGTATGGCCCCCAGACCTGGGGATGGGGTGTGACTTGGTTGTATGGCCCAGACCTGGGGTATGGGATGGTGTGACTTGGTTGTATGGCCCAGACCTGGGGATGATGGGTGTGACTTGGTTGTATGGTCCAGACCTGGGGATGGGGTGTGACTTGGTTGTATGGCCCAGACCTGGAGGGGATGGGGTGTATGACTTGGACTTTGTATGGCCCAGACCTGGAGATGGGATGGGGATGACTTGGTTGTATGACTTGATGGGGTGTATGGCCCAGACCTGGGGATGGGGGTGTGACTTGGTTGTATGGCCCAGACCTGGGGGATGGGGTATGACTTGGTTGTATGGCCCAGACCTGGGGATGGGGTGTGACTTGGTTGTATGGCCCAGACCTGGGGTGACTGGGTTGTATGGTCCAGACCCTGATGGGGTGTGACTGGGTTGCATGGCCCAGACCTGGGGATGGAGTATGACTTGGTTGTATGGCCCAGACCTGGGATGGGGTGTGACTTGGTTGTATGGCCCAGACCTTGGGATGGGGTGTGACTGGGTTGCATGGCCCAGACCTGGAGATGGGGTATGACTTGGTTGTATGGCCCAGACCTGGGGATGGGGTGTGACTTGGTTGTGTGGTCCAGCCCTGGGGATGGGGTATGACTTGGTTGTATGGCCCAGACCTGGAGATGAGGTGTGACTTGGTTGTATGGTCCAGACCTGGGGATGGGGTGTGACTTGGTTGTATGGCCCAGACCTGGAGATGGGGTGTGACTGGGTTGTATGGCCCAGACCTGGAGATGGGGTATGACTTGGTTGTATGGCCCAGACCTGGGGATGGAGTATGACTTGGTTGTATGGCCCAGACCTTGGGATGGGGTGTGACTGGGTTGCATTGTCCAGACCTTGGGATGGGGTGTGACTGGGTTGCATGGCCAAGACCTGGAGATGGGGTATGACTTGGTTGTGTGGTCCAGCCCTGGGGATGGGGTATGACTTGGTTGTATGGCCCAGACCTGGAGATGAGGTGTGACTTGGTTGTATGGTCCAGACCTGGGGATGGGGTGTGACTTGGTTGTATGGCCCAGACCTGGAGATGGGGTGTGACTGGGTTGTATGGCCCAGACCTGGAGATGGGGTATGACTTGGTTGTATGGCCCAGACCTTGGGATGGAGTATGACTTGGTTGTATGGCCCAGACCTGGAGATGGGGTATGACTTGGTTGTATGGCCCAGACCTGGGGATGGGGTGTGACTTGGTTGTATGGTCCAGCCCTGGGGATGGGGTGTGACTTGGTTGTATGGTCCAGCCCTGGGGATGGGGTGTGACTTGGTTGTATGGTCCAGCCCTGGGGATGGGGTATGAGTTATAAGTGTTCTTGCTTAGGAACTAGTTGCATCAGAAATGTTAATATTGTCTCCTTGCAGTGACATACCATGTGTATGATTTAATTATATTAATGGATATCACCTCTTGATCTAAGACTACAACATTAAAGGACTGATCAATATACCTCTGTCCATGAAGAATTATCAGACATTGGCCTAACCCTGATCTGTCCACTGTTTCAACTATAGACCCATGCCTAAACTCAGGTAGTAATAGTAATGTTTGTTACCTCATTGTTTCTTGCATTGTTGCAGGGCCGCATGTCCCCTTGTTAGGTGACTCAACCAGTAGATATGTTTACAAATATACAGGAAAGTTTGTATTAAATGGGATAGGATCAGTTTGTTCATTGAAAGAGTTCACATCTGAAGAGCTTCATGATTGCGGAATGCAATAAAATATTTGAGAAGGTAAAAATAACCCTGGCACCACAGTTAAGGATCATGGTCAAGTTATTGAAATGAGTTCAAGGTGTGTGTCAAGTAACTGGTAGCTCACGGTCGGTGCTGTGTTCACTATATGTGCTTGTATTTCAGAATCTTGACAGAGAAGTCTCAGACAAGGTCACCAAGTTTCAGAGTCTTGTCCAAGAGGTGAGTATGGAAGATATTTATCACTTAAAATGAAGGGAGAAGAAAATGAAGACACCAGTGACTGATCTGGCTAGATGCTTTAGTGAGCAGAACAAATATATATGTTTGTTGAATGATCATGTGTTGTTGGTGAGACAAGGGAGAAAACTCCATTGAAACCAAGCATCACCAGCCTGGGTCTTGTCCCAAGCATATTGATCCCCAAGGATAATGTGGCGTACACTGAAAGCTACAGGGCAGAGCAGAGCCATTATGACCAGGTATACACAAAGGGCTACAGGGCAGGGCAAAGTCAACCTCCCATTGTGACCACACATAACAGGAATGAGGCTATGAGTGCTGTACACCCAACACTGTCACTACAGGATGGAACAAACCCAATCTGTCATTGTGTACACCCAACATTGTTACTACAGGACGGAACAAACCCAATTGTCATTGTGTACATTGTTACTACAGGACGGAACAAACCCAATCTGTTATTATGTACACCCAACACTGTTACTACAGGACGGAACAAACCCAATCTGTCATTGTGTACACCCAACATTGTTACTACAGGACGGAACAAACCCAATCTGTTATTATGTACACCCAACACTGTTACTACAGGACGGAACAAACCCAATCTGTCATTGTGTACACCCAACACTGTTACTACAGGATGGAACAAACCCAATCTGTCATTATGTACACCCAACACTGTTACTACAGGATGGAACAAACCCAATCTGTCATTATGTACACCCAACACTGTCACTACAGGACGGAACAAACCCAATCTGTCATTGTGTACACCCAACATTGTTACTATAGGACGGAACAAACCCAATCTGTTATTATGTACACCCAACACTGTTACTACAGGACGGAACAAACCCAATCTGTCATTGTGTACACCCAACATTGTTACTACAGGACGGAACAAACCCAATCTGTTATTATGTACACCAAACACTGTTACTACAGGACGGAACAAACCCAATCTGTCATTATGTACACCCAACACTGTTACTACAGGACGGAACAAACCCAATCTGTCATTATGTACACCCAACACTGTTACTACAGGACGGAACAAACCCAATCTGTCATTATGTACACCCAACACTGTCACTACAGGACGGAACAAACCCAATCTGTCATTATGTACACCCAACACTGTTACTACAGGATGGAACAAACCCAATCTGTCATTATGTACACCCAACACTGTCACTACAGGACGGAACAAACCCAATCTGTCATTATGTACACCCAACACTGTTACTACAGGATGGAACAAACCCAATCTGTCATTATGTACACCCAACACTGTCACTACAGGACGGAACAAACCCAATCTGTCATTATGTACACCCAACATTGTTACTACAGGACGGAACAAACCCAATCTGTTATTGTGTACACCCAACACTGTCACTACAGGACGGAACAAACCCAATCTGTCATTGTGTACACCCAACATTGTTACTACAGGACGGAACAAACCCAATCTGTCATTATGTACACCCAACATTGTTACTACAGGACGGAACAAACCCAATCTGTCATTATGTGGACCCAATACTGTTACTACAGGACGGAACAAACCCAATCTGTGATTGTGTACACCCAACACTGTTACTACAGGACGGAACAAACCCAATCTGTCATTATGTACACCCAACACTGTCACTACAGGACGGAACAAACCCAATCTGTGTAAACCAAACATTGTGTACAAACCCAACACTGTCACTACAGGACGGAACAAACCCAATCTGTCATTATGTAAACCAAACACTGTTACTACAGGACGGAACAAACCCAATCTGTCATTATGTACACCCAACACTGTTACTACAGGACGGAACAAACCCAATCTGTTATTGTGTACACCCAACACTGTTACTACAGGACGGAACAAACCCAATCTGTCATTGTGTACACCCAACACTGTCACTACAGGACGGAACAAACCCAATCTGTCATTGTGTACACCCAACACTGTCACTACAGGACGGAACAAACCCAATCTGTCATTGTGTAAACCAAACACTGTCACTACAGGACGGAACAAACCCAATCTGTCATTGTGTACACCCAACACTGTCACTACAGGACGGAACAAACCCAATCTGTCATTGTGTACACCCAACACTGTCACTACAGGAAGGAACAAACCCAATCTGTCATTGTGTACACCCAACACTGTCACTACAGGACGGAACAAACCCAATCTGTCATTGTGTAAACCAAACACTGTCACTACAGGACAGAACAAACCCAATCTGTCATTTTGTACACCAAACACTGTCACTACAGGACGGAACAAACCCAATCTGTCATTGTGTACACCCAACACTGTCACTACAGGACGGAACAAACCCAATCTGTCATTGTGTACACCCAACACTGTCACTACAGGACGGAACAAACCCAATCTGTCATTGTGTACACCAAACACTGTCACTACAGGACGGAACAAACCCAATCTGTCATTGTGTACACCCAACACTGTCACTACAGGACGGAACAAACCCAATCTGTCATTGTGTACACCAAACACTGTCACTACAGGACGGAACAAACCCAATCTGTCATTGTGTAAACCAAACACTGTCACTACAGGACGGAACAAACCCAATCTGTCATTGTGTAAACCAAACACTGTCACTACAGGACGGAACAAACCCAATCTGTCATTGTGTAAACCAAACACTGTCACTACAGGATGGAACAAACCCAATCTGTCATTGTGTTAACCAAACACTGTCACTACAGGACGGAACAAACCCAATCTGTCATTGTGTACACCAAACACTGTCACTACAGGACGGAACAAACCCAATCTGTCATTGTGTACACCCAACACTGTCACTACAGGACGGAACAAACCCAATCTGTCATTGTGTTAACCAAACACTGTCACAACAATCACAACAGTGCATGTAGGACAGAATCATACCTTCTTATCTATTGTGTGCACTGGATTACATAAACTTCAAACAGATTTGAAATATTTTATTCCTATCTCTTATAAATCTATAAACTAAGAATACCTTCTCTTGTAATTTATTGATTTGTGCAAGTTCACTTGATGTCTGGAATGAAGCCTCACACCGCATCCTGTGAACCAAATTCCAACTGTTCCAAATGAGAGTGTTGATTGTAGTAGTTTCTCTATTGTACATAGTTGGAGGAGGCAAACCGAAAGCTCCAGAGGTTTGAGGAGGATGGCCGGCAACAGCAGAGGGAGATCACCTACAAGAACACTGAGCTGGAGAATGTCAGGTATGTCCTTTGCCAGACACTCAGTAACAGTTCATGGTTGTCAGGTGTGACACATCTCAGTTGAAGAGGAGCTTGGCTCAGGCTGATTGTTGTTCCAAGCAAGTTTGATTCAAGCTGTTATATTGTTTGTATAGATTTATCCCATTTCACATATTGCACAATGTACATATTACTTATAAGTTGTACCAATTATACAAGTTGTACGAGTTGTGAAAGGTGTGTGAGTTGTACGTGTGAAATTAAAATTTCACTGCACACACTTGTTGATTACCTGGCTGTTCTACCAGCAAGCGGCACTCCCTCGTAAGAAACGGCAAAAAGTGACAACAAAATAATGACAAATTAAATAATATTTGGCACAAATGAAACAAGGAAAAGAACAATTTAACACCAACACAGTGGTTACTAGTTTGACCTAGTTTCTCCACTCTAAAAAAAAAACAACCCTGAGACTTTAGACAGCAACTTGACCTGGTCATGACATATCAGAGATCACTGGTCATTAATGAATAAATTTTTTATAACATACAGATCCAAAACATTGCGAAACACTTTAACAAAAATTAAGAACACAACTTCAAACCAAACTTAACTTGACTTTGAAGATCCGAAGATTTCCAAGTGTCACGAAGTTTTCCGAATGCATGTCAAAATACCGGTTTTCGATCAGCGTATAGCAATACGTATCGTTTTCATGTCTGAACCGGTAAATACCTGTAAACTAGTTATATTGCGCAGCCGTAGTAGCTACTGTACTCATTATATATGTTGTGCACATGTATGTTGTTGGTTTGTTTTTTTGTATATTTATTTCCACGTCACAATGTATAGGATGTTCTCCGTACATTTTCCGAAAACCCAGGTTCAATTCCCCACATGGATACAATGTGTGAAGTCCATTTCTGGTGACCCCTGCCGTGATATTGCTGGAATATTGTTAGAAGCGGCGTAAACCAATACTCACTTGTGTCAACAAGATTAGTGCCAGTTGAATTAGGATTAGCAGTATTAAGTACTCACCTCTGTCTGGTCATTTCATTTATTGTAGGGTATTATAGGGCACACCCCATTTTGTATTTTCGACCAATTGTAATCTTTTTATAGTTTCAATTTTAAATAAATAAATCAAAATGTTAGGCAGTAGGGTTTGGACTCCTTGTAAATATAATTGCAATTAGGTTCTTGTGACTTCGGACTCTTTTGCTGATTTTCACGCCATTTAAAGGGGGGCTTCACCAGAACCCCATTGGTACCATACACAGGCGACCACAATAATACTATATATGGTATTAATGTTGCTCATTGCAGGAAGGAACTGTCTGATCTGTGGGCCAGCCACAACCAGCTGACAGAACACTCCAGTCAGCAAGCAGAGCTCATCCGCAGCTGCAGTCTCTACAGCTGGACACTCAGAAGAGTAGGTCCTGCACCCGTCTTAGTTCTGTTGTCACCGGCTTGTCACTGGCTTGTCACAATCATATGATCATAGGTTTGGATATCAGAGTCACCTCATTTGATTCATATTTTGCAACACTACACTCAAACTCATGAGCTTCGGCAGCAATGTTTAAACATTTCCTCTTTCTTCTACTTAAGCTGACATGCTGTGATGATGTAAGTGGTTCTCTGTTCAAGGTCCTCACTCTCACATATCTGAGTGTAGTATACGTTGTGACTGCAAAATGACACATGACTCTGCTGAGTGTATGCCCTGATTGTATGGTTTTTCAGTGATGAAGAACCAGGAAGATGCCTTCTCCATAGAGTCCACATCACTACAGCAGGTCAGTTGACAGAATCAGTGATATGCCTTTCAAGAATATTCAAACACCCTATTATGAGGATACGTTAAATGTTGTGAACTACACATGTTCAAAGGTAAAATAACAATGAAAGTATCTCTTACAGGAAAGGAGAGTGACAAATTAATATTTGGGTGGGAAATGCTTTAGAATATACATTGTTGCAAGATCTTTGTTTTAATAAGACATTTGGGTCCATAGTCATGATTCACAGCATCTGGTTTTGCAGCTGAAGTTGAAATAATATCTGGACTCCCTAGAAAATTCCTAGTTATTGTCACATAAACAAGGAAATTCTTATGAATATGTCAATGTAACACTTGATTGTATTTTCTTGAAACTTGTTTCTAAATCCACAGGTTTAGCAGGAATAAAAAATTTCAAGTTTAGGAATTTGTCTTTCTTGTGAGTGGTCCTCCAAGCGCTATTCACAAGCGCTCCCTATCAGAAATGTGTGAAAACTTCATAAATTTTCCTGTGGCTCACATGCATGCTTGTGGTTATTTGCTCTCAGATTTTTTAAATACAATTTCACAATTTGGCTGCTCTCTAAATTTATCTTTCCTTCTCAGCAGTCAGCAGGTTTTTCTCAAGAAGCTTCCTCAATGGAACAGATCCAGCAGTGCCTATGGTACCGGAACCTCTGTTCCATCTTAGGAAGGATTTTCATCTTTATACATGGCACTCTAGAAGAATATCATTCTGCATTAGCATCTGTCCCCGCCATACAAGGAATTCATATTGGAAAGGACCCTTTACCTACTAGCATGCTCTGTTCCTTTCAGATCAGGGTTTCCTGAGACCGCCAAAGACCCAGGTTCGATTCCCCACATGGGTACAATGTGTGAAGCCCATTTCTGGTGTCCCCTGCCGTGATATTGCTGGAATATAGCTAAAAGCGGCGTAAAACTGAACTCACTCACTCACACTTTCCTGAGACAACTCATATATCTACAAAATCCTTTCGAACTTATGGAGAAAGCATCTGTATTGCAGCTGACTTGGAAGACTGCCTTTCTTCTGGCCTTTGTTACAGCCTCTAGGATTCCAGAACACTCGATTGTCTTTATGAAGGATCCTCTTGAGTCATTGTTGGAGGACTGCCTGAGTTCCTTGCCAAGAATCAGAAGATGGGATCTTTGGGACAGTGTCCTTTCACTATCCCAGTTCATGCCACTATGTTGGATCGCAATCTACCAGACAGGTTGCTATGCCTAGTTACACCACTTAAATGGTATTTGCATAAGACCAACTCCTTTTATTGTGGATAGGGCTTCAACGAGTCCATTTTCTTGGACTCGAGTACTCGAGGAGTCAGACTCAACTCGGACCCGAGTACTCGAAATTCATACCTTTCCAGCAAACCATAGCATAACTGGCATGGCATTACACAATACGATGATTGTTTGAACAAGGGTGAATTAGGTAACTTAGTAATACACATGCATGTTGTTAAACCATTACAGTTTAAGGCATGAAATGTGTTCCGATCATGCAAGTTAACACTTACTTCTTTTCGACTTGATATTGTCATGTGACTTACATTTTCCATTGTTATAATAATGTAAAATCAAAGACAACAAAATAATGAAAAACATATCCTTGATTATGCATACCCTAAATTATATTGATTGATTTAGTTTCATGAGAATTTCATGTATAACTAATTTACTTACTTGCTGGCATGACATGACTATGGGGCGACTTTGCCGCCTTGGGTTCAGGTTGCTGTACATTAAGAATAGCACATGGTGAAGACATAATCAGCCATTGGCTGTTAGTAAATTATGGAAAACCAATGAAATGAACTTTCAATCAGCGCAATCCATTGAATACGAGACGGTTAAAAGGAAGAATTTTGATTGATATTGATGGACTTTAACAATTCTTTTCGAAATTATTAACTCAGTCTGGCAATTGTCTAATGTTGATAATTGCTTTCAAAATTACATTTTCAATTGTTTAAAGTGATAAATTATGACTAAGTACTCTGAAAGAAATCATATGAAACAAAAAGAACAACACGTTCGTTACATTTCAAGATGTTTAATAAACAGTATCAAGATTCAAGAAGTTATGCCCGCAAAGTTTTTCTTCACATGTTCACTTTCACTCAGGTATCTGAACATCAGAGGAACATGACAAACAAATGAATCACTTATCTCATGTTAACCACATTAACACACAGGCAAACTAACGCAACTGAGTTGCGCAACAGAATATAATAATATCGGTCGCATTGGGTAAGACTGGTCATTTTGCTTTGTTGCGCAACACAGTTGCATTAGTTTGCATGTGTGTTCAGTTGTTAACAAACAAACCACATATAAGAAATGCGTAAGTCCTTAGGCGGTGTAGTGCTGTGAACATTAGTAATCATTACAATCTCAGAGTGAGTTTAGTTTTTACGCCGCACTCAGTACAATCTCAGACACACTTTAACTGATTGAATGCAAGTTTCCATATTTTCTCAAATATATCAACATAAGTTAACATTAACATTTAACAGATAAACAAATAAATCATTCACGTCTTTAACGTTTTACAAATGTCGAAAAAAATGGAAAGAACGTAAGAAATGCCAATTAAACTCGAGAGTAGAGCCTTGTAATGTTGTTCACTGACACAATTTGACAGCTGGTGTAACTGGTAGATTGTCAGTTATAGCATGGAAGTGTAGCATCTTCTAACTTGCTGTATCAAAAATGTCACTATAAACTTTGAAACATTTAAACTCGAACGTCAATAAGTAAATATCTTCTGAATTTGAAAACTTCAACACATATGCGGGAGATCGGGAAGTGGCGGTTGAGTGATGTTAGTTTAACCAGACTCACTCGACACTGTCTGAGGAATGGGATTAACCGGCTCCACCTTTATAGCGACTGCTGGCACTGGTGGACAAGATGACGTTGATGCAGACGAGGTTTGTAGAGTATTTCTCAGGTTTTTATTCAGAAAGATGATTGCACCTGCTGTGCTTGAATCAAGTGATGCCCGCTGTTTGGTGATCGTGAGACCGGGGGTAGAGAAGGCTCTCTCAGATGGTACACTTGTTCCGGGTATACAAAGATTTTCTTGAGCCAAGCCAAGAGTTAACGATTTTAGCGTTGACGACCAGACAGCTTGTTAGGGGCACATAGATAGTCATGATACTCAGCTCTGGCATCTTTGTGAAGGTTCTCATCGATTTCGATGATGTCATCCAAGAGGAATGACATAGCACTGTCATTCTCACAAACTTTTTGCTTGGCTGTTTGGGTGTTGTTGCTGGCGAATCTGGCTCTTCTTCTGGTTCCTCCTTCACATGAAAAGCAGGAGTTTATTCTGTTGGATGACGTGTGTGGTTGCGTTCAATCAACTCGATAATATGGTTTTCGATGTCACTTTTTTTATCATCTGTCAGGAACCGCAGATTTTTGTAACAAGGGTTCAGGGCCGTTGCAATCATTTGAGGTCTCTTTCAAAACTTGTCTTTGAGAAGACGCCCTTCCAGCCCCTCTGCGATGGTTGTCTTCATGTCTGCTATGATATTCGTGTCCAAATCTGACACTTTCAGGTGCTTGTTGACTAGCGCAAACAGAAGGGGGGTACACACCTGAAGATGTTGGAAACTCTTCGCTGCAAAGGACTTCTGTGGCGGATACTAGTGGCTTCAGTGCCACCATAAGGTATTCCAGCAAACTCCAGTGTGTATCTTTTAGATTCAATCGCTTGTGTTTCTTCAGCAGCGGGTCATGGAGCACAGCCACGATCTGTGTGGAGTTCGGCCAGACGTTCCAACATGAAATAGGCAGGATTCCAGCGAGTCACCACGTCGGTAATGACATTTTTGGGAGCTTTACCAAGCTTTGATTGATGTTCTCTGAGTTCTTGAGTTGCCAGAGTTGACTTTGAGAAAAACGCTACCAGCTTATGTGCAAACATCAGCATATTCTCAATGGAAGGAAGTTTCAAACCATCATGGACTGCTAGTTGAAGAGTGTGGGAGAATCATCTCACATGAGGATAACCTGCAGTCTTTGCCGCCAGAGACATGTTGCTCACATTGTCAGTAGTTAGGCCGACCACTTTAGCAATTCCAAATTCCTCCTGCACAGAATTTAAAATCCGTCTAATATTCTCGCCCGTATGGAGTTCCTCCACACTCCGTGTGGTCAGCACACACGACTCAAGTACCCAATTGTTAAGAAAGTAAGCACACACGACTCAAGTACCCAATTGTTAAGAAAGTAAGCACACACGACTCAAGTACCCAATTGTTAAGAAAGTGAGCACACACAACTCAAGTACCCAATTGTTAAGAAAATGAGCACACACACGACTCAAGTACCCAATTGTTAAGAAAGTGAGCCGTAACTGTAATACAGCCCTCTGCTGCTATGCTTGTTCACATGTCTATGGTAAGAGCAACGTATGGAATAGCTGGAAGTTTGGTTTTTAGCTCTGACTTAGCTTCGTTAAAAGTCTTATGCAAGTAATTGTGGAAAGTGGTTGAGCATGGGACTTTATAGTTAGGGTTTAACTCGGCACAGAATGCACAAAAACCGTCACTGTTCACAATGTTTAGTGGTCTAAGGTCACGAACGCACATGAGCATTGCTTTCTGTGTGACCCTTTCGTACCACTTTCTATCTACAGGTTTTGTTATTCCAAAGTTGCCAAATGACCCAAGAGTGGCCTGCTTTCACTTTAGCTGGTCAGAATTAGTATTTGGGTGTTTGCATGACAAAAGCTTTTTCATGGTACTGGTTGTGCTCCCTGCATAACTCAGTGATGTACCACACAGACGACATTTTTTTTTTTTCTTTTCATTATCCAAATCGAAATACGCCCATACATTTGATTTTTTATCCTTCTCCATCTCTGTCAATTGGCAATAAAATAGTTACCTAATCACTTTAAGAAGTGAAGTCTCAAATGATGTCTTATATCAGATGTTAACAGCCGCTTAGCACAGACAGACAGTCTGACAACGTAACCCGATTAGAGTTATCTCCCCTTATCGAGTCCTCGAGTCCTAGAAAATGGACTCGAGTCCAGCTAAACCCGACTCGTGCTCGAGTACTCTGGTACCCGTTGAAGCCCTAGTTGTGGAAACCGCCATGTTTGGTTATCTTGCCAAGAACAATCAGAAAAAGATAGTGCCATGAGCACAGTCACGGCATGGGTCAAGAAAACAATTAAACTTACTTTTGTGATGGCAGAAGATCGGCCTTATGGAATCCTATGTCCACACAAGATACGTACCATTGCTTTGCCCCTAGTGTCTTGGAAGACACTTTCGCAGGAACAGATCATGTTAGCCTGCCAGTGAGTGTCTTCTGACTGTGGGATATAACTCACGATTTTGGGTACCTGGCTGTCACCAAGTCCATCCACTTTACACTGGGGGGAATTGTCCATGTTGGGAAGTGTCTCGATTCTTTGGAGACCAGAATATAATCTTGTGTGCACACACTACAGCTGCAAGTTCTCACCTTGGTGTATTGGTAACTTCCATTTCATCTTGGAAGTTGAGCTTATGATTACTTTTGGAGATGTATTGAAAATAATGACAAAAAGATGTTTACAGGGTAGAGAATTTATAGACTTGAAGACTATGATGAACTTTCATTAAGTCTCACACTGCATTATGTATATACAGTGTAAATGGCATGTTTCCCCCGGGAGTGATGTGAAAACTACTTTTGACAGATTTCTTCCACAGTCTACTGATCACATATATTTGTGTCATAAAGAAATTGAAGATTGAATATAATTACAGAATAATCTAAACATCAGTGAAAAAAGAAACTATCAGAACATATAGAATTCATGTTAATACAACACCACTATTATCTCATTGCGATAAATACTGTATGCTGGTTGTCATCACATCGTCAACTCTTCATCTTCACTGGCAACTATTCACTTTAAGTTTTGCAAGTAATAGTGTCTTGTTGCTGAGGAATACTCAGCATGCATAAGGTAGGAAGCATTCCTGAGCTTGTCTGAGTTTGTCACCGACTAAATGGTAGTTGACAAACTGTAATTCAGTCACTTGTTTATAGCTGTGTTGATGGGAAGTTCTAGGTTTGTATGCTATGTGACATATGTAATTTGGAGGTGACATGTTTGCAAGAAGTGTAGGCATTTCATGGCTGGTGGCGACCAGTAGACTGGAAGTGCAAAACTACAAGTGCTCTGAAGATTCTGGGTGCTTTTAGTATGCCTCTTCTACAGGTGCTTTTATCAAGATAGCGGAATCATGTCAAGATGTTAGTGGTCTCAGAGATGATCTAGAGCAGTATTGGAACAGTCCTAGAAATTGGTTACATCTCAGTCCATCATAGCACCATGCTTCCTCAGTGACAAGCTTCAGATGATTGCGTAAGAAATTATCCAAGATAATAAAAAGGGATTTCAACATGATACAGTTTAACTTGTAGTCAAAATCACAGCTTGGCATTTAAGGCCAAGAGATCACATGGTTCTTTAATTGCCTCTTGCCATTTTGGGATTGAAACTGCTCCTTGCTTGCTTCTTCAAGTCACAGCTCCGTTCTTCAAGTTTTACACATTTTCAGGTTACATTCTCATGTCTCATCTTGGTTTTCTTGTTCATATTACCAAGTAAAATATCAAACAGGTACAAGACAAGGTTTATATTGTAGGAAGGACCCAGCTTCTTGGAAAAAACCTGTGTCATGCAGAAGATTGTAACGTCAGTCACTCCAAATACTTCCTCTGTGGGTCCCTGCTGGGGACCTGCTTTTGTGTATACAAAAATAGGGTTCTGAGATTGGTAAACAATTACTTGCATGTTTATGCTGTAGTTGGGTTCCAGGACTGGTGAAATTATGCTTCTGTTTCTATGCTGTAACTGGACATGCTTCCTTTTCTCCACTGCAGATGTACACAGATCTCAGTTCCCGCTATGAGATCAGCCAGAGAACAGAGACAAGTCTTCGAAAGGAGGTCCTTGCACTAAAACAGGTAAGATCACTATATTTTGTGTGTCACACAGCCTGGTAACTTGTAATATTGCTCTTTTGTGACATGCCTTGACAGCTCTTAGTTTGCAGAGTAATGAATTTGGAAAATATCCATTTTTGCACGACATACAAGTATTTCATCCCGTTTAAGTAACTCAACTATATCTGTCCATTGTCTGTTCTAAGACATATCAGTTGCATAAATTTCTCTCCATGTCAAAAAACATTTATTTTTCCTTATCCTGACTCATGATTATTTGCTTTCTCATCCTCTCTTCCGAACGGTCAAGTGGAAACTTGAATCCTTTCAATTCCCTTGCTGGTGTCCCCAGCCGTGATATTGCTGGAATATTGCTAAAAGCGGTGTAAAACTAAACTCAGTCAGTCAGTCAATTCCCTTGAAGCAAACGTACAATCACTCACCCTTTATTACCTCCCCTGGTTTTCCGCCAAAACCTGGCACGTGACCTCCCATGCCTTGGTCCTCACTCTCTCCTCTATCGCCCTAGCAGACAGTTGGACGGTCACTTCAGGGTCCTTTCGCGGCGTATAACTTAAAAAGTTTTGGAATTATAACACAAATTCTGCCATGAATGTGTTTATTAATATATTATTCATCATATTAGCAACAAAATTTGTACATTTCATGTCAAATTAATTCACGTTTTACTCCGTTTTCAGACGACTGTTTGCTTACATTTTGCAAGTGTAAACAGTGATTCAGCACGTCTCTACGCTTGAATTACACTCTGGTGTTCTTCTTGTCTGGTTTATGAGTTGTATATGTCTTGATGTTGATTATTCTGTATAATCATATGTGTAATATTGAATTTATGACCTTATATATTAATTGAATTGTGAAAATTTACTTGTAAATTTTTCACATGTGATTGCGAATTTGATTCTAATATTTCACAACCTGTTGGTACAGTTAACCAGACTGCGTGAGAAGGTGATACAGTCGTGAGAATTGTGAGTTGCTGTGACTACGGCTTGAGCTGTGCTGATATATGATGTCATCCCAGCCTAAGTCTGCGACGTCACCCGTACGGGAGAAGGTATCTCCACACACTGTAAGTAAAAGGAAGTCCCCTCCGGCAGAGAAGGCATCACAACATAAGAAGAGCAAGACGACTGCTTCAGGGAAGCAGTCATCATCATCCAGGCGCTCATCTAGATCGTCCCAATCTGGTAAATCGGCGTGATTGGCGCTACATACGTCTATGCAGCGTCTATCAACAGATATTGATGTGCCTGGCGCTGGTCGGTGGCAGGTCGGTGGCAGGGCGGTGGTCACAAACAGAGAAGGGTCTGCACATCAATCAGCTGGAACTGAAAGCAGTAATAGAAGCAGTACTAAATTGGGCGGCGCAATTAAAGAATCAGGTACTGACTAGGCTGTCCTCACATAGACCTGTTTGTGACTCGCTTCAACAATCAGGTGACAACATTTGTCTCGCCAGTGCCAGACCCGCTGGCATGGGCTGTCGACGCCTTAGCCATATCATGGGAAGGGATGAAGGCTTACGCCTTCCCTCCACCGATCCTGTTACCACAAGTACTTCGCAAGATCAACCGGACGAGGGTCCTACAACTGACTTTGGTAGCGCCTTACTGGCCAGCAAGACTATGGTTCCCAGACCTCATAGATCTTCACGGCGAACCTGTACTACGACTCCCAGACTGGCCGAATCTACTCGTCCATCCTCACACCAAGCAGCGACACGGCAACCCAACCCACGAGTAGCAGATTACTGGTGTCATTTGAGGTCCACTAGACATCTGAAGGGTTCCACATTGTCTACTTATCTTGCAGCAATCATTTCGGTCATCACCATGAAGACAGGGGTGAAATTGACCAAAGTGCCTGAACTTATAACCCTGCTGAGATCATTCAAGTTAGAATATCAACAACAGAAGTTCAGGGCACCAGCTTGGGACCTCAATATAGTACTACAGCACCTCATAAGTGAGGTATATGAGCCGCTGACAGAGACGACATTTGAGTTATTAACTCAAAAGATGATATTCCTCCTCGCCTTGGCTACTGCAGCTCGGATGTCTGAGATACATGCCCTTGACTTCAGCCGTACGAGATTCGACACGGGAAGAAGGGAAGCAGTCCATCTAGGCCTTAGATAGGACTTTATAGCCAAGAATCAGCTGCCGGGACAACCGGATCGTCAATTTTACGTTCCAGCATTATCAACTATCTTGGGTCCACAGGACACTCAAGATCTATCACTATGTCCGGTCAGAGCGCTGAAAATCTACTTGCAGAAATCTGCTACGAGAAGGAGGAAGTTCAAGCGTCTATTTATCCTGCTATCACCCGCTACAGCGGTAGAAGTCTCCCGTACTACGGTCTCCTTTTGGATCAGATCGGTGATCTTAAGGGCCTACAAAGCAGCAGGGTTAGAACCTCCAAGAGCATCTAACCCTCATGAAGTAAGAGCATTGGCCACGACACTCGCCCTACATGGAAACTGCTCAATATCATCTATAATGGAAGGCTGCTTTTGGAAGTCAGACACTGTCTTCGCTAACCACTACCTGAGAGACATCTCCACGGAAGATGTATCTGGTATACATCAATTCGGCCCTCTAGTTGTAGCGCAGCAACTCACTATGCCGGCCGGACGATGAAGAATCTCACCCTTGTCACGCAGACTCGTTGTCGCCAGGCAACTGTTCCATTGCCATTGGCTAAGAGTCCATGTTCCCCTGTTTTACGAGATAAAACAGCGCATGAGTGATACATAGACTCAGTTATGGTAATGTTCTTGTCTTAACAGATGGGTTGCGATACCAGTTTCGGTAATGTTCTTACCGTAAACATATTGGATAGTTGCAGAATATCTAGACAACACAACGTCTAGCTATAGTATACTAAATCCACAAAATTTAAGAAGTTTACTTCTAATACGAATGTATAAGAAGGTGGTCCCCCAATTAATATCAAGATAATATTGAAGTTAGCCGCAGATGAAGAAAATTCCCAGGGGGTAAATCAAGCTAACGCTGACGTGAATACAATCATGCAGGGAATCCCGTAGGTGGCTGACCCACCACCTATCCGTCGGATTTAGAAAGCAAATAATCATGAGTCAGGATAAGGAAAAATATGTAATTTTTATGATAAAATTAATATTTTATACTTATCCTGACTCATGAGATGAAGCCCTCCCAACCGTCCCCTCTCACCACACGGGTTTCCCTGTAGACCTGAGTTGGGCATATTTCGGAGAGAGTGAGGACCAAGGCATGGGAGGTCACGTGCCAGATTTTGGCGGGAAACCAGGGGAGGTAATAAAGGGTGAGTGATTGTACGTTTGCTTCAAGGGAATTGAAAGGATTCAAGTTTCCACTTGACCGTTCGGAAGAGAGGATGAGAAAGCAAATAATCATGAGTCAGGATAAGTATAAAATATTAATTTTATCATAAAAATTACATGTTTTCAGTTTATACGATAACTTAACAAAGATCGAAAAAGCTAAGCAAAGAGCAACAATAAGTCAATGACCTTATGTGGCATAATGCTATCACGTATTCAGTAGTACCACTCATTCCATCTCATTATGGTGAAGATCAAATTGCTTTTAGGCATTTGTTTTAGTCCCCTTAGTTTCTGATGTACTGAGGAAAACTTGCTGTTTTGTTGTTCACAAGATGGTGGCAAGGGGGCGCTGTCACACATATCCCCGTGTGACTGGTGAGAGTGACAGGTTTTTGCTCATGAATGTGTAGGGCTAATTGCCAGAGTCTGGTTAACCATGCTTGATTTCTTCCAAACACTACTGTCAATTATGAAGTTGGGTGGTGGTGACAAATTGTCACCTGGTTTGCCTGTGCTGTTGTCCCTGAGGACCATGGGGAGCCGCGAGCATGTGAACCTGGTAGGAGGTGTCCTGATTAGTAGGTCACCCACACCGCACAACCACTGCCACAACCACTGCTACAAGCACAAGCAAACACTCACTATACTGATCGCGTTTGTTTGATGCTGTAGGTATTTAGATATTCCCTTACTGTCAACAGTCAGAGGACAGTTATGATTTACTTGAAGACAGTTGTATCCGGAGTTTAAGGATAATTGCCTTCCCTAATTGCTTATGTATATTCCTTTTCATGTACATGTAGTTTGAAATTCTTTAGTTTTCTGTTTATGATTTATGGATGTGTCTGATAAACTGAGAAAAATATAATAGGCTGTTAGCAATGGCCATGAAGTAACTGTATATATCTACGTAATGTCTGTTTCATCCCAACAATCACATACCAGTGTATTGCAACCATGCCATGTATTGGTTTACCTTGGAATAGAACCATACAGCAGGTGTTGTGTCTAACGTTTCTGATGAGATAATGTTGCACATGAAGGTGGTAATATCACAACTATTGTGTCATTGTTGGATGAGGTAATGTTGGAATTGAAGACGGCAATTTCTCTACCACTGTGTCTGCCATGTCTTAGGTAATGTTGGAACTGAAGATGGCATGTCAAACTATTTGTAACTGTCATGTTTGAGGTAACACAAAAACGTAAAAGTGTTTGGTCCCTCTGAGTGGTACCAAAAATATGTCTGGCACATGGTCTATGGGTAATATATCAACTGTAATGTCACACCTGAAAGGCACAGTATGAAGACAAATGAATGATAAGTCTACCATGGCAAGGCAAAGAAGAGTAACTTGGTCCAATAAATACAAATCTGGGACCACAACAGAATCTTTTCTTATGTCGTGTACATGGTGTAAGTTGATTCTACTGAATCGCCATGGTGCTGTGTTAAACAACAAATACAAGAATGCAGAACTTTTTTCTTCAGAGAAGTTTTGTTAAATCTCTGATCATATGATGCATTAAAAATACATCATAAAGATAGGCTTTGTGTGATTTTAGGACTATTTGTATGATAAACACTGGGATATGTTTGATTGCCCTGCAGAGTGGTGGTGTGGAAATGGAGCTCATCACAGCATGTCATCTATTATTCCTTTGTACATATAGTTATAGGTGCTATAATGAGTCATCTGATATGCCTTGGATTATTGTTTGATCAAGGTCAGAACCTCTGCCAATCTCACATCGGCTATGGATAAGTGTTATTAGATTTGAAATGGGTTGTCATGAAAAGTTAAAGCTGTAGGATTACCTCCCATCCTCTGGGGACCTGCCTATCTCATTTACAAAGGTCTCTAAGAAAAACTTGAGAAAACCATGGAATACAAGAAATTCGTCTTTCTCGACTTTGTGGACAAGTCTATCCTCAGGGGACATGCTTCATCATATCTTGATGGGCCTTGTCACGTGACGCTGGGAAGGTACGAACATGGACTTGTCTCACTCACATTGTGGCCCGAGAGGCCTGCCTCCCAAACACCTGTCATAGTGAAATTTGAAAGCTATCGCCTCTAACTATTTGTCATTATATCGACACGGCTTTAGGCGTCATGTGGAGACAGACCACAAAATTAGTGTATACATTTTTGATGCCTTGCCCATGCTTGAAAAAGACTAAATGACAGAGACAATCTGAGGCATCGATTTCGTCTACATTGTTGTCGCCGTTTCTCTCAATGTCAGTCCCAGAGTAATATGACAAGGCGTCACCATGATGGTGTTGGTGGTCGTCAGGTCAAGAACAAGGAAATTACCCACAACGCATCAGAACCAGCTCATCCGCGGTTTTGTCAGTGTCAATTAGACCGATATGTGTCCGTATTGATTCTCAGCTCCAGTCATTGAATTATAAATCCCATGCTGACTTGTTGTCCAATTTTTGCCTCCTCAAAAAAGTCAAAGAACCCTGCTGGCTAGTTAGAGTCGTCTAGCGACCACTTGGGACCAAGCTTAAACTGAGTAAACAAAGAATTGTAATCAGCACATCCCCTAACGGGCTTGTCAGTGTGACTGCAAATTAGACTGGGGAAGGAGCAAGCGACACAGACTAGGAGGGAAGATGTCTAATGATTTGTATGTGTATTGATCAAAAGGTGACAGTGATGGAGGTATCTGACTGTCAACTTATTTGATGTTACATTAAGAGTGTCTGGCTACATCCAGAAGCCCCAGGTCTCATTTACACCCCCTGGATGATACCCTGCTGGACAATGGGCTGCCTGAGCACTCCTATGTTGAGAGTTGTGGCGTAGTCAATGGCCACTGAGACAGCGAGCTGATGAGGGTGGGGCTTGACATTGCCCCCCTTGGAGTCCTGCCTGGCCCTCACTGACATCATGCTCAGATCTTAAAAGAACAGCTTTGACAAGAATTTGTATCTATTTAATTTTCTGAAACTCTTTGCTAGTTTTTGCTACTCATGTTCTATAGTTCAATTGATTTCATGGAGAAGTGATCGGCTTTGTTTTTAATTTTAAATGTCTTAGGTAATCTAACCTTTGTCATTGATTGAATTAGCTCTAGTTTCTTCTTTGTGAAAGTATAAATGAAAAAAGGTGTTTTTTGACAAGAATTTTCAACAAAATCAATGCATTAAATTGGCTTCCGCAAAATTCATGGTAACGCGATAGTGTTATAGAAGAAATGTTTGAGGAGACAAAAATGCTCATTGCTGCTATCAGGCCTTAAGTAGACATAACCCTTAGGGATATTTTCTGTAGAGAAGTAAACCAGAAAGAAGGTAACTACAAAACATGCCACACTTGATAGATTCAATAATCTAATACATTTCACAAAACCACTTTGCAGTGTTAATTGATTAAAAGGACAAAATTTGTAAATAAAACAATGGTTTTAGGTACAGCAGTTCTGTGGGCAGGTGTGAGTCCTTAGAATGTGCAGGAATCTTACGAGTGTGGGTTACGATCCCATAATTCCTATGAATACATTACCTGTATTATATCATAGCCATGAACTTGTATTTTGGAAGTCATCCTGTTCACTGTAAACTATCTGATAAGTTTTGAGGTAAACCCAATACCTAGGCTGGATTCAATTAGTCATAAAATACCACTTTTTCCGTGTGTGTGCTTGTATCATCATAAAACTATTTTGCTGATTACAGAAAGCACATTTAGATAAATTACCATAGCCATACAGACCTGTCATAGTGAAATTTGAAAGCTACAGTCATCAAAATACTTTGCAGAGATAAGCTGTGTAAGAGTTAGTGAGTTTAGTTTTACGCCACACTCAGCAATATTCCAGCTATATGGCGGAGTCTGGCCCAGACAATCCAGTGACCAACAGCATGAGCATCAATCTACGTAATTGGGATGCGATGACATGTGTCAACCAAGTCAGAGAGCCTGACCCCCCCGATCCCGTTAGTCTTCTCTACTGAATCAGAGACGATGTACAGTATACAGAGTGTCGCGGTCCACAGACTGCAAAAGGGCAGTTTGAACGAACATTAGTTATTTCTTCCAAACAAACCTGTTTTGACTTGCATGGTTTGGACGTTAACTGATACTAGGTGAGGCACGCCGATGAGGTGTCAGCCCGTATGTGTTTCCCAGTCGTAAAAACATATGTGTCTCCTTGCCACAGCGCCCCAACCTGAACGGTTTCCCACACACGGTGCACCTGTCTGATCTGTGTATGCTTGAAAGGGATTGACGGCAGACTGTACATGGACTAACACATGGGAATGAGCATGGTGCCAGTACGCGTACTCAGAGATAGGGAGTGAGTGAGTGAGTGGGTGAATGAGTGTGTGTTTAGGTTTACGCCCCCACTCAGCAATATTCCAGCTATATGCCAGCGGTCTGTAAATAATCGAGTCTGGACCAGACAATCCAGTGATCAACAGCATGAGCATTGATCAGCGCAATTAGGAACCGATGACATGTGTCAACTAAGTCAGCGAGCTTGACCACCCGATCCCGTTAGTCGCCTCTTACGACAAGCATGGGTTACTGAAGGTCCATTCTAACCCGGATCTTCACAGGTTAAGCTGTGTAAGATGTAAAATTACTGAAATAAGTCAAAACATTTAGTTTGGCATATTGTTGGTATGGGCCGTTCCCTTCCACAGACATCCAGAATTTAATCCGGCTGTACTGTTGACCATGAGATCAGCGATCCACAACCTAGATGCCCAGCATGCAGAAAAAGCTTGTCCGCCACTCCGAAAGTAACAACAAAAATAAACAAGCAGACAATAAGAGAGGAATACATCATCGTCATAGCTTATCCTCAGTCTTGACAGTTCAGTATTAGGACACCCCTCAGACATCTCATCAGCATGGAAATAAAATAGACACTCCTTAGAAGTACTAGAGGATGATCGTAAATGCAGCCAGACACATTCCGGAACAAAAATCATGTCCTTGCTGATGCAACATCTACTGAGTGGACGCTACATCTGCATGCATTCAAGCAGATAACACTCATGAGGGAACAGCCTGGCATCAATCTGTTTGCAATGTGGCTCAGCAACCAGCTCATGTAAGTTCCAGTTCAAGATCTTCTAGCCTTTGCAGTTCACACCATTTCAGACTTCTTGGGAAGGTATGATAGCATACGTATTTCCACCTACAGTGTTCTCCGTACAGATTCTGGACAAGACCAAGAATCGTCAGATGACTCTGTATCTAGTGACTCTGCCAGGGCGGACACATACGTTGTTTCTGGATCTTCTCTTCTCTACTTGCGGATCAAACTCTTTGTCTGCCCTTCTGGGCAACTGAACTTGGACAGATTCCATCACAACCTGGAGTAACGATCCATCAACACCTTCCATCAGCAGGATTTTCACAAGAGTTTTCCTGCTGTTACACAGTCAGTCCAATATCAACACCTCGCTTGGAACTATTTCCAGCAGTGGATAGTCTGATTCTGGATCTGTCATGATCCTTTATCCAGCCTCATGTAAGAATGTCCAGTTTTGATTGGTTCACGTGACCCTGATAAAATACCATGTACACCCGTCACGATCCGCGAGCAGGGAGTACAAAAGTCGTATTATCCCGCCACGACTTGGTGACTACGCGAAGTGAGAAAAGTGTGCATCGCCAAGCCTTTAGTAAAATGTGCTGCATTGAGGTCAATCTATCAGCTGGTGTCAACATGGCATCTCACATAAAATGCATGAGGACAATTCTCAAGTATAAATGAACGTTCCCAGTTTTTACTCCGTGCAATGAGCAAGTGAGACATAATATCTCAGATTCATTCAGGTGTAGTTTGATGGCATGGTCGGTTTTGGCTCTACAGTCCTTTAACAGCAGTTTTCAAGATTTAATTGTATCCAGTTTCAATTAATTATGTCATCCGCTGTACCACATAGAGATAAAGGTTGTGGTAGACCCACAGCCTATGATGCTGTACAGACTAAAATTATGCTCACATTAGCCCTGTCAGCCATGCTTTCAAATTGTTAGTCAGTTTCAACTGCAGACCATCAAACTTCAACATCATGCCAGGTGAGTTGGTAATGTGCAGGATTATATTCTTAAAATGTTTCAAAAAGATTATTCATTATGGAATTTTTCAGGAAATAACTTTGTCAGATTTGCTATAGGTGATTGGCTAATCACTGTAGACTTACAGGATGCCTGGTCAGATAATACTGCAATGTCTAGATTTGTAGATATAGGTGATATAAGGTTAATACACTGTTATTCCATCAGTGTTACAGTTTGCCACCAGAAACTCATCAAAGACTTAAGAAGCGGAATCAATGTCAACAATACATGAGAACTGACCAGTAACAACATTTATATGTATGCATTATGCAGATCCTTAGGTGAGATGAGATGTTGTCTGGAGAGCAACATAAACAATCTACTGGAAGTGGCATTGAGCCTATGGATAGGGTTTACCTCAAAACTAATTTGATAGCTGGCAGTGAAGAGGACACCTGTTGAAAATTTAAAGATTTTATAGTTAGATGTCAGCTAGTGGTGTTCCAATGATCGATTATAATCGATAATTGATCGGTTACCCTTTTCCGATGCGATAGTCGATTGCAAAATTTCATAATCGATTGTCGCTAATAATTCTTACGAAAACAGTAATGAATGCCCAACTGAGACCACAAGACAACTGTCAGTTACCGATAATCATAACTTCTATCTGCTTTATTCACAGAAATCACAATCATATTGTGTCTACTCACGTCTCAAAATGAAGTATAGTTGACAGAAAATGGATACACATATATATTTTGTTTTGCAAAATGACATATTTATTGCAGCTGGTGATCACGACAAACTGGCTTGTGTATTTCACCTCATTCCATGCGTGAACAACTTCCGCTTACCATGTTCATGAGGGTCTGTATAACCTTAGTATTGACATTGTAATATACATATTTTACATTTATAGAGCAAAACCTGTAAGTACAATTACACAATACTAGGATATATTTCTCTTGGTAAAATAATAGTTTTAGATGTTCACTGCGTCAGAATTCATCCCGTTATATTATTGGGTATGTTTTAACTAGATCGTCAGGAAGCATGAGCACAGCTGATTGCTAATTTCCGGCTTTACATACGAGACACAAATACACACGGTTATCTTAATCCCTGCATACAATACAATGCCCAGCAAAACAAATTAGAACTGAAAAGGTAAATAATCTTTTCTAGTGATGTTTAATTGTAAATTTGATGTCTTTACTGGCAAAGTCATCTTCTCTTGTCTGTTTGTTCATGCAAAGCGATACAGTGTCGTTTTCTTACCCCCTGAACAAAAGTTTGACGAAAGTGTAAGCCATAGATAAGCCGTCCCCTTCTACAGACTGCTATTTTTGGGCCTCAAAATTCGGCTTATCTACGATAATATAGGGCACATTAGTGTAAAAAGTGGTCAAATTTTTTTTAAATTGTGAGGACTTGTTGTGATTGTGTAGAATCTGTAAAAGAGTGAATTGAACAGTCACCTTTTCTATACTACCCATCAAAGGTTTAGACTCACTTGTGTAAATGTAGCCTCTTACTTCCGTCAACAGTTCTAAACTAGATTTTGCAAAATATTCCATACTGTTTAGATTTACTGTTTACACATGAACTGATGTATTGTAACCATATATATATACATAACATATTGTGAGTGTTTTAAATGAGTTGAAACTTTTGATGGGTAGTATATATCTTGGTAGCCTGTCAGTACTGTAAATCATGAAATTAATCCGAGCATTTTATTAATGCAAAAAATGCGTCTGTACTCTACTCGCATTATTATAATGACGCATTTCAGTCTGACCATGTCTACTTTTGAGAACTTAATAAAAGACAGAAAACGTAAATCTCTTGTCATCTTTATTGTCTTCAGGTTGGCAATCATCATAACAATACAGAATATAACAACAATTCAGACATCTCTCATAAATTAATTGACAAATGAGCACTAATGTCCGTGACACTAATTGATATCCATTGAACTTCATTCATCGGCAAATTTTGTAACAATAGCGGAGGTGTTGACACTATTCATATACTATACACCAATACAGGTCACTTCCTCATTACAGGTATCTCAAGTCAATTATCACTGGTTACAATCACTAGTCGTTGTTCAAAGTCACTGAAGCACATCAGCCAGGCCGGACATTCTCCAACCACGCAGGATCATTTCGCGATCTTTGCTCACCTTTGAAATCGCGGCTTCCATCCACCTGGCATGAAGAGGCTTCATTACACTAATGCGTATATCAACACATGTGTCCTTCTTTGACTCCATCAAATTCTCCGACACTTTGTCGGCATACCAGTTGATAAATTGGTCCTTCATGGCCAACTTGAAATCACCATTGACTGACAAGTCCATAGGTTGGGGCTCTCCCGTACATCCTGCGGGCACAAATCGCACTTCGAAAGTTTTTTCTTCAAGTGATCAAGGAAAGATGCACATCTATGGGCCGCAAATACATAAAAAATAAACAATGTTTTTTGTCTCACACCAAGTCCAAGTTGTTTTTATCCCCCAACCAAGCGTTTTGCGGGGGGTATTAAAATGGACTCCGTCCGTGCGTCCGTCAGTCCATCCGTGCACATTTGTCTTTTCCGGAGCAGAACTCTAAAACTGTTCAATATTTCTTCACCAAACTTGGCACATACATGGATCTGGTGGTGTACTGGTGCCTTTTGGTAGTTTTGGAATTCTGAATTAAATATTTTTGGCATTTCCATGGCAACAAGTTCGACTTTGACTGAAATTAGTGGTAGTGCTCTTTTCCGGAGCAGAACTCTAAAACCGTTCAATATTTCTTCACCAAACTTGGTCCATGGATAGATCTGGTGGTGTACTGGTGCCTTTTGGTAGTTTTGGAATTCTGAATAAAATATTTTTGGCGTTTCTATGGCAACAAGTTCGACTTAGACTGAAATTGGTGGTAGTGCTCTTTTCCGGACCATAACTCTAAAACTGTTCAATATTTCTTCACCAAACTTGGCACATAGATAGATCTGGTGGTGTACTGGTGCCTTTTGGTAGTTTTGGAATTCTGAATAAAATATTTTTGGCATTTCCATGGCAACAAGTTTGACTTAGCCTGAAATTGTAGTAGTGCTCTTTTCCGGAGCAGAACTCTAAAACCGTTCAATGTTTCTTCACCAAACTTGGCACATAGATTGGTCTGGTGGTGTACTGGTGCCTTTTGGTAGTTTGGGAATTCTGAATAAAATATTTTTGGCATTTCCATGGCAACAAGTTTGACTGAAATTGGTGATAGTGCTGCTTTCTGGAGCAGAACTTTAAAAACCTTTCAATACTCTCCTTCCACTTTTCTATATACACACCTAAATATTTGACATAATCATAACTCGTAGACATAATCATGAAGAGTATTTTGCCATTGCGGGGGATATTGATGACTTTGTCTTCTTGTTTAACTTTCTTCGTGTATGGAATCAACACATTATCCACATAGGTAAGCATGGTATCTTCAGTACTCCAGTGATTGGCCGAGTGAGTCACGTGCCGACTCCATTCGTGAGGCTTTTTCAGGTGTCTCGGCTGTCGCGGGGTCTGGCAGTATTATAAGTATTATATTCAGAGCTTTTAAGTTCATGTAGATGCACCCTTAAGTCATGTTTTTCACAGAAACCAACCACGAAAGCTGATATATTTCATTTAATGCTCACTATTATCACATAATTCCCAAAATGACAAATATACAGTACAGTATTGCAGTATTGTAACAGAGTTAATATGTTTACCTGGGAATTGCACAAGTTGTAAAAAATATTTAATTCTTAATCGGTGTAACCAATTATACAATCAATCATTGATCGGATGGGACAATCCGATAGCAACCGATAATCGATTATGAAATTTCAACCGATTCCCACCACTAATGACAGCTAAATTAGAAATTCTTAGCTATAATGTAATGGAGTATTCTTAGAATTATACACAATGATAACAATTGTTTGATTTTGACTATGATTTCACCAAAGTAGTACACAACTAAACCTGCATCACAGCAGGCTTTCATACCAGATTAAGCTCACACCAGCTCATGGGATCACAAATTCACTCACTCACTCTCTCTTTCACAGTGTCTTGAGACGGAAAATCTTCCAAAGTTCCACAACTCCATAGAGCTTTTGGTTCTTCCTTTATTTCAACTGGTGTTGTGCCCCTCTCCGTTGTAGCAGCACTGGCGAATATTTCTAAAAATATAGTTTTAAAATTTTATTGTGAAATTTGTTAAAAGTTAAGTAAAAAAATTATTGTGACTGGATTGTTCGCAGACGATACTTTTATAGCTTTTTACTGAAAAGGAATATGTGATAGTCAGTTCACCTGAGGAGGTATCGATAGTAAAGACAATTTCATTAAATTCCTCGTCGCTGAAATCCAAACTTCCGAAAAATTGACTATGTGGAAAATTCCAAAGTCTGCATCAAAATCTATGGAGTTATGATGTGTTATTGTTATGATCTGGCTTCTTTGTGGTCAAACGGAAATAGTTCTCACAATAAGATTTGTAAATGCGCTGTGAAGCGGCCTTAAAATCAGATGAGCATCAATCCAGAATTGATGCCTCTGATTTTTGTGAACAACCAATCAGAATCAAGTATTTTCTTGATTCATGGTAGAATAATATATTGACTCCGTTGGGCAGTAACAAAACGTATTTATCCATACAATATATTTATAACTAGTTAAGCTGAAGTGTACCTGGTAGTTCGTTTGCAGTGGACATGGTGCCATGGTTTGTTTGCAGCGGACGTGGTGCCATGGTTTGTTTTCAGTGGACGTGGTACCATGGTTTGTTTTCAGTGGACGTGGTGCCATGGTTTGTTTTCAGTGGACGTGGTGCCATGCTTTGTTTTTAGTGGACATGGTGCCATGGTTTGTTTGCAGCGGACGTGGTGCCATGGTTTGTTTTTGTGGTTTGTTGTCAGTGGACATGGTGCCATGGTTTGTTTTCAGTGTACGTGGTGCCATGGTTTGTTTGCAGAGGACGTGGTGCCAATGATATAGATATCAGCAATATCAAAGCTGACTGATATTTTCCTACTTAGTCAAATCTGTTATTGAGAATGCAATGTAGTGCAGGGGCTTATGTAGCAAAAATGCTTCCCGTGGGAAGTGCATGTTAATTTTTGGAACCATGGATAATTGTGATCAGTATTGCATATGGATTCAGAAAAACCATGGTTCCCGTTTTTCTGACGATCATAAGTGTCATTCTGGGGTAACTGAACATCGGTACCCATAATCGAGCTGCAACACCAATGTGAGAAAAACATATTTTTTATATAAGTATCACAACAACCCTGTTTGTTTTGTGTGTGTGTGCTGCGTGTATGCATTCAACCCTCTCTGTGTGCGTCGCGTGTGCGTGCGTGTGTGTTTTTTTACTCAAATACTACTAGATGGGTTTTAATGAAACTTTCTGGATCTCTTGGGTATGTGCCCAGGACAAATCAATTGGATGTTGAAAAAGTACACTCTTCAAAAAACAAAAACGCAAAAGCAACATATCATTGAAAAATTTGGTCTTATTCAATTATGTAAATCAACGAAAATAAATGGTACAGCATTGAAATTTTGTAGAGCAATACATTAGTATCTCGTGCACATTTAACAAGAATGACAGTCATCATAGTCATTAATGCTGTCCACGAGGTGACGTTGACGTTACTGCCTTGTATGGCCACCTTTTACTGCTAGAACTGAACGACACCTCCTTGACACAGATTGAATCAGTTGTTGGATGTTTCGTTGTGGAATCCTCCATTCCTTCTGCAGCATGTTGAACAACAGTTACTGTTAAAGCCTCAATGGCGGATTACGACGTTGACGTGCACGTTTATCTATCTGATCCCACATGTAATCAATCTGGGGATCTAAAGGGGCAGGGGAGGACATTGATGTTGTTATTGTCCAGGTAGTCCACTGTAGCACGTGCTGTGTGAGGTCAGGTGTTGTCCTGGTGGTACAGCTCCCTTTGGCGGTCGACAAGACGATGCACGGGAGGACAGAGAATCTGGTCGGTATATCTCGCGGGCGTAAGATTGCCTCAAACGAGCACCAATTCCGATCTGCAAGTATATGAGATGGCTCCCCACATCATCACACCATCTCCACCAAATCTGTCCACTTGCCTGATGCATTTGGATGCAAAACGTTCATTTCGTGGTCTGTAGACACATTGTCTTCTGTCACGTCGCTTGAGGGGATACCGCGATTCATCATTGAACCATATGTGCTTCCAGTTTCCAAGGCTCCATGGCTGCACCGCGTTACACCACCTGACTCACGGACATTGATGTAATCGTGTCAGAGAGGGGGCAACTTGTGGACGTCTGGCACGCATACCTACCTCTTGGAGACAGTTCCTGATTGTCTGGTCGGACATTCTCCAGGCTCCAAACCGTTCTTGTGCTGTGTCCCGGGCGGAATGATGGCAGTCACGTAGGTGGGTTATACGGATGAGCGATCTTGGGCTGTGTGGTGACTCGCGGTCTTACTGGTCTTAAATGGAATGGAATGCACAAAACGATCCCACAAACGGGTTTTTGTGCGTGGATGAATGCTGAAGGTCCTCGCCACGACACTCTTGGATTCGCCAGCTTGTAGTCGTCCCATTTTCTCATCCAAGGGCACCGTTGAGACGTCCCATTTTCTCATCCAATAATTGCAAGGGTCTTGGATGAATTTGCGAGATGCATTTGGGTCTTTTATAGTCATAGGTTGCACGCGAAATGCAATAATTGCGGCTTTTGGTTGTGTTCCATACCAGTCAAGCTCATCATGACAATCATGATCGATAAAACCATTCAAAATCGAATAAATGGAGATTAATAACTCAAAAAAGTTATGGATGGTTTTGAATGAATCTTGGTGGTTATGTTAGGTATGACACAAGGGCTGTCCGCGTACGGTTTGGTGAAAGTACATTAAAGTACAAGTACACAGTAGTACTTTAAAAATGTAATAGTGAAAGGAAATTGCTGTGCAAGGCGGAGGCATGTTCTCTTCTAGTTTCCAAATTAAGAAAAAAAAAGAATTCATGCTTGTGTTTGTATGACAAAACATGTCAAAGCTTGTATTTCAACAGCATATAGTGTTCTTGTTGGTTAATGATGGATTGATTGACTATGCAAGTTACTTAAAGGTCACATGCAACGTAAAACACAACTTTGCAGATTCTGATACCTTTCGGTATGGACTTACAGTAACAAATGATCAAAAATGCAAATTCAACTTATAAAGTTGAAAAATAACACGATGAAAACCCCCCCCGAAATCGGAGTTCAAACAATTCACTAAATTCACCCCAGATGGGGTGAAAAGTGGTTTCAACAGCTGTGCTGTGCTGCGCTGCCCAAATAGCGCATGCGCAAGGAATAGGTTCACGCGGCTTGAACCGGGATGCCAAAACACACAAAGAGCCCTGAGGGTATCTGCAAATGAACCAGCCAATGAAAGGCTTCGTTACACTTGAGTGCACACCCACCTGCTCTGACTGGGTTCGGTATCCTTGGTGCGTCGTTTCGAGGGTAATAAACCCAAGTTCAAAATATTGCTCTTTTGATTTGCGATTGTACGCTTATAATTTTGTTTATTTGTTTTTTTCATAATCAGCAATGTATATTATATGTCATGAATAAGTGATAATTGTGTTTTAATTATGTTTGTTTTTTTGGTTGCATATAACCTTAAACAATGTGAAAGTTAAAATAAATATACTAGTGCACATTGTATATTGCACTTGCATACCCCACTTGTAATATGTAGTTATCTCTTTACTGTGATATAATTTGTCACTCCTGTATTAATACATTCAGTTTGTATTGACTACACATTTGGCATTATGTCATTTGTCATTTAATAACCCAGACACGAGTGTCACTTGTGCACGACTATAACCTTACCTGGGTTCTATTATTACTACGTACATAAGTGTGTCATGGTAGTATATATTATGAAATGGGAGAATACATTAATTGAATAAATGGTTTCCATTAACATAGGCCAATACTGACAATGTTGGTGTGCGATGAAGGAAAGACAATATTTCATAAAATTATATGATTATGTCATATTTTATATCAACAAATTGAAATTAGAAGCATACTATGTGGTTATCTCTATGTCATACATTATAAGCTGCATTTTGATATGCTACATGACTATGTTGTGATAGGTTTATGAAAACATGTTTTTCTCGAAATGGTGTCGCAAGCAATTTTGGGAACTCATATTCCATCACCCCACAATGACACTTATAGCAAACAGAAAAATGGAACCTTGTTTTTCCTGAATCCATACACAACAGTGATTACAATTAGTATTGGTTCCAAAATTAACATGTAATTCCCACAGAATTACACAAGCCCCTGCACTAATGGTGTTGCAGGATCTCCTGGAGAAGGATGACCTCATCTGCCAGCTGAAGGACTCGTCCCCTTTCAGGACAAGGAGGACAGTCAGTGACGACCTGGAGGGCAGCTACCTGGACACTCAGAAGGTCTTCCCCCATTTCACTGTACCTGTACCAAATAGCTATAGTCACCCATGTTCTGTAGGACTATATGGCTAGACACCCATATCCTGTAGGAACATATATTTGTGGTCACCCATATCCTGTAGGAACATATATTTGTCGTCCCCCATGTCCTGCCGGAACATATATTTGTGGTCACCCATGTCCTAGGAACATATATTTGTGGTCACCCATGTCCACTCATATCCTGTAGGAACATATATTTGTGGTCACCCATGTCCTGTAGGAACATATATTTGTGGTCACCCATGTCCTGTAGGAACATATATTTGTGGTCACCCATGTCCTGTAGGAACATATATTTGTGGTCACCCATGTCCTGTAGGAACATATATTTGTGGTCACCCATATCCTGTAGGAACATATATTTGTAGGAGTCCCCCATGTCCCATATATTTGTGGTCACCCATGTCCTGCGGAACATATATTTGTGGTCACCCATGTTCTGTAGGACTATATGGCTAGACACTCATATCCTGTAGGAACATATATTTGTGGTCACCCATGTCCTGTGGGAACATATATTTGTGGTCACCCATGTCCTGTAGGAACATATATTTGTGGTCACCCATGTCCTGTGGGAACATATATTTGTGGTCACCCATGTCCTGTGGGAACATATATTTGTCGTCCCCCATGTCCTGCCGGAACATATATTTGTGGTCACCCATGTTGGCACTTATTGCAGTATTCAGGGTCTGTATGAGTGAACTGTGATATAGGTGACCAGTTTATGAAAGTGTAGCAAACCAATGATTGATATCAATACCCTGTTAGCCAGTTCACAGATGAGATCCATCAGGTCCTCCTTGTAGACAGCTCATCAGACTAAAATGGGATTATGGTGATGTCCACAGCGATCTGTTGAGAGTAATGAGAATCACTAGACTGCTTTCAAACATGAGTGTTTGAGATTGATGGAATGACTGACTGACTGACTGACTGAGTTTAGTTTTACGCCGCTTTTAGCAAAATTCCAGCAATATCACGGCGGGGGACACCAGAAATTACACTTGATTACTTAACATGTATTTGATAAAAGGGTTGTTACATCAACATCAAAATATTTAAAGTTATGTCAAAAGTCAGTGTACAAGTTTACAACTTGTTAATATAGGAATTGTCTGTAAATGCTCCTTATACATTTAGTAATGCATACTTAGTTGTATTTTCCAGTCTGTGGAGTCCCCTGTAGTTGATTGGGAGTACAAAGTGGAGGGAATGCAGAGGGAGATGGATGCTCTCCATCTCAAGCTACAGGAGAAGGAGAGGTAAGTTGCCATCTACCCCCTCTCCCTTGTGTCCCTGCTGTAGGAGATGTAAGCTGCCACTCATCTCCCTCTCCAATGTTTCCTTGCTGCAGGTGATGTAATTTACCTTCCATTTCCTCCCATGGTTCCTTGCTGGAGGTGATGTAATTTGCCTTCCATTTCCTTCTCCCTTGTTTCCTTGCAGCAGGTGATGTAATTTGCCTTCTATCTCCTCCCATGGTTCCTTGCTGCAGGTGATGTAATTTACCTTCCATTTCCTCCCTTGTTTCCTTGCTGGAGGTGATGTAATTTGCCTTCTATCTCCTCCCATGGTTCCTTGCTGCAGGTGATGTAATTTACCTTCCATTTCCTCCCTTGTTTCCTTGCTGGAGGTGATGTAATTTGCCTTCTATCTCCTCCCATGGTTCCTTGCTGCAGGTGATGTATTTCCTTTACCTTCCATTTCCTCCCTTGTTTCCCTTGCTGCAGGTGATGTAATTTGCCTTCTATCTCCTCCCATGGTTCCTTGCTGCAGGTGATGTAATTTGCCTTCCATTTCCTTCTCCCTTGTTTCCTTGCTGAACGGGATGTAATTTGCCTTCTATCTCCTCCCTTGTTTCCTTGCAGCAGGTGATGTAATTTGCCTTCTATCTCCTCCCATGGCTCCTTGCTGGAGGTGATGTAATTTACCTTCCATTTCCTTCTCCCTTGTTTCCTTGCAGCAGGTGATGTAATTTGCCTTCCATTTCCTCCCATGGTTCCTTGCGGCAGGTGATGTAATTTGCCTTCCATTTCCTCCCATGTTTCCTTGCAGCAGGTGATGTAAATTGCGTTCTATCTCCTCCCATGGTTCCTTGCTGCAGGTGATGTAATTTGCCTTCCATTTCCTTCTCCCATGTTTCCTTTCAGCAGGTGATGTAAATTGCCTCTCAGTCTCCATCTCGTATGTTTCCTTGCTGGAGGGGATATAATTTGCCTTCCATCTCCTCCCATGTTTCCTTGCTGGAGGTGATGTAAATTGCGTTCTATCTCCTCCCATGTTTCCTTGCTGCAGGTGATGTAATTTGCCTTCCATTTCCTTCTCCCATGTTTCCTTTCAGCAGGTGATGTAAATTGCCTCTCAGTCTCCATCTCGTATGTTTCCTTGCTGGAGGGGATATAATTTGCCTTCCATCTCCTCCCATGTTTCCTTGCTGGAGGGGATGTAATTTGCCTTCCATCTCCTAGGTACTTTCCCTGTGAATGACTTTAGCCATTAGGAAGAAACCCAAGAATTTCTTTGGGGCAGGATTAGCCTCTGCTGGTTCATGTAGTGACAGTACAGCTTGCTTAAAAAGAGTTCAGGCTAGTAGATTTAAAGCTTTTGGGATGGCCTGTTTGATGATATAATTAATATTTTGATTTCATCTTACCCTGTTAGGTAAATAATTACCTGCCAGTATGTTGAGTCATTTATTGTTAATTATATCCTTGGAGCCTGAAGAAATGCATCTTAATGCTAACATATTTAGACATCATGGATTCAAATGTAAAGTGAAAATTTTTTACACATTGGATGTACGTGTCATTTAAGGATAATCAGGGAATTTGGTGATCAATCTTTGGAGTTTGATGTGTCACGCCTCAACAAACATGAGCGGACCCATTCCACTCCATCGCGCGATGTTCGCAGCACAAGCAGCTCGCTTCGCAACACACGCCTCGACTCAGGTCCCGCTCAGCGTCTCCTGGCTCACGTGACAGTCAGCATCAATACTGCACCCTCAAGCGGAAGCTGGCTGACACAGAACATCTACTGGAACTCAAGGTGAGAGACAGAGTTACAGTTCACATGAAGGAGAGGGAAATGGTGTCTGTTTCAGACATGCCTACATTTTCTTATCATGCAGCAGTATGTATTTTTCAGTTGATATGCATTTGATGCCTTTGCATGTGCATTTTGTAGGTAATGTTGAAAGAAACTTGGTTAGGACTGATTGTATAAAGCTGTTATTCAATGTGATGCATGACCATATAGAGTCTGCTTATATCTTGTATAATTTTATAATTTTACTCTGGTATAGGTGGAGGTTTTAACTTCAAGCCACAATGTTTCTTCAAATGAATTATATCTGTGTGTTTAGTCTCATGAGCTGATGGTGCTGCGCAAGGCACATAGCCAGCGACTAGACAGACTGAGGAGTCTCCAGAACAGTTACCGACTCGTAAAGGAGCAGCTGAAGACACTAGAAGATGATACATTCAGGTTCGTGATGACGGAGTCCTCAAACTTTTTAAGACATTTTGTTGATACTGGATGGCCTAATGTTATGACAGATGGCATCCTATATCATTTAAACATTTCTTGCCTGTCGGTATTGGGAGCTGGTCATGCACCATTAGTTTATTTGTATTGATGGGGTTCCTATTTTGTCAGCTGAGTTACCCATGAATCTTTGAGCCACAACCTGCTGTGTCAGAAATCTAAGGCCACAACCTGCTGTGTCAGAAATCTAAGGCCACAACCTGCTGTGTCAGGAATCTAAGGCCACAACCTGCTGTGTCAGGAATCTAAGGCCACAACCTGCTGTGTCAGGAATCTAAGGCCACAACCTGCTGTGTCAGGAATCTAAGGCCACAACCTGCTGTGTCAGGAATCTAAGGCCACAACCTCCTGTGTCAGGAATCTAAGGAATCTAAGGCCACAAGGCCACCTGTGTCAGGAATCTAAGGCCACAACCTGCTGTGTCAGGAATCTAAGGCCACAACCTCCTGTGTCAGGAATCTAAGGCCACAACCTGCTGTGTCAGGAATCTAAGGCCACAACCTGCTGTGTCAGGAATCTAAGGCCACAACCTGCTGTGTCAGGAATCTAAGGCCACAACCTGCTGTGTCAGGAATCTAAGGCCACAACCTGCTGTGTCAGGAATCTAAGGCCACAACCTCCTGTGTCAGGAATCTAAGGCCACAACCTGCTGTGTCAGGAATCTAAGGCCACAACCTCCTGTGTCAGGAACCTAAGGCCACAACCTGCTGTGTCAGGAATCTAAGGCCACAACCTGCTGTGTCAGGAATCTAAGGCCACAACCTGCTGTGTCAGGAATCTAAGGCCACAACCTGCTGTGTCAGGAATCTAAGGCCACAACCTGCTGTGTCAGGAATCTAAGGCCACAACCTGCTGTGTCAGGAATCTAAGGCCACAACCTGCTGTGTCAGGAATCTAAGGCCACAACCTCCTGTGTCAGGAATCTAAGGCCACAACCTGCTGTGTCAGGAACCTCAGAATCTAAGGCCACAACCTGCTGTGTCAGGAACCTAAGGCCACAACCTGCTGTGTCAGGAATCTAAGGCCACAACCTGCTGTGTCAGGAATCTAAGGCCACAACCTGCTGTGTCAGGAATCTAAGGCCACAACCTCCTGTGTCAGGAATCTAAGGTCACAACCTCCTGTGTCAGGAATCTAAGGCCACAACCTGCTGTCGGCTGAACGACATCTGTCACAGCCAGGATTGGTCAGTCGTGGATTAGCAAACAGGGTGCATGATGTCTCTATTCACCACACCAATGCTCCTACGTATGAAATCATGTTAAGGCTTTATACTGCATTAATCTGCATTAAACTGTTTGAAAACTATCAAAATTAGTAAGTGATAAGTGTCATAACATGTTAAAAGAATTGTGTAGAAATGGTTTCAATATGATGACATTGATGAATTTAACTAATAACAATGTCCAGGTTTAACAGGTGTTTAAACAGATTAAGTTTAAGTTGCGGCCTATTTCCCAAGATTGAGATGATTTTAACAACAGTTATTAAAGATATATCACATTTACTACCTTCTCTTACAATTCGTGCTCTAACTGTCATGGAATCTCCTTGTAGTGGCAAGAAGAAGGTCAAGCCTCGTCGTTCTGACCCTCGGGAACTGCAGAAGGAAAACAGTGACCAAGTTTGGAATGAGCTCTCTCATTTCAAAAATGAAAATCGCAAACTTCTAACAGAAACGTGTGTTGATGAATTGATGCAGATACATAAATGATAAAAAGAATGTTTTTGCCATGTTACTTAATGTTAATATTCATGTAATGTGCCTTCCAGGCAGTTCTTGGTGATCTATTTGTGGTAATTAAGTTTCATCATGGTTTTCAAAATATGTAACTGTTAAATGATATTTATGTGAGGGATTTCAAGGATGTTAATGTAACCTAACAAATGATAATCCCACAGTGGACATAGGTAAATAATGATTTTTCACAAGATCTTTTACATTTGACCTTAGAATGGCTATGCAAGAAGAGTTGGACATGTTGAGAGTTCAAGCTGCTCAGGATGCTGCCCTCATCCATGAACTTAACTTAAAGCTGGAACAGGCTTATGAAGGTAATTCTCACAGCGTGACAACTACGTGACATGCCTGTTTCTGGGCATGCCTACCTCAATAGACCCTATTTCATTCCATTATACAACTTGAAAATATATCAATGATGTGAGGTTCAGGGTGTCCCAGTTTTGATTTAAATATTGTCTTTTAATTTTAATTAACACTGCTTGTGTCCTGTTGTACATCACTCCACACTGCTGTTGTCCTGTAAGTGTCCTCCATGATGCTGTTGTCCTATAAGTGTTCTCCATGCTGCTGTTGTCCTGTAAGTGTCCTCCATGATGCTGTTGTCCTATAAGTGTTCTCATGCTGTTGTCCTGTAAGTGTCCTCCATGTTGTCCTGTAAGTGTCCTCCATGCTGCTGTTGTCCTATAAGTGTCCTCCATGATGCCTCCATGCTGCTGTTGTCCTATAAGTGTCCTCCATGCTGCTGTTGTCCTGTAAGTGTCCTCCATGCTGCTGTTGTCCTGTAAGTGTCCTCCATGCTGCTGTTGTCCTGTAAGTGTCCTCCATGCTGCTGTTGTCCTATAACTGTCCTCCATGCTGTTGTTGTTTTGTAAGTGTCCTCCATGCTGCTGTTGTCCTGTAAGTGTCCTCCATGATGCTGTTGTCCTATAAGTGTCCTCCATGCTGTGACCGCCTCCGTGGTGTAGCGGTTAGAGCATCCGCCTGGAGAGCGTAAGGTAGTGGGTTGGATCCCGACCGCGTCATACCAAAAGATGTTAAAATATTGTACTTGTTGGTCCCTTCCTGGCTCTCGGCATTAATGGGTACAACAAGGACTGGTCGGCTCGGAGTCAGTATAATGTGTCTGAGTGGGGTATTCATGCTTCACTGCGGCATGGTATCTCAGTGGGCTAGCACTATAAAACCAGCTTCAGTCTGGGCTAGTACAAGCAGCCTCACATACACATACACACGCATGCACGTCGTCATATGAGCGAAATATTCTCAAGTACTACGTAAAACCCAATTTCACCTCACCTCACCTCTATGCTGTTGTTGTCCTGGAAGTGTCCTCCATGCTGTTGTTGTCCTGTAAGTGTCCTCAATGCTGCTGTTGTCCTGTAAGTGTCCTCCATGATGCTGTTGTCCTGTAAGTGTCCTCCATGATGCTGTTGTCCTGTAAGTGTCCTCCATGATGCTGTTGTCCTGTAAGTGTCTTCCATGATGCTGTTGTCCTGTAAGTGTCCTCCATGCAGTTGTTGTTTTGTAAGTGTCCTCCATGCTGCTGTTGTCCTGTAAGTGTCCTCCATGCTGCTGTTGTCCTGTAAGTGTCCTCCATGATGTTGTTTTGTAAGTGTCCTCCATGCTGCTGTTGTCCTGTAAGTGTCCTCCATGCTGCTGTTGTCCTGTAAGTGTCCACCATGATGTTTATATATGTAAGTGTCCTCCATGCTGCTGTTGTCCTGTAAGTGTCCTCCACACTGCTGTTGTCCTGTAAGTGTCTTCCATGCTGGGACTGCCTCCGTGGTGAAGTGGTTAGAGCGTCCGCCCGGAGAGCGGAAGGTCGCGGGTTCGATACCCGACCGCGTCAAACCAAAACACGTTAAAATATGGTACTTGTTGGTCCCTGCCTGGCGCTCGGCATTAATGGGTACAACAAGGACTGGTCAGCTCGGAGTCAGTATAATGTGTCTGAGTGGGGTATTCATGCTTCACTGCGGCATGGTATCTCAGTGGGCTAGCACTATAAAACCAGCTTCAGTCTGGGCTAGTACAAGCAGCCTCACATACACATACACACGCATGCACGTTGTCATATGAGCGAAATATTCTCAAAGCTCGACGTAAAACCCAATTTCACCTCACCTCACCTCACCTCCTCCATGCTACTGTTGTCCTGTAAGTGTCCTCCATGATGCTGTTGTCCTGTAAGTGTCCTCCATTCTGCTGTTGTCCTGTAAGTGTCCTCCATTCTGCTGTTGTCCTGTAAGTGTCCTCCTGCTGTTGTCCTGTAAGTGTCCTCCATGATGCTGTTGTCCTGTAAGTGTCCTCCATTCTGCTGTTGTCCTGTAAGTGTCCTCCATGATGTTTTTGTCCATGTAAGTGAACTTGATGTAAGTGTTGTTCTCAATGCTGATGTTTTGTTTCACAGATGTGGACTTCCAGGTGAAGAAAAGGGAGTATGAACATAAAACAAAGACAGACATGTCATCAGAGGTGACAGTGCTCAAGTCTTCTGTGAGTTGGAATACCCCCTTCCCCTTAGCTGCCACTGTAACAATCAGTCACTTCCAAAATCATCGGTGTGACATCTGCACATTGTTACTGTTGACGTCCTACCATCACTTCCTTGATATTGCAAATGCTTTTTCTATGAAATAGCATGTATACACTAGTTCGATGATGGCAGTAGGGAAGCATGCAAATATCACAGTATAACACATCAAAATATCAGAGTGAATTTCCTTGCATCATCATTGTAGTCATCAGCCTAGTGAGAAACATTTGTTATATTTGGAACTACACTTTCTTAGCAAAGTACAGTTTGCAGGCACCTTATAGTCAGCACACAACAGTGTTGCATTTGACCACACTGTGTATTCATAGCCTAGTGAGGATTTATGCTTCATTCAGGGGCTTTGATATTTGTAGGTACAAAATAGAGATGCTATTTTGGAGAAGTTGGAGAGACGGTTACAGGAAATGACTGGGGAGAGGGACATGCTACTAGAGGAGAAGAGGTAGGTGGTCTTACAGGGACATGGGAGACATAGGTACTGGATGTGACCAGAGGGATATGCTAACAGTGGAGAAGAGGTAGGTGGTCTTACAGGGACATGGGAGACATAGGTACTGGATGTGACCAGAGGGATATGCTAACAGTGGAGAAGAGGTAGGTGGTCTTACAGGGACATGGGAGACATAGGTACTGGATGTGACCAGAGGGATATGCTAACAGTGGAGAAGAGGTAGGTGGTCTTACAGGGACATGGGAGACATAGGTACTGGATGTGACCAGAGGGATATGCTAACAGTGGAGAAGAGGTAGGTGGTCTTACAGGGACATGGGAGACATAGGTACTGGATGTGACCAGAGGGATATGCTAACAGTGGAGAAGAGGTAGGTTGTCTTACAGGGATGTTGGAGACATAGGTACTGGATGTGACCAGAGGGATATGCTAACAGTGGAGAAGAGGTAGGTGGTCTTACGGGGATGTTGGAGACATAGGTACTGGATGTGACCAGAGGGATATGCTACTAGAGGAGAAGAGGTAGGTGGTCTTACAGGGACATGGGAGACATAGGTACTGGATGTGACCAGAGGGATATGCTACTAGAGGAGAAGAGGTAGGTGGTCTTATAGGGATGTTGGAGACATAGGTACTGGATGTGACCAGAGGGACATGCTACTAGAGGAGAAGAGGTAGGTGGTCTTATAGGGATGTTGGAGACATAGGTACTGGATGTGACTAGAGTGACATGCTACTAGAGGAGAAGAAGTAGGTGGTCTTACAGGGATGTTGGAGACATAGGTACTGGATGTGACCAGAGGGATATGCTAACAGTGGAGAAGAGGTAGGTGGTCTTACAGGGACATGGGAGACATAGGTACTGGATGTGACCAGAGGGATATGCTAACAGTGGAAAAGAGGTAGGTGGTCTTACAGGGACATGGGAGACATAGGTACTGGATGTGACCAGAGGGATATGCTAGACATAGAGGAGAAGCTAACAGGTAGGTGGTCTTACAGGGACATAGGAGACATAGGTACTGGATGTGACCAGAGGGATATGCTAACAGTGGAGAAGAGGTAGGTGGTCTTACAGGGACATGGGAGACATAGATACTGGATGTGACCAGAGGGATATGCTAACAGTGGAGAAGAGGTAGGTGGTCTTACAGGGACATGGGAGACATAGGTACTGGATGTGACCAGACAGATATGCTAACAGTGGAGTAGAGGTAGGTGGTCTTACAGGGACATGGGAGACATAGGTACTGGATGTGACCAGAGGGATATGCTAACAGTGGAGAAGAGGTAGGTGGTCTTACAGGGACATGGGAGACATAGGTACTGGATGTGACCAGACGGATATGCTACTAGAGGAGAAGAGGTAGGTGGTCTTACAGGGATGTTGGAGAAAGGGTTGTTCATTAGTAACTGAGGCAATGTGATGTCATACTCATGTTAACATTTGGAGTGAAAGCATAAACCATTGAAACAAGACTTCAGAAATATTCTTTTATATGGTTAATATGTCATGAGAATGCATTATACTTGACACCTTAAAATGTAAAAACTCAGATTGTCAGTGATGAATCATATTAGTCCAGCACAGGGTATACTCTGTAAGTTGTTGCATTGGTTTTTTTGTTGACCATGAAATCTTTGCATTACGCATGATTTTTTTGTTTTGAAGACAGTTAAAGGGTACTGTGCTTAAGATCAACCAGGAGTCCTCCCAGCAGAGAATTGACATTGCCAACTTGAAGAAGGACATACATAGGTATGTTTCATATGCTGTGCTTAGCGAGGCATACCATGCCAGACAGCAATTGTTTGTTCAACAGTTAGCAACTGCATAATTCCTTCAAACATCCACCCTCTGTTACATCAGAGCCAATATTCATCTACTTTGCCTAACATCAGACGTCCTTTTCATTGACTGCCATCCATAGCTGTTGTTAGCAAACTGTTCAGTGTTGTTCCACATGATGCAGAACACTGCCTTTTGTAGCTATGGCAACAGTAGTTCCATACCTATCACTCTCCACACCCTCTTACACACTAGGGACTAGGAGGTGACAATATATTTGGAAGTTGTTCACACCGTACATGATGTTTACTACTGGAATTTATGCCATGAAGTTAGTACAGAATTTATAATGAATGTGCTGCTGTGTATGTTGGCAGCCATTACTGTGTGCTGTGTGCATGATCCCACCAAACTCTATGATGGCTATGTAATTGAGGATATTTGAATAATTATCAATAATTACTTTATATAACTCTCAATAAAAATTCTACTTCCTTTACATCTGAGGAAGTGGGAAGGATTACTTCTAGTCTATCTATGTCTTGGAGAACAAGTGATTCGAAAGAAGTGACCTTTTCCGAAAGGCATACTGTTGGATGGCTGATAGTGAAGACGTCTTTTAAAAAAGATTTATTTAGTGTTTTTGGCCAAATAATAATAAAGGTGTATTAGAGTATTATATACTAGTATTATGCAAATGATAACTATAGTTTGATATTTAAATAATGTACTTATCTTCAAGGCTTGAGCGAGAGGTTGAGGAGTCCAGCCAGCTCCAGACCAGTCGGGAGGCATCTGTGCCCCTCTCTGACAGCTGCTCTGAGTCCCGATCAAACACCAGGCCAACACCCACATTACCAGTTTCCCGCATACGCAGACGTGGCAGGATAACCAAGAAGGTTTGTAACCAATGCTGGGACAGTTCATTTGCATCAGTGGACAGTGAATGTATTATTTTCACAAAAACATTCTACAGGTGTGAGACAGTTATTGCACAAAATGTGGAAGGGACATTATGTTCTTATTGCACCCCCAAACATATTAAAGAAATGATAATACATTTTAACAACACACATAATTATCAACATAACAATAGTACATACCAGTACCAGTTTTGAAAACTAACAGGTTTTACTCTCGTGGTTACTGATTGTGAGCCCACTATGTATTGTATCAAAACCAAGTAAACAACACAATATGTTGATGATCATTTAAAGAGTAATAAGATTATGAATCTCTTACACATTATATTCTATGGTAAATAGGTACCAAGTAATATGATGCATATAATATACTTATCTTGCAATAGAAGTAATCAATGTAATTATTGCTGACAAATCTAATGTGATACAAATGTGAAATAGACATGTACACAAAAATGGTATGTCTAACCTGTGGAGGAGGACCACAATGCTGCAGCCAACCAGAATATTATCTCAATAAAAAGTATATTTTTGTAAAATGAGTAGTACAGCAGTACATTAAAACATAGTATACTCCATAAAAACCTTGCACTCTTTTCTTATGCACACAAGAAGCATTAGCCTACCATTAGTTTGCCACATTTACCTTATGGATGAGATTTAGGTAAAACTTTACACTTTTAGTTTGCTTTAATGTCCTGTAACATGTGAATGGAATAACAAATAGTATAGATACATACAAACATTGAAAACTTACCTGATTTGAATGTTTTGCTGGGAACATGTCTGAACAATGAGTGTTTGCAGACTGAGCACCAGCTGTTAGACAAAGCTAATTTAGGGTTAGCTTGGCCAATCAGTTGAGCATGTCATGGCTTGGGCTGGTTAAAGGCTTGATGGACACGTAAACTACTAATGATCCCAACAACTAATTATGCGAACAGAATAGGAGACACTGAAAAAGAATGATAAAATAAATACAGTCGAATCCCATTGCCTCGGACCCCATATATCCGGAAACCCCGCCTTCTGGATGATTTTTTAGGCTAAACGAAATTTGCCTTCAGTAATTGTACTCGCTTAGCCGGACCCGGACGGAGAAGTTTCAAACCATTATCATAGATTTCCATTGAAAAATGATCCAGTTATCCAGACGGAAAGATCTGGGCACATGTGCATGTGTACATGTATGTTTCACGTCAGTATTGTTTACCAGACGACTAAGTGTATTCATTGTTAATATCTCGGTAGGCCTTTGATGTGAATTGATTACTTACCCATCAAAACACTAGGGATGCGTGTCACTTCAGTTGTGGCAGGTGTGAGAACATCACATCAGTAACAAAAACACATGTTAATTAGGATTAGGATTAAGCTGAGCTGCGGAATTTGATGCAGCAGTTACCACAAAGTGATGGCGACGAAGTCCTAACTGCTGAACAGTACATTGATGAAGATACTGTCGTGGAAACCGGCCATGAGCTAACTGTTGAATAAATCATCAACATAGTGCAGCCACCGACAGACGACCAGTCAGATGATGATGAACAACAAGCAGTTGTTACACCAACAGTCTGTTGATCTTCTATCAATGTACCGGTGATGAAGATTCAGTGAATTTATTGATGGACTTGGTGAAGAGATTTGAAGAAATAAAACCAAGGAAGCAGACATGACAGACTTTTTAAGGAAATAATGTGCTACATGTGATATCAAGTCAAGTAAGATGTGCAATGTAAAATGTATAACGTGAATCAAAGTGCCGAAAGAAAGTTTATTGGTATCCATTTATGTGTTATGATTATATGTTTTTGACTATTGACTTATAAAAAATATTGATATACATACATGAATAAATTTTGAATATACCTTGTCAATGCGTTTTGCTTGTTTGATTCAGTTAACCGGACGCCTTGCTATTCGGACGATTCCCAAGTGTAACCAAAATGTCCGGATAAACAGGGGTTCGACTGTATGTATAACAGTTACATCTGTCTCATCCTCATCAGTGCTATCTACATGAACCCAAAGTTTATGCCGGCACTGTTGGCGCTCTTGTAGAAATGTTCATATCCTTTTCAGTATCAAGTAAGTTTGAACAAGAGCATTGAGAAGATGAAGGCCTTGTTCTCTGACTTCAATGAGGAGGGATGGGAGGAAATATCAGACAATCTTACCACGTAAGCAACAATTTTATTTCTTTTTCTATTTCCAGTCTTTTACAATTTTGACAACAACTTTCTTGATTCATTAATCATTCCAGTGTTTGATACAGGGGAGACTACTCATGGAATCCTAAAGAAACAGAAACATAAACATGTGAATCCGTCATAACAAACAAATGGTTTGTTTTTGTGACTGTTATTTGATATTTTTTGCGAACTTTATAAATTTACAGAAAATACAGATGTACATAGATTAAGGCATTTTTGTTTACTGATTTATAGGTACTTTCATTATTTGTTCTCATGATATTTGTTTGTTTACGTTCTATATAAGTTATATGTTGTCATGCTATACTATGTATATGTTGTGTAGTGAGGAAGACACCCTGACAGAGAATGATACTCTTGGTCGAGCCATTGTGACACGCTCACGGACAGATATAGTCACGTCAGAGACATCGGACAATGGGTCAAGGAGGACTGTGGGCAAGGTGGGTAAAGCAGTATCAAGGGGCACATCAGAGTCATCAGACAGTGGGTCAAGGAGAACTGTCCGTAGTGTGGGCAAGGTGGGTACAGCAGTATCAGGGGTCACATCACAGTCATCAGACAATTGGTCAAGGAGAACTGTGGGCAAGGTGGGTACAGCAGTATCAGGGGTCACATCAGAGTCATCAGACAATGGGTCAAGGAGGACTGTGGGCAAGGTGGGTACAGCAGTGTCAGGAGTGACATCAGAGTCATCAGACAATGGGTCAAGGAGAACTGTGGGTAAGGTGGGTACAGCAGTATCAGGGGTCACATCAGAGTCATCAGACAATGGGTCAAGGAGAACTGTGGGCAAGGTGGGTACAGCAGTATCAGGGGTCACATGTGAGACAACAGACAATGGGTCACGGAGAACTGTGGGCAAGGTGGGTACAGCAGTATAAAATGTCACATCAGAGTCATCAGACAATGGGTCAAGGAGAACTGTGGGCAAGGTGGGTACAGCAGTATAAAATGTCACATCAGAGACATCAGACAATGGGTCAAGGAGAACTGTGGGCAAGGTGGGAACAGCAGTATCAGGGGTCACATGTGAAACATCAGACAATAGGTCGAGAAGGACTGTCCGTAGTGTGGGCAAGGTGGGTACAGCAGTATCGGGGGTCACATGTGAGACAACAGACAATAGGTATCAAGGTGGGTCACATGAGACAACATCAGACAATGGGTCAAGGAGAACTGTGGGCAAGGTGGGTACAGCAGTATCAGGGGTCACATCAGAGTCATCAGACAATGGGTCAGACAATGGGTCAAGGGAGAACTGTGGGCAAGGTGGGTACAGCAGTATCAGGGGTCACATGTGAGACAACAGACAATGGGTCAAGGAGAACTGTGGGCAAGGTGGGTACAGCAGTATCAGGGGTCACATGTGAGACAACAGACAATGGGTCCAGGAGAACTGTGGGCAAGGTGGGTACAGCAGTATAAAATGACACATCAGAGACATCAGACAATGGGTCAAGGAGAACTGTGGGCAAGGTGGGTACAGCAGTATCAGGGGTCACATGTGAGACATCAGACAATGGGTCAAGGAGAACTGTGGGCAAGGTGGGTACAGCAGTATCAGGGGTCACATCAGAGTCATCAGACAATGGGTCAAGGAGAACTGTGGGCAAGGTGGGTACAGCAGTATCAGGGGTCACATGTGAGACAACAGACAATGGGTCAAGGAGAACTGTGGGCAAGGTGGGTACAGCAGTATCAGGGGTCACATCAGAGTCATCAGACAATGGGTCAAGGAGAACTGTGGGCAAGGTGGGTACAGCAGTATCAGGGGTCACATCAGAGTCATCAGACAATGGGTCAAGGAGAACTGTGGGCAAGGTGGGTACAGCAGTATCAGGGGTCACATCAGAGTCATCAGACAATGGGTCAAGGAGGACTGTGGGCAAGGTGGGTACAGCAGTATCAGGGTCACATGTGAGACAACAGACAATGGGTCAAGGAGAACTGTGGGCAAGGTGGGTACAGCAGTATAAAATGTCACATCAGAGTCATCAGACAATAGGTCGAGAAGGACTGTCCGTAGTGTGGGCAAGGTGGGTACAGCAGTATCAGGTGTCACATCAGAGTCATCAGACAATGGGTCAAGGAGAACTGTGGGCAAGGTGGGTACAGCAGTATTAGGGGTCACATCAGAGTCATCAGACAATGGGTCAAGGAGAACTGTGGGCAAGGTGGGTACAGCAGTATAAAATGTCACATCAGAGTCATCAGACAATAGGTCGAAAAGGACTGTCCGTAGTGTGGGCAAGGTGGGTACAGCAATATCAGGTGTCACATCAGAGTCATCAGACAATGGGTCAAGGAGAACTGTGGGCAAGGTGGGTACAGCAGTATCAGGGGTCACATCAGAGTCATCAGACAATGGGTCAAGGAGAACTGTGGGCAAGGTGGGTACAGCAGTATCAAATGTCACATCAGAGTCATCAGACAATGGGTCAAGGAGAACTGTGGGCAAGGTGGGTACAGCAGTATCAGGTGTCACATCAGAGTCATCAGACAATGGGTCAAGGAGAACTGTGGGCAAGGTGGGTACAGCAGTATCAGGAATGACATCAGAGTCATCAGACAATGGGTCAAGGAGAACTGTGGGCAAGGTGGGTACAGCAGTAACAGGTGGGTACACATCAGAGACACATCAGACAATGGGTCAAGGAGAACTGTGGGCAAGGTGGGTACAGCAGCAGTAGATCAGACAATGGGTCACATCAGTACAGACATCATCAGACAATGGGTCAAGGAGAACTGTGGGGCAAGGTGGGTACAGCAGTATCAGGGGTCACATCAGAGTCATCAGACAATGGGTCAAGGAGAACTGTGGGCAAGGTGGGTACAGCAGTATAAGGGGTCACATCAGAGTCATCAGACAATGGGTCAAGGAGGACTGTGGGCAAGGTGGGGAGAGCAGTATCAGGTGTCACATGTGAGACAACAGACAATGGGTCAAGGAGAACTGTGGGCAAGGTGGGTACAGCAGTATAAAATGTCACATCAGAGTCATCAGACAATGGGTCAAGGAGAACTGTGGGCAAGGTGGGTACAGCAGTATCAGGTGTCACATCAGAGTCATCAGACAATGGGTCAAGGAGAACTGTGGGCAAGGTGGGTACAGCAGTATCGGGGGTCACATCAGAGTCATCAGACAATGGGTCAAGGAGAACTGTGGGCAAGGTGGGTACAGGGTATCAAAGTCACATCAGAGACATCAGACAATAGAGGTCAAGGAGAACTGTGGGCAAGGTGGGTACAGCAGTACAGGGGTCACATGTGAGTCATCAGACAATGGGTCAAAAGGAGGAACTGTGGGCAAGGTGGGTACAGCAGTATCAGATGTCACATCAGAGTCATCAGACAATGGGTCAAGGAGAACTGTGGGCAAGGTGGGTACAGCAGTATCGAATGTCACATCAGAGTCATCAGACAATGGGTCAAGGAGGACTGTGGGCAAGGTGGGGAGAGCAGTATCAGGTGTCACATGTGAGACAACAGACAATGGGTCAAGGAGAACTGTGGGCAAGGTGGGTACAGCAGTATAAAATGTCACATCAGAGTCATCAGACAATGGGTCAAGGAGAACTGTGGGCAAGGTGGGTACAGCAGTATCGGGGGTCACATCAGAGTCATCAGACAATGGGTCAAGGAGAACTGTGGGCAAGGTGGGTACAGCAGTATCAGGTGTCACATCAGAGTCATCAGACAATGGGTCAAGGAGAACTGTGGGCAAGGTGGGTACAGCAGTATCAGGGGGTCACATCAGAGACATCAGACAATGGGTCAAGGAGAACTGTGGGCAAGGTGGGTACAGCAGTATCAGGGGTCACATCAGAGTCAATCAGACAATGGGTCATCCAGACAATGGGTCAAGGAGAACTGTGGGCAAAGGTGGGTACAGCAGTATAAGCTGAGTCATCAGACAATTATCAAGGAGAACTGTCACAAATCAGAGTACATCAGACAATGAGAACTGTAGGCAGACAACGACAGCAGTAAGGAGAACTGTCCAGTGAGTCCACAGACAATGGGCCAAAGAGAGGTACAAGGTGGGTACAGCAGTCAGGGGTCACATCAGAGTCATCAGACAATGGGTCAAGGAGAACTGTGGGCAAGGTGGGTACAGCAGTATCAGGGGTCACATCAGAGACATCAGACAATGGGTCAAGGAGAACTGTGGCAAGGAGGGACTACATGTGAGGACATCAAGTCAAGGTGGGTAGAAAAGGAACTGTGGGCAAAGGTGGGTACAGTATCAGGTGTCACATGTGAGACAACAGACAATGGGTCAAGGAGAACTGTGGGCAAGGTGGGTACAGCAGTATAAAATGTCACATCAGAGCTCATCAGACAATGGGTCAAGGAGAACTGTGGGCAAGGTGGGTACAGCAGTATCACAAATCACATCAGAGTCAACGGACAATGGGTCAAGGAGAACTGTGGGCAACCAGAGTCATCACACACATGTATGACAAGGGTCACAGGTCACGGAACGACATCAGACAACACTGGGTCAAGGAGGACTGGGGCAAGGTGGGGAAGCAGTATCAGGCAGGTCACATGTGAGACAACAGACAATAGGTCAAGGAGAACAGACATGGCCACACATGGCCGGCAGTGAGACAACAGACAATGGGTCAAGGAGAAACAGGTATAAAATGTCAGACAGGAATAAGGAAGACAGACCACTGTGGACAACGGGTGGACAACCAGGGTCAAACTGGTGGGTCATACAGCAATATGTAAATGGTCACATCAGAGTCATCAGACAATGGTCAAGGAAGTATCGTAAGGTGTGGGCAAAGGTGGAGACAGACAGTATCGAGGGTCACATCAGAGTCATCAGACAATGGGTCAAGGAGGACTGTGGGCAAGGTGTACAGTACAGCACAGGTATCCACAATGGTCAACATGTGGAGACACACAGACAACAATGGGCCGATGGAGGAGTCAAGAACTGTGGAGCAAGGTGGGTACAAGCAGGTATAAAATGTCACATCATGGGTCATGGAGACAATGGGTCAAGACAACTGTGTCAAGGCAAGGTGGGTTACAGCAATATAAGGAGACACATCACATGTGAGAACAACAGACAACACATGTGGAACCAGGTGGGACAACAATGCATCAGAGTCACGAACATGGGTCGAGAAGTGGACACAGCATGTGGTCACATGTGACACACAGACCAGGAGAACTGTGGACAATGGTGGGTACAGACTGTGTCAGGGGTCACATCAGAGTCTCATCAGGACAATGGGTCAAGGAGAACTGTGGGCAAAGGTGGGTACAGCAGTATGAAAGTCACATGTGAGCATCAGACAATGGGTCAAGGAGAACTGTGGGCACCAGGTGGGTACAGCAGTATAAAGATGTCACATCAGAGGTCATCAGACAAGAGTCAAGGAGAACTGTGGGCAAGGTGGGTACAGCAGTATCAGGGATCACATCAGAGTCATCAGACAATGGGTCAAGAGAGACTGTGGGCATGGAGGATTGTGGAGAAGCAGTATCAGGGGTCACATGTGAGACAACAGACAATGGTCAAGGAGGACTGTGGGCAAGGTGGGGAGAAAGCAGTATAAAATGTCACATCAGAGTCATCCAGACAATGGGTCAAGGAGGACTGTGGGCAAGGTGGCAAGGAGTGGGTACAGCAGTATCCCAGGGTCACATCAGAGTCAACAGACAATGGGTCAAAGAGAACTGTGGGCAAGGTGGGGAATAACAGGTATCAGGGGTCACATCAGAGTCATCAGACAATGGGTCAAGGAGGACTGTGGGCAAGGTGGGTACAAATAAAGTCACATAGTCAGAGACAATGGAATCACATGGAGGTGGATACAGGAGGGACACAGACAAAGGTCCAAGGAGGACTGTGGGCAGGTGGGTACAGCAGTATAAAATGACACATCAGGAGACATCAGACAATGGGTCAAGGAGAACTGTGGGCAAGGTGGGTACAGCAGTATCAGTCACATCAGAGTCATCAGACAATGGGTTAAGGAGAACTGTGGGCAAGGTAAGGGTATCAGGGGTCAATCAGAGCAATGGGTATAAAATGTCACATGTCAGGAGACATACAGACAATGGTCAAAAGGAGAACTGTGGGCAAGGTGGGTACAGCAGTATAAAGGGTCACATCAGAGTCATCAGACAATGGGTCAAGGAGGAACTGTGGGCAAAGGTGGGTACAGCAGTGCTCGGGGGTCACATCAGAGTCATCAGACAATGGGTCAAGGAGGACTGTGGGCAAGGTGGAGTACAGCAGTATCAGGGTCACATGTGAGACAACAGACAATAGGTCAGGAGAACTGTGGGCAAGGTGGGTACAGCAGCAGTATGGAGAATGTCACATCAGAGACAACACCGACAATGGGTCAAGGAGAACTGTGGGCAAGGTGGGTACAGCAGTATAAAGACCGTCACATCAGAGTCATCAGACAATGGTGAGAGAAGGACTGTCCGTAGTGGACCAACGGGCGGAAAGGTGGGTACACACAATATCAGGTGTCACATCAGAGTCATGAGACAATGACCAAGAAGAACTGTGGACAATGTACAGCAGTTTTCAAAATCCAGAGGAACAGACAGTGGGTTAAAGAGAACTGTCAAGGTGGGTCACAGACAGTATGAAATGTCACATCAGAGTCAATCAGACAATAGGTGAGAAAGGACTGTCACATAGTGTGGTCAAAGGTCAGGTGCATCAGTATCAGGTGCGCACATCAGAGTCATCAATAGGTCAAGGAATGGGTACAGCACAGGCCACATGGAGACAACAGCAAGGTGGGTACAGCAGTATCTCACAATGGGGTCACATCAGAGTCAACAGACAATGGGTCAAGGAGAACTGTGGGCAAGGTGGGTACAGCAGTATAAAATGACACATCAGAGACATCAGACAATGGGTCAAGGAGAACTGTGGGCAAGGTGGGTACAGCAGCATGGTGTGACATCGAGACACATCAGACAATAGGTCAAGGAGAACTGTGGGCAAGGTGGGGAAGCAGTATAGGGGTCACGTCCAGAGTCATCAGACAGCGTGAGTCAAAAGGAGGACTGTGGGCAGACAGTATCAGGAATGGGAGTCATCAGACAAAGGTCAAGGAGAACTGTGGGCAAGGTGGGTACAGCAGTATCCAGGGGTCACATGTGAGAGTCAACAGACAATGGGTCCAAGGAGAACTGTGGGCACAGGTGGGTACAGCAGACACGTATCAGGATGTGACATCAGAGTCATCAGACAATGGGTCAAGGAGAACTGTGGGCAAGGTGGGTACAGCAGTATCGGGGGTCACATCAGAGTCATCAGACAATGGGTCAGGAGGACTGTGGGCAAGGTGGGTACAGCAGTATCCAGGGGTCACATGTGAGACAACAGACAATGGAGTCAAGGAGAACTGTGGGCAAGGTGGGTGTATCAGGGTCACATGTGAGACAACAGACAATGGGTCAGAGGAGAACTGTGGGCAAGGTGGGTACAGCAGTATACAAATGTCACATCAAGAGACACAGACAAGGACGTCAGGAAGTGTGCAACAAGGTGGGTACAGCAGTATCCGGTGTCACATCAGAGTCATCAGACAATGGGTCCAGGAGAACTGTGGGCAAGGTGGGTACAGCTGTCACATCAGGGTCACATATTGAGACAACAGACAACAATGGGTCAAGGAGAACTGTGGGCAAAGGTGGGTACAGCGGTATAAAATGTCACATCAGAGTCATCAGACAATGGGTCAAGGAGAACTGTGGGCAAGGTGGGTACAGCAGTATCAGGGTGACATCAGAGTCATCAGACAATGGGTCAAGGAGAACTGTGGGCAGGTGGGTACAGCAGTATGGGGTCACATCAAGAGTCATCAGACAATCGGGGTCACAATGGTCATCAGACAAGGTCAGGAGGACTGTGGGCAAGGTGGGTACAGCAGTATCAGGGGTCACATGAGACAACAGACAATGGGTCAAGGAGAACTGTGGGCAAGGTGGGTACAGCAGTATAAAATGTCACATCAGAGTCATCAGACAATGGGTCATGGAGAACTGTGGGCAAAGGTGGGTACAGCAGTATAAGGGGTCACATCAAGAGTCATCAGACAATGGGTCAAGAAGGACTGTGTGAAGGTCCAGACAGGTGTCAGTGAGACAACAGACATCAGGAGTCAAGGTGGTCACAGGAGACACTGTGGGCAATAGGTGGGTACAGCGGTATCGGGGGTCACATCAGAGTCATCAGACAATGGGTCAAGGAGGACTGTGGGCAAGGTGGGTACAGCGGTATCAAATGTCACATCAGAGTCATCAGACAATGGGTCAAGGAGGAACTGTGGGCAAGGTGGGTACAGCAGTATATCAGGTGTCACATCAAGAGTCAACAGACAGCCAGGTTAATGGGTCAAGGAGAACTGTGGGCAGGAGGTGGGTACAGCAGTATCAGGTGTCACATCAAGGTCATCAGACAATGGGTCAAAGGAGGGCAAGGTGGGTACAAGTAATGGGTACACATCAGACAACAGGTCAAGAGAGGCTGTGGGCAAGGTGGGCAGCAGTATCCCAGGATATGACATCAGAGTCATCAGACAATGGGTCAAGGAGAACTGTGGGCAAGGTGGGTACAGCAGTATCAGGGGTCACATCAGAGTCATCAGACAATGGGTCAAGGAGAACTGTGGGCAAGGTGGGTACAGCAGTATCTAAAATGTCACATCAGAGTCATCAGAGACAATGGGTCAGAAGACTGTGGGCAAGGTGGAATTTTTTAGCGGTATCCAGGGGTCACATGTGAGACAACAGACAATGGGTCAAGGAGAACTGTGGGCAAGGTGGGTACAGCAGTATAAAGGTCACATCAGAGTCATCAGACAATGGGTCAAGAAGGAGAACTGTGGGCAAGGTGGGTACAGCAGTATCCAGGGTCACATCAGAGTCACAGACAGACAATGGGTCAAGGAGGACTGTGGGCAAGGTGGGGACAGCAGTAGCCAGGTGTCACATCAGAGTCATCAGACAATGGGTCAAAAAGGACTGCAGACTGTGGGCAAGGTGGGTACAGCAGTATCGGGGGTCACATCAGAGACATCAGACAATGGGTCAAGGAGAACTCAGGGCAAGGTGCCACCAGCAGCAGTATAAAATGACACTACAGCAGTGTCCACACCAATGAGTCCATCACCGAAATGGGCCATGGACAATCAGAGTACCAGTGGTCACATCAGAGCCAATCAGACAATGGGTCAAGGAGAACCGTGGGCAGGAGTGGGACAGCAGTATCAGGTGACATGAGACAACGGGTCAATGGAGAACTGTGGGCAAGGTGGGTACAGCACATCGGGTCACATCAGAGACAATTGAACAATGTAAGTCACAGGAGAACTGTGGGCAAGGTGGGTACAGCAGTATCAAATGTCACATCAGACTTATCAACGGTGGGTCATGGAGAATCTGGGTCAAGGTGGGTACAGCAGTAGCGGGGGAGGACACAGAGTCATCAGACAATGGGCCAAGGAGGACATCAGAGTCATCACAGCATCAAGGGGTCACATGTGGAGACAACAGACACGGGTCACCACTGTGGGCAAGGTGGGGTACAGCAGCCATGACACACACAGGAGGTCACATCAGAGTCACGACAGACAATGGGTCAAGGGCCACATCCAGACAATCAGACAATGGGTCAAGGAGGACTGTGTCCAAGGTGGAGTACACCAGTATCCAAGGAGTGTCACATGGAGACAACAGACAACAGGTCAAGGAGAACTGTGAGGCCAGCAGAAATGTCACGTCATCTGAGACAACGGAAAACTGCACAGGAGTATAAAATGTCACATCAAGCCACCAGACAATGGCCATGGAGAAGGACCACACGAGACACCAGACAACAGATAATGGGAGGGACCAGAGCCACAGGCAAGGTGGAGTACAACAGTATCAGAGTCCACATCAGAGTCATCAGACAATGGGTCAAGGAGTACAGCATTATCACACACTGGACAATGGGCACTGTGGCCAAGGAGGACCAGGCACAGGTGGAGACACAGACAATGGGTCAGGACAACTGTGGGCAAGGTGGGTGGGTGAGTCATCCACAGGTCAGACAATGGTGGCAGGCATGAGCAATATCCAGACAATGGTCACACAAGGAGAGAACAGGCAAGTGCAATCAGCACAGGGTACAGGCCACATGTGGAGACAACAGACAACAGGGTCAAGGAGAACTGTGGGCAAGGTGGGTACAAGCAGGATCCCAGGAGACAACACACCAGAATGGGCCAACCAGGAGAACATGGAGAACAACAGACAATGGAGTCATCAGACAATGGGTCAGGAGAACTGTGGGCAAGGTGGGTACAGCAGTGGCAGATCAAGGGTCACTTGAACAATGTGAGACATCAGACAAGGTGGGTCAAGTGAGAACTGTGGGCAAGGACAGAGTGGAGTACAGCAGTATAAAGATGTCACATCAGACAAATCATCAGGACAATGGGTCCAGTCTCAGAGACACACACACAAGGTGGGTACAGCAGTAGGAGCACATCAGAGTCACAGACAAGTACAGAGTGGACAGACACAGAGCCACCAGACACACAGACAATGGACCAGTCACATGGGAGACACACTTCAGGACACCAGGTCAAGGGAGTGGGTGGCAGACCAGACACAAACAGGTGACTGAGCCAGGTCAGACAATGGGTCAAGGAGAACTGTGGGCAAGGTGGTCACAGCCAGTCAGACATGGGCCAATGGAGTAGCACATCGGTACTGCACAGGGGTCATCAGACACAATGGGTCAAGGAGGACTGTGGGCAAGGTGGGTACAGCAGTATCAGGGGTCACATGTGAGACAACAGACAATGGGTCAAGGAGAACTGTGAAAGGAATTAAATCAGCGAATAATGGGTATCAAGGGTCACATCAGAGTCATCAGACAATGGGTCAAGGAGAACTGGAGGGCAAGGACATTGGGTACAGCAGTATCAAGGTGGGTACAGCATGGGTCCAAGGAGAACATGTGGGCAAGGTGGGTACAGCAGTATCAAAGGTCACATGAGACAACAGACAATGGGTCAAGGAGAACTGTGGGCAAGGTGGGTACAGCAGTATAAGGGGTCACATCAGAGTCATCAGACAATGGGTCAAGGAGGACTGTGGGCAAGGTGGGTACAGCAGTATCAGGGGTCACATCAGAGTCATCAGACAATGGGTCAAGGAGAACTGTGGGCAAGGTGGGTACAGCAGTATAAAATGTCACATCAGGGACCGGTCATCAGACAATGGGTCAAGGAGAGAACTGTGGGCAAGGTGGGTACAGCAGTATCAGGGGTCACATCAGAGTCATCAGACAATAGGGAGTCAAGGAGTACTGTGGGCAAGGTGGGTACAGCAGTATCAGGTGTCACATCAGAGTCATCAGACAATGGGTCAAGGAGGACTGTGGGCAAGGTGGGTACAGCAGTATCGGGGGTCACATGTGAGACAACAGACAATGGGTCAAGGAGAACTGTAGGCAAGGTGGGTACAGCAGTATCAGGAGTGACATCAGAGTCATCAGACAATGGGTCAAGGAGAACTGTGGGCAAGGTGGGTACAGCAGTATCAGGGGTCACATCAGAGTCATCAGACAATGGGTCAAGGAGGACTGTGGGCAAGGTGGGTACAGCAGTATCAGGGGTCACATCATGAGACATCAGACAATGGGTCAAGGAGAACTGTGGGCAAGGTGGGTACAGCAGTATCAAAAAATGTCACATCAGAGTCATCAGACAATAGGTCAAGGAGGACTGGGCAAGGTGGGTACAGCAGTATCAGGGGTCACATCAGAGTCAATCAGACAATGGGTCAAGGAGAACTGTGGGCAAGGTGGGTACAGCAGTATAAAATGTCACATCAGAGTCATCAGACAATGGGTCAAGGAGAACTGTGGGCAAGGTGGGTACAGCAGTATCAGGGGTGACATCAGAGTCATCAGACAATAATGGGTCAAGGAGAACTGTGGGCAAGGTGGGTACAGCAGTATCAGGAATCACATGTGAGACATCAGACAATGGGTCAAGGAGAACTGTGGGCAAGGTGGGTACAGCAGTATCAGGGGTCACATCAGAGACAACAGACAATGGGTCAAGGAGAACTGTGGGCAAGGTGGGTACAGCAGTATCGGGGTCACATCAAAGATCATCAGACAATGGGTCATTGAGGACTGTGGGCAAGGTGGGTACAGCAGTATCAGGGGTCACATGTGAGGCATCAGACAATGGGTCAAGGAGAAATGTGGGTAAGGTGGGTACAGCAGTATCAGAGGTCACACGTGAGACATCACAAGGCAGTCAGTATAAGAGTGAGTGAGTGAGTCTAGTTTTACGCCACTTTAGCAATATTCCATCAATATCACGGCGAGGACACAGAAATGGTCTTCACACATTGCACCCTATGTGGGGAATCGAACCCGGGTCTTTGGCGTGATGACGAGCGAACACTTTAACCACTACGCTACCCCACCGCCCAGTCAGTATAAGAGCCTATAAAGATGCTGCATCAGCTTGGATATAAGTACCATTCTTTGTTGTCAGTTACGGAAAGCTAGGAAAGCACAGCCTAGAGTGGTTATCAAGAAAGACACAGGACAAAGACCCCCTGTGTCATGGAGTCAAGAGTCCTTGACAACCAGCAGCTCAGACAGAGGTACAAAACACTCTTCAGTATTTGAAAATGTTGAATGCTTCTCTTAAAACACAGCAATTGTTTAGATATCATGCTACCATGTTACTTGTACTACTGGAGGCCTACATCATCATATTGTCATTGAGCATCAGTGCATGCATTGTCATAGATTCATGGCCTGTACTGGGAGTTGACAGTCTGTCCATGTGTTTTACAGTTGTATTCAGAGAGGCTGCAACTTCCCCCATTCCGTTTGCTACTCCAGTGAAAGAGAGAGCCAAGAAAGGCCGCCTACAGATGGTCACACCTGCTACGAGACAGCTAGCATCTCTCAAACAGCGAGTGGGGCACCTCCAGCAGCAGGTGGGTTCAAACGGTTATACAACAATAACAGTCCTGAGTCACAGACATCGAAAACATTTTGATGCAAACACCAAGGCCATTGATATGGCACTTGAACTTTTGGTCCAAAGTCTTGGTCAGGTTCATTTCTTTTTCTTGATGTACAAGTACAAGTTCTGTCATAGAAACATCTCATTTATTTTAACAAAGTCTGTCTAACTATCTAACTGTGTGTGTCATTCCTTAATGGAAAATTTAACTGCTTTTATGTGAACTGTTTGAGTTTATGCGTGCACCTGAGGTAAGTACCTAGAGTTTTGGTTTATCTACCCAGATCGCAGCTCTGCGAGACTCCCGGGGACAGGCACTAAAGAATCTAAGTGAACAGAAAGAGGCCAATCAACAATCTCAGTCAGATCTGAATCTTGCCAATCAGAGACTCAGACTCACAAAGCAGACTGTCCAGGTTTGTGTTATGAACCAGTACTTTTAAAACTATAATTAATTATTCTTTGACATTTCAGTTTATGACCTCCATTTTAGCAGTCAGTCAAATACCCTGTTACCGCTACTTATGACCATACTCTTCCAACATGGATACAGCTCTTTGATTACCAAGGCATTATGTCCCAAACTGTGTATTGGCTAATGACAGTTTGAGCAGAATGAAATGTAGGCATATATCAGTCACGTGATGTGTGTGCCTGCAGAGATAGGTAGGGTGTATGTAAATATAGGCATCTATCAGTCACATGATGTGTGTGCCTGCAGAGATAGGTAGGGTGTATGTATATGTAGGCATCTGTCAGTCACGTGATGTGTGTGCCTGCAGAGCTAGGTAGAGTGTATGTATATGTAGGCATCTATCAGTCACGTGATGTGTGTGCCTACAGAGATAGGTAGGGTGTATGTACATGTAGGCATCTGTCAGTAACGTGATGTGTGTGCCTGCAGAGATAGGTAGGGTGTATGTATATGTAGGCATCTATCAGTCAGGTGATGTGTGTGCCTGCAGAGATAGGTAGGGTGTATGTATATGTAGGCATCTATCAGTAATATGGTGTGTGTGCCTGCAGAGATAGGTATGGTGTATGTATATGTAGGCATCTATCAGTCACATGATGTGTGTGCCTGCAGAGATAGGTAGGGTGTATGTATATGTAGGTATCTATCAGTAATATGGTGTGTGTGCCTGCAGAGATAGGTATGGTGTATGTATATGTAGGCATCTTTCAGTCACGTGATGTGTGTGCCTGCAGAGATAGGTAGGGTGTATGTATATGTAGGCATCTATCAGTAATATGGTGTGTGTGCCTGCAGAGATAGGTATGGTGTATGTATATGTAGGCATCTATCAGTCACGTGATGTGTGTGCCTACAGAGATAGGTAGGGTGTATGTACATGTAGGCATCTGTCAGTCACATGATGTGTGTGCCTGCAGAGATAGGTAGGGTGTATGTACATGTAGGCATCTATCAATCACGTGATGTGTGTGCCTGCAGAGATAGGTAGGGTGTATGTATATGTAGGCATCTGTCAGTCACATGATGTGTGTGCCTGCAGAGATAGGTAGGGTGTATGTACATGTAGGCATCTATCAGTCAGGTGATGTGTGTGCCTGCAGAGATAGGTAGGGTGTATGTATATGTAGGCATCTATCAGTCACGTGATGTGTGTGCCTGCATAGGCATCTGTCAGTCACGTGATGTGTGTGCCTGCAGAGATAGGTAGGGTGTATGTTAATGTTGGCATCTATCAGTCACGTGATGTGTGTGCCTGCAGAGATAGGTAGGGTGTATGTATATGTAGGCATCTATCAGTCACGTGATGTGTGTGCCTGCAGAGACTCACCAGTGAGATGGAGAAGATGCAGAAAGAGAAGGAAGAAATGGATAAACAAGTGTCTGCCAGAGGGGACGACTCCGCCTCTACCATTAACACCCTCCATGAACGTCGCAATGAGCAGGAGTGGAAGGTGCTGGAGACGAGACTCAAGGTACACTTCATGTGTTGAGATATTATAGACTAGAAGTAACAGTGCACAGCATGTCAATATATGTCATATTTGGGATATGACTTTCTCAGAAAAGTGCAGATGCTAGTACTTTTTAACCCCCTTGATGCCGAGTTTTTTTTCAGGCGCACATTTTCATACCGTTTGAAAAGTGAACGTTGTGCGAGAATTGCGCTCGCGTGGTCCTGGATCTACGTATGGCTATGCAATTACACAGAAATGTAGAATATTAAATTTTCCTATCCGTTAGTATAAATATAAGTGCAACTACCTCCTCGGTTTGAGAAATAGACCTTGCTAAATGTTGTCAAAAAATTGTTATGCGTTAAAAAACAGTACATTTCTCCGCTTTTTATCGCACACCGATAAAAGTTCTGTGCTACGAATATTTTAATTTGGTATCTTTACGGAAAGTGTGAGCGAAGAAAATACAGCCTGATTTCTAAACGACATAAGTGTATATGAATTGGGTTTATGTGCTTATGCATAACATTATACGCTCAACATTAAAAATGACTCGCAATAAATGTCAAAAATGGATTTTCTTCTACGACTTCAAACGACGAAAGAGAGGTCATACACATATAATGATAAGGGGGCATAACTCCGTTATGCTTAACACTAGGTCAATGTAACTCAGATCACATGGAGAGAATTTGTTGTGGATACGGACGCTATATTTTCGTTAGTTTTTGTTTACGGTGAACCAAATTATTCCAATTCAAAGTTCCTCAATGTGAGAGGATACACTTTGGTAGTTTCACAATTTATAAGAAAAGATGACAACGTACAACATGTGGAAGCACGTCATAACGATTTGGATGGCCCTATCCGATATATAAGTTAGTTCTTAGATTCCCATATTGTCCTGTTTATGTAGATGTATTTTGACTAATTTTGCATCGTTAATACCAGAGTACTAGCCATATCTTCAAATGTAATGAAATTGCTGAAAATAATACACCGTTTTAGTTGACGTCATTGCTTGTTTTATGCATTTTGCGGCGTCGGAAAAAGACGACATTGGTATGCTGATTAGTTTCATATCTCACCTAATTTTTCATTAATTGTGTGAAAGGTCTCGGCTTCTATGTCAGAATTTAACACTCTTTAGACAAAACATAAAATGACTGATTTTTCCATTTAAATAGTGTCCTGAATATATCAACAATTAGACAGTTTGACTGTGTATCTTTTTGTGAGCAACACTCGCACCTGTTTGGCATCAATTTAACGTAAATGAAAAATAACATTTCACAACACCCGAATATTTTGTTTAGGATAAGAATTTTCTTTGTTTATGATTATGTAGCTATTTCTCTTCATAAGTATGCAATGGAAGATGCAAAAAGATAGCTTTTTATATATGGAACTAGTACGTACTATATATTAGAATATGGATGTAAGATTTGTCCGAATTTAGACATGACATGGTTTATATATTTTAAACAAGTTTCGTATAAATATAGTTTGATATCCTGTCATCACAATATTTTTAAATCGAATATGAATTGATTATATTATCGAAAACAATGATAGTGAATCATAAAACGTTTCCGACAAACGCGCATCTGGCCAATCAATTTACATCATTGTTTTCTCTATAAAACGACACAAAAATGTGCAAAGAACAAGACAATTCCTTTAAATATGTGTGCATATATACATTTCATAACATATATAAATCATGTTCATTAAATATTATCAGTTTTACTTATAAGGTTGAATTAAATCGCCGTTCATTAACCAGTTCATGTGAAACTGCAATATTAGTCCAAATGCATTGAATATTGTACATCATAGGAACTAATGCAATTGCAGTTATGGCTACGTTTAATCTTCTAACACTTGTGTAAAGGTTTAGAATATGGTGTATTGCAGTAAATATGTCAATTTCTTATGTAAATATGATTCAAACAATCAAAAACATTCAAAGAATAAAACACCATAAACCCTATATGCACGTATGATATGATATTGAACAAGGCTAAATGTGGATACTGTAGTCAGTTTCATGAAAAAGTATCTGAACTATACGCAAAATATACACCATAATACTGACAGTGTAATCGGAAGGATTGGGCGATTGTGTTTACTCTTGTTCAACCGACCTTCACCTCAAAGAAATTGCCTAATATGTACAACAATGTTGACGTATGACATCACTAGCGCTGACCGATTTCTTACAAAATGGCGGCTTTACTGACAAGGGTACACAGGATTTTGCGAGGACCCTTCCATTGAATCAGGGATCGTTTGTCCATAAATATGAGATGTACGTAATCAGAATGATTCTGACTATCTGTGTATTGTTATATGTTTTTATCGTTTTCACTATAAGTTAGAGAAAAAGCCAGAAATGCAGATGATTACCGTTGTCGTTCTGCGTGATTTTGCGTAAGTCATGGCGTCATGCTGCACGGAAACTTTGACAATTTCTTATGAATTATCAAATCATTGCATTGTATCTATTTATAATTTATAATTTCTTGCTACGATACTCTTTCCATGCATATTCCAAAGGTATTGAGCCATTGCAAGCAATGAATAGACGGATGAATGTTGGAAAATTTCAGAAAATGCTACACAGTGTAAAATAGGTTTTTGTCTCTGTTTACATTTCGAACCAGCGCAGTCTTTCGAGCACAGCGTTCGTTTTCACACCCAATATCTTTCGTCTCATTTTATCTAGACAGTTGGCATTGGTGACAAAGACCAGTTGCAGTTTGATTCTAAATTGTATGGGGAATTCATTGATGCATTTTTCGAAGCTGAATATGAAATATACGTGATGTAATAGGCGTCTCAATACCCGCCTTCGCGAAACGTGATTTTGTAAACACTATCCAATATGGCGGAAAGCCCTCTACGGCGTTCGTGTAAGTGCATTTTCGAAAACATCCCAACCGATTCTAGATTCCTCGGCAACGTTTCAGAATTTTCATTAGCGATTTCATGTAAAACTGATATGAGTGATCATGAATATGTTATTTTTTAAATTCAATACTCCCAGTAATTATCCGATTTTCACATTTCAAAACATACAGCAAATAACGCTGTGAATCGCGATTTCGTACTGTGTCAAAAATGGCGACATTTTCGATGAAGCCTATTTTGAAAGGTCATTTTCAGCACTGGAACTTTGTCTAAAATAATAGTGGATGGTATCAAGAAACAGGAAATTTCCCGCGCAGAATTCGAAACTGTGAAGTGTATTTGTGTGCGTGGGATATTTTGATTTTTATTGGACTTGAAATTGAGGGTTGAAGGGGAAGGACATATATGTCCCTGTGGCATCCAGGGGGTTAACCCAGACAATCTGAAATTGTTTATAAGTACATGGAACGAAATTGCACAAATCACTTCGTCACAGCCTTCCATATTTGTCTAATGTCTCATCATAAGGATGGGAAAGCCACATTAACTTGGTGCGCCTAGTGGCTGCAAGATTTGTATGATCCCCAGGGAATTGAGATTGGTAATACGGTTTGCTGTTTTAGATTGACATCAAATGATTGAGGAGTGTCAAAGCACCTAGAGCAGCTGAGCTGGATATTGGCGCTATACAAATATTAGCATTATGATAATAATAATAATTATATTGGACTTGAAGGGTTTTTTTTGTTTTACTAAAGAAGTTTGTCATTTCTCAGGTGTCATCAAATGAACTGTCTCGTCAGTCAGCCACCATTAGAAGCCTGAAGTCTGAGAATGAGGGATTACAACAGCAGATAAAGAATCTTCAAGAAAGGTGGGAATTCCTGTCATAAATGTTGCAGGAACTACAAAGTCCATTCTGGCTGATGATATTTATTGTATGCACGAAACCTGTGGGTCACAACAACATGTTAAGTTGCTGCCTGACATGGTGTGTCATTACACAGATAATATAAATGTTTATCAATTATTAAATACTCAAAATATATTCTATGGAATTAATTGTATTTTAAACAATTAATTTTATCACTGGCAATTTCCCCATAACATTGTTTAATATCATGTTGAATATACTTCATACCTGAGAAATAAATACCTTTTGCATAATTAATTAAAACAATCATTCCAAATTCACAACATTCCAAATTCACAACATACCTGTGGGTCACAACAACATGTTAAGTTGCTGCCTGACATGGTGTGTGCTGGGCCTCTGACACATGTAGTTTTTATAGAGAGCACTCATGTGACCTGCCTCTGCAACATTTGCAGGGACTGCATGTGCCAAAGCCCAGGATGTTCCAGTCAGACCACAATAAGGTGGGCTGTTTACACCAACATCAGTGAGAGTGCTGAAAAGTATGGTGCAGTGTTAGTGACAGATATTAGCCTGTGACACCTTCCCCCTCTTCGTGAAAATGTCGTCACTGACATTTCAAAGACGATCACCATCTGAAATTTAAAATCAACAGTTCATATTAGCATACATATACACGTTATCTGCAAAGAATGAATTTTCTCAGACGAAGATTTCAGTATTGGCCTGATGCTGCATGACCCAGTTACCATCACTGAACCAAGTCGGTTGTCTTCTTTCACGAGGAGATCGCCGCGGTACGAATGGACTGACTTGCGGATCAAGATTGGTAGGAGTCTGAACATCCATATTCTGCTCCTGATTTGTATCTACAACATTGACATCATTTGAAATAGCGGGAGTATAAACCTCACGAGAAGATGAAACGAGAGAAACACCACCGTTTCCAAGGCCACTTTGAGAGACAACTACCCAATCTTCACAATCACTGTTATCCGACGAAAGATGATCAGATTCCTCAGAGACCACTCCCTGATTTGATTCATCCTGTCGGGATACTGGTTCACCTGGAGATGGGAGAGACATGAAAGGAAGGAGCATGTTTCTGTGCAACGTCTTTGTGGAGCCTTGTCCGTCTGCTCGTTTGACGATGTAAACTGGGATATCTCTGTTGGGCTGGCGAAGTACAACATAAGACTCACGAGACCAAAAATCTGCCAATTTATGTTTTCCCTTCAAACCCACATTCTTCACCAGAACCCTATCACCTTCAGAAAGAACAGCTTCCCTCACCCGACTGTCATATCTCATCTTATGACGACTAGCAGCTTTTTCGGATTGCTCAGAAGCAACCTTATAAGCAAACTTCAACCTTTCCTTCAATTGTGACACATAATCTGTCCCAGACCTTTCATGTAAGTTTTCAAAGCATAGACCAAGAAAAGCATCCAAAGCTAAACATGGATGGCGTCCAAACATGAGAAAGAAAGGTGAATAACCTGTACTATCATGTTTGATAGCATTGTATGCATGGACAAGAGCTGGAACATATATTTTCCAATTTTCCTTCTGATTATCCTCCAAAGTACCTAACATTTTGAGAAGAGTCTGGTTAAACCGTTCTACCATACCATTTCCCATAGGATGATATGGTGAGGTGCTAGTCTTCACTGTACCTGCAAGTCTACATAAAGCTCTGATCACTTTGGATTCAAAATTTCTTCCTTTGTCACTATGTAGTCGAGCTGGAAACCCATAATGAAGGAAAAACTCAAACAAGACCTTAGCTTGTGTTTCTGATCACATGATAATGGGCTGCCCTCTAAGTCAATGGTAACGGGAGGAACCTCACCATCAGAGCAAGGAGACTTGTCTATAGTCAGAGGAAAACAATTCATAACTTGTACCTCCTGCAAATTACATAGCTTGGCTTTACTTGGGAGTGTAATTTCCCTTGCCGACAAATTACAAACTTTGACATGAACTATAGTACTTTTGCCTTGAGCCCCTAATTCCACCACCTGAGGACATACACCTAACCCTTGAGGTGTGCTACTATTTTCTATCTGTTCTGTAACAGCAGTCATTTTCTGGATTGGGTATGGACTATACCCCTCAATGTAGCCACTGCCATGGGCTTAATTGAAACTGGATGTTTACTGGTTGATCTGACAATACCGACGCTTGAGGTATTCAAATAATCCAGGATTGTCTGCCACGATTCCGAGACATCATCCAAAGGACAATTCGCGGAATAATTTGAGTGCATTTGTACCAAGAATTACAGGGAACTGTAGCATTAAACCCTGTGTCTTTTACTACCAGGACTGGAATGACATACGTGTAGAGTATCAAATGCAACGCTAATGGGAACCTCAATATACCCTAAGTATGGCAATTTGGTACCAGTTGCACCACTAACTTCCAACTGAAACTCATCTAAACTGTAACTCAAGATCATTCATGCTATCCACGGTAAAACGATTCTGCAATAGTTGTTACCTGTGAACCTGTATCAAGCAAGACTAAACATTCCTGCCATTACGCTTAAGACATCAGCCTCAACACTCGGACCAACCATCCGGGAATACAAATCATTGGAGCTGTGAGTATCACTGACATCTGTTTGCTCCTCAACAGAAGTCAACACTGGTTTAAAGCCTTATTACTGACGATACCTCTACCACGAGTCTGGCCACGACCACGAGAACCAGAATAACTGACAGATTCAGTAACTTTTCCAACCCTAGACTCAAGTTGTGTTAACCTGGTGACCATCTCGCCAACATCCTTTTCCAACGTTGACTTGAAGATTTCTGAGTTTTTTCCAAGTTATCTAACCTCTTGATAATATCCTTCAAATGTTGCGATATATCAGAATCAACAACCTGCGAATGGACCTGAGGTTTTCTCTGGTTAGGGTCTCTAACCCTACTAGATCCAGAGAGTTCTTGTTCAGTTTCCCTAACAACACGAAGCAGAGAATTAAAATCTGTACAGTCATCAAATCTGTGACGAGTAGCATCCTTAAGTTTATCGTTTCTCAAACCACTCCAAAACTTTGTTTTCAGAATACAATCTCCCGATCCTTCATTTATGAAGTCGCCTTTACTCTTAATTTTCACCAATGTGTCCTCAAGCCTACAGGCCCACGTTGCCACTGACTCACTATCCTTCTGATAATCAGTGAAAAAGTTCTGCAAAAGTGTGTCAGCTGAACTTACAACACCATATATGCTTTCAAGTTTGACCAGTATTTCCTCAACCGCCGAGATTCACCAAGTAAGAGTACAACTTTCCCAGCCTCTCCCTTAAGAGATTTACGAACCGCCTGAGTGAGAATGGAAGTGGGATTATCCCCATCTGCCAACAAGCATTTGACTTCAAAAACCCAACTCTCAAAGGATGACTCCCCTTTAGCATCACTACCAGAAAATGTTGAAATGCGAGGTGGCTGAATATACTGTGTATTAGGTGAACAGAAAGAACTACTTGCCCTCCGTCGAGGTGATGAACTTGGTGGAAGTACATGATATCCAGATGTTTCCATAAACCTGATCATTTTCTGTAAATCCTCATGGCCAATATGCCCTCTTCTTCCTAATTACACCCTTCCCAGTCCTCTTTACCACCAGTAGCTGATGACTGAAAAGGCGATCAACAAATATAGATATGCAAAACCTTCTCAGGCAACATAAGTGCAAAACTGTAGAGGAAGTTCACACTGCTGGAACAAGCTGCTATCTGAAAAACAATCAACCATTAGTGTCATCAATTAGCCACTGTAAAAATTTGTCAGTGCGTGGAATTCAATGTTAGTGAAATAACATTGTGTGAAATGAAGGGTGTAGATAACCATTTCATTCAGACCATTCACAGACAATTCATTCTTTCCAAGTAAGCCCCTGCCTGAATTTATTATAGCCAGTTTTTTAAGTATTCTAACCAAATAATCATGCAGAATGTCATAAAACAACAATTCACAGAATTCCAAAATAACATCAAACAACCATTTCAAATGGCCATGTCAAATTCATAACAGTCAAAATACACAAAAGAAATCTTCAAGCCTTGCCTTGTGCAACAAAGTCACAAACATGCTATCAATTAACGACAATCAAAAAGTCTTGTACGGACATCCACAATGTCCAATAATGTGATACTCAAGAATCACATGCTGACAAACGATAATCAAAAAGTCTTGTGCGGACATCCACAATGTCCACAAATCACTCAAGAATCACGTGCGGACATCAAAGAAGCAATAATCAAAGGTCCCATGCTGACTTCAAAAACGATAATCAAAAGTCACATGCTAACATTCACATCAGCAAAAAGTCAACATAAAGAGTCATTTTCTTGACACAAAACAACGCGAAATATAACGCCGATAACGCTGGTGTGCACCACGATGCCCGCAATGTCATAACCTCACATGTGATAATGGGCCCCATCACCTTATTGAAGGTCTTGTGAACACAAGAGGAGACACGGTGCCTGGGATATTCCAGCTGACGCTTACACCTGCTGCAGCTGCTGTATCGTGGCCACATGGAGTCTCATGACATCATCCACAGGTCGTCTTCATAACACATCAGCCCCACGTTGAGCAACCATTTTGTCGCAGGAACTACAAAGTCCATTCTGGCTGATGATATTTATTGTATGCACGAAACCTGTGGGTCACAACAACATGTTAAGTTGCTGCCTGACATGGTGTGTCATTACACAGATAATATAAATGTTTATCAATTATTAAATACTCAAAATATATTCTATGGAATTAATTGTATTTTAAACAATTAATTTTATCACTGGCAATTTCCCCATAACATTGTTTAATATCATGTTGAATATACTTCATACCTGAGAAATAAATACCTTTTGCATAATTAATTAAAACAATCATTCCAAATTCACAACATTCCAAATTCACAACATACCTGTGGGTCACAACAACTTGTTAAGTTGCTGCCTGACATGGTGTGTGCTGGGCCTCTGACACATGTAGTTTTTATAGAGAGCACTCATGTGACCTGCCTCTGCAACATTTGCAGGGACTGCATGTGCCAAAGCCCAGGATGTTCCAGTCAGACCACAATAAGGTGGGCTGTTTACACCAACATCAGTGAGAGTGCTGAAAAGTATGGTGCAGTGTTAGTGACAGATATTAGCCTGTGACATAAAGATACATTTATGTACACACGGACACCCATGACCAAGTTATCTCTGAATCATGGAAAGGAAACTGAAATTATGTAAGCCTGGTTTATATTTGTTAAGACTCATATCTCTCCCCAGGATCAACCACTTAGAGCGAGATAACAGCCAGAAGAGAGCTCTGGTGGAGAGTCAGCGCACCAAACTCAAACGTGTTCAGGAAGAAGCCAAAACTGATGCGGACAGAATTGTAAGTGTTTAGTCTAGGGGAGACAACTCTTACCAAGCATTTTGTCTCATATACCGCAGACAAATGAGGCTGTAATGCCATTCATGTATTTACCAGTAGTAACACTGAAGTGTTTTCATACAGTTCTAATCTTTGATTACATAATAACATATTATTCTCTTAAATGTTGCTGGTAATGAATTGAGATACATTGATGCCATGTTGTCCTACAGCAACGTGTTGGTGGTGATAGACTGAGTGTTACATTGATGCCATGTTGTCCTACAGCAAGATGTTGGTAGTGATAGACTGAGTATTACATTGATGCCATGTTGTCCTACAGCAAGATGTTGGTGGTGATAGACTGAGTGTTACATTGATGCCATGTTGTCCTATAGCAAGGTGTTGGTGGTTATAGACTGAGTGTTACATTGAAGCCATGTTGTCCTACAGCAAGGTGTTGGTGGTGATAGACTGAGTGTTACATTGATGCCATTCTGTCTTACAGCAAGGTGTTGGTGGTGATAGACTGAGTGATACATTGATGCCATGTTGTCCTACAGAAAGGTGTTGTGGTGATAGACAGAGTGTTACATTAGTGCCATGTTGTCCTACAGTGAGATGTTGGTGGTGATAGACTGAGTGTTACATTGATGCCATGTTGTCCTACAGCAAGATGTTGGTGGTGATAGACTGAGTGTTACATTGATGCCATGTTGTCCTACAGCAAGGTGTTGGTGTTGATAGACTGAGTGTTACATTGATGCCATTCTGTCTTACAGCTAGATGTTGGTGGTGATAGACTGAGTGTTACATTGATGCCATGTTGTCCTACAGCAAGGTGTTGGTGGTGATAGACTGAGTGTTACATTGAAGCCTTGTTGTCCTACAGCAAGGTGTTGGTGGTGATAGACTGAGTTTTACATTGATGCCATGTTGTCCTACAGCAAGATGTTGGTGGTGATAGACTGAGTGTTACATTGATGCCATTCTGTCTTACAGCAAGGTGTTGGTGGTGATAGACTGAGTGTTACATTGATGCCATGCTGTCCTACAGCAAGGTGTTGGTGTTGATAGACTGAGTGTTACATTGATGCCATGTTGTCCTACAGCAAGGTGTTGGTGGTGATAGACTGAGTGTTACATTGATGCCATGTTGTCCTACAGCAAGGTGTTGGTGGTGATAGACTGAGTGTTACATTGATGCCATGCTGTCCTACAGCAAGGTGTTGGTGTTGATAGACTGAGTGTTACATTGATGCCATATTGTCCTACAGCAAGGTTTTGGTGGTGATAGACTGAGTGTTACATTGAAGCCATGTTGTCCTACAGCAAGGTGTTGGTGGTGATAGACTGAGTGTTACATTGATGCCATTCTGTCTTACAGCAAGGTGTTGGTGGTGATAGACTGAGGGTTACATTGATTCCATGTTGTCCTAAAGCAAGATGTAGGGTGGTGATTGATTGAGTGTTACATTGATGCCATGTTGTCCTACAGCAAGATTTTGGTGGTGATAGACTGTGTGTTACACTGAAGCCTGGTTGTCATACAGCAAGATGTTGGTGGTGATAGACTGAGTGTTACACTGAAACCATGTTGTCCTACAGCAAGGTGTTGGTGGTGATAGACTGAGTGTTACATTGAAGCCATGTTGTCCTACAGCAAGATGTTGGTGGTGATAGACTGAGTGTTACACTGAAGCCATGTTGTCCTACAGCAAGATGTTGGTGGTGATAGACTGAGTGTTACATTGAAGCCATGTTGTCCTACAGCAAGATGTTGGTGGTGATAGACTGAGTGTTACATTGATGCCATGTTGTCCTACAGCAAGATGTTGGTGGTGATAGACTGAGTGTTATATTGAAGCCATGTTGTCCTACAGCAAGATGTTGGTGGTGATAGACTGAGTGTTACATTGATGCCATGTTGTCCTATAGCAAGGTGTTGGTGGTGATAGACTGAGTGTTACATTGATGCCATGTTGTCCTACAGCAAGATGTTGGTGGTGATAGACTGAGTGTTACATTGAAGCCATGATGTCCTACAGCAAGGTGTTGGTGGTGATAAACTGAGTGTTACATTGATGCCATTTTGTCTTACAGCAAGATGTTAGTGGTGATAGACTGAGTGTTACATTGATGCCATGTTGTCCTACAGCAAGATGTTGGTGGTGATAGACTGAGTGTTACATTGAAGTCATGTTGTCCTACAGCAAGTTGTTGTTGGTGATAGACTGAGTGTTACGTTGATGCCATGTTGTCCTACAGCAAGGTGTTGGTGGTGATAGACTGAGTGATACATTGATGCCATGTTGTCCTACAGCAAGGTGTTGGTGGTGATAGGCTGAGTGTTACACTGAAACCATGTTGTCCTACAGCAAGGTGTTGGTGGTGATAGACTGAGTGTTACATTGAAGCCATGTTGTCCTACAGCAAGATGTTGGTGGTGATAGACTGAGTGTTACACTGAAGCCATGTTGTCCTACAGCAAGATGTTGGTGGTGATAGACTGAGTGTTACATTGAAGCCATGTTGTCCTACAGCAAGATGTTGGTGGTGATAGACTGAGTGTTACATTGATGCCATGTTGTCCTACAGCAAGATGTTGGTGGTGATAGACTGAGTGTTATATTGAAGCCATGTTGTCCTACAGCAAGATGTTGGTGGTGATAGACTGAGTGTTACATTGAAGCCATGTTGTCCTATAGCAAGGTGTTGGTGGTGATAGACTGAGTGTTACATTGATGCCATTCTGTCTTACAGCAAGGTGTTGGTGGTGATAGACTGAGGGTTACATTGATCCCATGTTGTCCTAAAGCAAGATGTTGGTGGTGATAGACTGAGTGTTACATTGAAGCCATGATGTCCTACAGCAAGGTGTTGGTGGTGATAAACTGAGTGTTACATTGATGCCATTCTGTCTTACAGCAAGATGTTAGTGGTGATAAACTGAGTGTTACATTGATGCCATGTTGTCCTACAGCAAGTTGTTGTTGGTGATAGACTGAGTGTTACGTTGATGCCATGTTGTCCTACAGAAAGGTGTTGGTGGTGATAGACTGAGTGATACATTGATGCCATGTTGTCCTACAGCAAGGTGTTGGTGGTGATAGACTGAGTGATACATTGATGCCATGTTGTCCTACAGCAAGGTGTTGGTGGTGATAGACTGAGTGTTACATTGATGCCATGTTGTCCTACAGCAAGGTGTTGGTGGTGATAGACTGAGTGTTACATTGAAGCCTTGTTGTCCCTACAGCAAGATGTTGGTGGTGATAGACTGAGTTTTACATTGATGCCATGTTGTCCTACAGCAAGATGTTGGTGGTGATAGACTGAGTGTTACATTGATGCCATTCTGTCTTACAGCAAGGTGTTGGTGGTGATAGACTGAGTGTTACATTGATGCCATGCTGTCCTACAGCAAGGTGTTGGTGTTGATAGACTGAGTGTTACGTTGATGCCATGTTGTCCTACAGCAAGGTGTTGGTGGTGATAGACTGAGTGTTACATTGATGCCATGTTGTCCTACAGCAAGGTGTTGGTGGTGATAGACTGAGTGTTACATTGATGCCATGCTGTCCTACAGCAAGGGGTTGGTGTTGATAGACTGAGTGTTACATTGATGCCATGTTGTCCTACAGCAAGGTTTTGGTGGTGATAGACTGAGTGTTACATTGATGCCATGTTGTCCTACAGCAAGGTGTTGGTGGTGATAGACTGAGTGTTACATTGATGCCATTCTGTCTTACAGCAAGGTGTTGGTGGTGATAGACTGAGGGTTACATTGATTCCATGTTGTCCTAAAGCAAGATGTTGGTGGTGATTGACTGAGTGTTACATTGATGCCATGTTGTCCTACAGCAAGATGTTGGTGGTGATAGACTGAGTGTTACACTGAAACCATGTTGTCCTACAGCAAGGTGTTGGTGGTGATAGACTGAGTGTTACATTGAAGCCATGTTGTCCTACAGCAAGATGTTGGTGGTGATAGACTGAGTGTTACACTGAAGCCATGTTGTCCTACAGCAAGATGTTGGTGGTGATAGACTGAGTGTTACATTGAAGCCATGTTGTCCTACATCAAGATGTTGGTGGTGATAGACTGAGTGTTACATTGATGCCATGTTGTCCTACAGCAAGATGTTGGTGGTGATAGACTGAGTGTTATATTGAAGCCATGTTGTCCTACAGCAAGATTTTGGTGGTGATAGACTGAGTGTTACATTGATGCCATGTTGTCCTATAGCAAGGTGTTTGTGGTGATAGACTGAGTGTTACATTGATGCCATTCTCTCTTACAGCAAGGTGTTGGTGGTGATAGACTGAGTGTTACATTGATGCCATGTTGTCCTACAGCAAGATGTTGGTGGTGATAGACTGAGTGTTACATTGAAGCCATGATGTCCTACAGCAAGGTGTTGGTGGTGATAAACTGAGTGTTACATTGATGCCATTCTGTCTTACAGCAAGATCTTAGTGGTGATAGACTGAGTGTTACATTGATGCCATGTTGTCCTACAGCAAGATGTTGGTGGTGATAGACTGAGTGTTACATTGAAGCCATGATGTCCTACAGCAAGGTGTTGGTGGTGATAAACTGAGTGTTACATTGATGCCATGTTGTCCTACAGCAAGGTGTTGGTGGTGATAGACTGAGTGTTACACTGAAGCCTGGTTGTCCTACAGCAAGATGTTGGTGGTGATAGGCTGAGTGTTACACTGAAACCATGTTGTCCTACAGCAAGGTGTTGGTGGTGATAGACTGAGTGTTACATTGAAGCCATGTTGTCCTACAGCAAGATGTTGGTGGTGATAGACTGAGTGTTACACTGAAGCCATGTTGTCCTACAGCAAGATGTTGGTGGTGATAGACTGAGTGTTACATTGAAGTCATGTTGTCCCTACAGCAAGATGTTGGTGGTGATAGACTGAGTGTTACATTGATGCCATGTTGTCCTACAGCAAGATGTTGGTGGTGATAGACTGAGTGTTATATTGAAGCCATGTTGTCCTACAGCAAGATGTTGGTGGTGATAGACTGAGTGTTACATTGAAGCCCATGTTGTCCTATAGCAAGGTGTTGGTGGTGATAGACTGAGTGTTACATTGATGCCATTCTGTCTTTACAGCAAGGTGTTGGTGGTGATAGACTGAGGGTTACATTGATCCCATGTTGTCCTAAAGCAAGATGTTGGTGGTGATAGACTGAGTGTTACATTGAAGCAATGATGTCCTACAGCAAGGTGTTGGTGGTGATAAACTGAGTGTTACATTGATGCCATTCTGTCTTACAGCAAGATGTTAGTGGTGATAAACTGAGTGTTACATTGATGCCATGTTGTCCTACAGCAAGTTGTTGTTGGTGATAGACTGAGTGTTACGTTGATGCCATGTTGTCCTACAGAAAGGTGTTGGTGGTGATAGACTGAGTGATACATTGATGCCATGTTGTCCTACAGCAAGGTGTTGGTGGTGATAGACTGAGTGATACATTGATGCCATGTTGTCCTACAGCAAGGTGTTGGTGGTGATAGACTGAGTGTTACATTGATGCCATGTTGTCCTACAGCAAGGTGTTGGTGGTGATAGACTGAGTGTTACATTGAAGCCTTGTTGTCCTACAGCAAGATGTTGGTGGTGATAGACTGAGTTTTACATTGATGCCATGTTGTCCTACAGCAAGATGTTGGTGGTGATAGACTGAGTGTTACATTGATGCCATTCTGTCTTACAGCAAGGTGTTGGTGGTGATAGACTGAGTGTTACATTGATGCCATGCTGTCCTACAGCAAGGTGTTGGTGTTGATAGACTGAGTGTTACGTTGATGCCATGTTGTCCTACAGCAAGGCGTTGGTGGTGATAGACTGAGTGTTACATTGATGCCATGTTGTCCTACAGCAAGGTGTTGGTGGTGATAGACTGAGTGTTACATTGATGCCATGCTGTCCTACAGCAAGGGGTTGGTGTTGATAGACTGAGTGTTACATTGATGCCATGTTGTCCTACAGCAAGGTTTTGGTGGTGATAGACTGAGTGTTACATTGATGCCATGTTGTCCTACAGCAAGGTGTTGGTGGTGATAGACTGAGTGTTACATTGATGCCATTCTGTCTTACAGCAAGGTGTTGGTGGTGATAGACTGAGGGTTACATTGATTCCATGTTGTCCTAAAGCAAGATGTTGGTGGTGATTGACTGAGTGTTACATTGATGCCATGTTGTCCTACAGCAAGATGTTGGTGGTGATAGACTGAGTGTTACACTGAAACCATGTTGTCCTACAGCAAGGTGTTGGTGGTGATAGACTGAGTGTTACATTGATGCCATTCTGTCTTACAGCAAGGTGTTGGTGGTGATAGACTGAGGGTTACATTGATTCCATGTTGTCCTAAAGCAAGATGTTGGTGGTGATTGACTGAGTGTTACATTGATGCCATGTTGTCCTACAGCAAGATGTTGGTGGTGATAGACTGAGTGTTACACTGAAACCATGTTGTCCTACAGCAAGGTGTTGGTGGTGATAGACTGAGTGTTACATTGAAGCCATGTTGTCCTACAGCAAGATGTTGGTGGTGATAGACTGAGTGTTACACTGAAGCCATGTTGTCCTACAGCAAGATGTTGGTGGTGATAGACTGAGTGTTACATTGAAGCCATGTTGTCCTACATCAAGATGTTGGTGGTGATAGACTGAGTGTTACATTGATGCCATGTTGTCCTACAGCAAGATGTTGGTGGTGATAGACTGAGTGTTATATTGAAGCCATGTTGTCCTACAGCAAGATTTTGGTGGTGATAGACTGAGTGTTACATTGATGCCATGTTGTCCTATAGCAAGGTGTTTGTGGTGATAGACTGAGTGTTACATTGATGCCATTCTCTCTTACAGCAAGGTGTTGGTGGTGATAGACTGAGTGTTACATTGATGCCATGTTGTCCTACAGCAAGATGTTGGTGGTGATAGACTGAGTGTTACATTGAAGCCATGATGTCCTACAGCAAGGTGTTGGTGGTGATAAACTGAGTGTTACATTGATGCCATTCTGTCTTACAGCAAGATCTTAGTGGTGATAGACTGAGTGTTACATTGATGCCATGTTGTCCTACAGCAAGATGTTGGTGGTGATAGACTGAGTGTTACATTGAAGCCATGATGTCCTACAGCAAGGTGTTGGTGGTGATAAACTGAGTGTTACATTGATGCCATGTTGTCCTACAGCAAGGTGTTGGTGGTGATAGACTGAGTGTTACACTGAAGCCTGGTTGTCCTACAGCAAGATGTTGGTGGTGATAGGCTGAGTGTTACACTGAAACCATGTTGTCCTACAGCAAGGTGTTGGTGGTGATAGACTGAGTGTTACATTGAAGCCATGTTGTCCTACAGCAAGATGTTGGTGGTGATAGACTGAGTGTTACACTGAAGCCATGTTGTCCTACAGCAAGATGTTGGTGGTGATAGACTGAGTGTTACATTGAAGTCATGTTGTCCTACAGCAAGATTTTGGTGGTGATAGACTGAGTGTTACATTGATGCCATGTTGTCCTATAGCAAGGTGTTTGTGGTGATAGACTGAGTGTTACATTGATGCCATTCTCTCTTACAGCAAGGTGTTGGTGGTGATAGACTGAGTGTTACATTGATGCCATGTTGTCCTACAGCAAGATGTTGGTGGTGATAGACTGAGTGTTACATTGAAGCCATGATGTCCTACAGCAAGGTGTTGGTGGTGATAAACTGAGTGTTACATTGATGCCATTCTGTCTTACAGCAAGATCTTAGTGGTGATAGACTGAGTGTTACATTGATGCCATGTTGTCCTACAGCAAGATGTTGGTGGTGATAGACTGAGTGTTACATTGAAGCCATGATGTCCTACAGCAAGGTGTTGGTGGTGATAAACTGAGTGTTACATTGATGCCATTCTGTCTTACAGCAAGATCTTAGTGGTGATAGACTGAGTGTTACATTGAAGTCATGTTGACCTACAGCAAGTTGTTGTTGGTGATAGACTGAGTGTTACGTTGATGCCATGTTGTCCTACAGCAAGGTGTTGGTGGTGATAGACTGAGTGATACATTGATGCCATGTTGTCCTACAGCAAGGTGTTGGTGGTGATAGACTGAGGGTTACATTGATCCCATGTTGTCCTAAAGCAAGATGTTGGTGGTGATTGACTGAGTGTTACAATGATGCCATGTTGTCCTACAGCAAGATGTTGGTGGTGATAGACTGAGTGTTACACTGAAGCCTGGTTGTCCTACAGCAAGATGTTGGTGGTGATAGACTGAGTGTTACACTGAAACCATGTTGTCCTACAGCAAGGTGTTGGTGGTGATAGACTGAGTGTTACATTGAAGCCATGTTGTCCTACAGCAAGATGTTGGTGGTGATAGACTGAGTGTTACACTGAAGCCATGTTGTCCTACAGCAAGATGTTGGTGGTGATAGACTGAGTGTTACATTGAAGTCATGTTGTCCTACAGCAAGATGTTGGCGGTGATAGACTGAGTGTTACATTGATGCCATGTTGTCCTACAGCAAGATGTTGGTGGTGATAGACTGAGTGTTATATTGAAGCCATGTTGTCCTACAGCAAGGTGTTGGTGGTGATAGACTGAGTGTTACATTGAAGCCATGTTGTCCTATAGCAAGGTGTTGGTGGTGATAGACTGAGTGTTACATTGATGCCATTCTGTCTTACAGCAAGGTGTTGGTGGTGATAGACTGAGGGTTACATTGATCCCATGTTGTCCTAAAGCAAGATGTTGGTGGTGATAGACTGAGTGTTACATTGAAGCCATGATGTCCTACAGCAAGGTGTTGGTGGTGATAAACTGAGTGTTACATTGATGCCATTCTGTCTTACAGCAAGATGTTAGTGGTGATAAACTGAGTGTTACATTGATGCCATGTTGTCCTACAGCAAGTTGTTGTTGGTGATAGACTGAGTGTTACGTTGATGCCATGTTGTCCTACAGAAAGGTGTTGGTGGTGATAGACTGAGTGATACATTGATGCCATGTTGTCCTACAGCAAGGTGTTGGTGGTGATAGACTGAGTGATACATTGATGCCATGTTGTCCTACAGCAAGGTGTTGGTGGTGATAGACTGAGTGTTACATTGATGCCATGTTGTCCTACAGCAAGGTGTTGGTGGTGATAGACTGAGTGATACATTGATGCCATGTTGTCCTACAGCGAGATGTTTGTGGTGATAGACTTAGTGTTACATTGATGCCATGTTGTCCTACAGCAAGGTGTTGGTGGTGATGGACTGAGTGTTAGATTGATGCCATGTTGTCCTACAGCAAGGTGTTGGTGGTGATAGACTGAGTGTTACATTGAAGCCATGTTGTCCTACAGCAAGGTTTTGGTGGTGATAGACTGAGTGTTAGATTGATGCCATGTTGTCCTACAGCAAGATGTTGGTGGTGATAGACTGAGTGTTACATTGATGCCATGTTGTCCTATAGCAAGGTGTTGGTGGTGATAGACTGAGTGTTACATTGATGCCATTCTGTCTTACAGCAAGGTGTTGGTGGTGATAGACTGAGGGTTACATTGATTCCATGTTGTCCTAAAGCAAGATGTTGGTGGTGATTGACTGAGTGTTACATTGATGCCATGTTGTCCTACAGCAAGATGTTGGTGGTGATAGACTGAGTGTTACACTGAAGCCTGGTTGTCCTACAGCAAGATGTTGGTGGTGATAGACTGAGTGTTACACTGAAACCATGTTGTCCTACAGCAAGGTGTTGGTGGTGATAGACTGAGTGTTACATTGAAGCCATGTTGTCCTACAGCAAGATGTTGGTGGTGATAGACTGAGTGTTACACTGAAGCCATGTTGTCCTACAGCAAGATGTTGGTGGTGATAGACTGAGTGTTACATTGATGCCATTCTGTCTTACAGCAAGATGTTAGTGGTGATAGACTGAGTGTTACATTGATGCCATGTTGTCCTACAGCAAGATGTTGGTGGTGATAGACTGAGTGTTACATTGAAGTCATGTTGTCCTACAGCAAGTTGTTGTTGGTGATAGACTGAGTGTTACGTTGATGCCATGTTGTCCTACAGCAAGGTGTTGGTGGTGATAGACTGAGTGATACATTGATGCCATGTTGTCCTACAGCAAGGTGTTGGTGGTGATAGACTGAGTGTTACATTGATGCCATGTTGTCCTACAGCAAGGTGTTGGTGGTGATAGACTGAGTGTTACATTGATGCCATTCTGTCTTACAGCAAGGTGTTGGTGGTGATAGACTGAGGGTTACATTGATCCCATGTTGTCCTAAAGCAAGATGTTGGTGGTGATTGACTGAGTGTTACATTGATGCCATGTTGTCCTACAGCAAGATGTTGGTGGTGATAGACTGAGTGTTACACTGAAGCCTGGTTGTCCTACAGCAAGATGTTGGTGGTGATAGACTGAGTGTTACACTGAAACCATGTTGTCCTACAGCAAGGTGTTGGTGGTGATAGACTGAGTGTTACATTGAAGCCATGTTGTCCTACAGTAAGATGTTGGTGGTGATAGACTGAGTGTTACACTGAAGCCATGTTGTCCTACAGCAAGATGTTGGTGGTGATAGACTGAGTGTTACATTGATGCCATTCTGTCTTACAGCAAGATGTTAGTGGTGATAGACTGAGTGTTACATTGATGCCATGTTGTCCTACAGCAAGATGTTGGTGGTGATAGACTGAGTGTTACATTGAAGTCATGTTGTCCTACAGCAAGTTGTTGTTGGTGATAGACTGAGTGTTACATTGATGCCATGTTGTCCTACAGCAAGGTGTTGGTGGTGATAGACTGAGTGATACATTGATGCCATGTTGTCCTACAGCAAGGTGTTGGTGGTGATAGACTGAGTGTTACATTGATGCCATGTTGTCCTACAGCAAGGTGTTGGTGGTGATAGACTGAGTGTTACATTGATGCCATTCTGTCTTACAGCAAGGTGTTGGTGGTGATAGACTGAGGGTTACATTGATCCCATGTTGTCCTAAAGCAAGATGTTGGTGGTGATTGACTGAGTGTTACATTGATGCCATGTTGTCCTACAGCAAGGTGTTGGTGGTGATAGACTGAGTGTTACACTGAAGCCTGGTTGTCCTACAGCAAGATGTTGGTGGTGATAGACTGAGTGTTACACTGAAACCATGTTGTCCTACAGCAAGGTGTTGGTGGTGATAGACTGAGTGTTACATTGAAGCCATGTTGTCCTACAGTAAGATGTTGGTGGTGATAGACTGAGTGTTACACTGAAGCCATGTTGTCCTACAGCAAGATGTTGGTGTTGATAGACTGAGTGTTACATTGATGCCATGTTGTCCTACAGCAAGATGTTGGCGGTGATAGACTGAGTGTTACATTGATGCCATGTTGTCCTACAGCAAGATGTTGGTGGTGATAGACTGAGTGTTACACTGAAGCCTGGTTGTCCTACAGCAAGATGTTGGTGGTGATAGACTGAGTGTTACACTGAAACCATGTTGTCCTACAGCAAGGTGTTGGTGGTGATAGACTGAGTGTTACATTGAAGCCATGTTGTCCTACAGCAAGATGTTGGTGGTGATAGACTGAGTGTTACACTGAAGCCATGTTGTCCTACAGCAAGATGTTGGTGGTGATAGACTGAGTGTTACATTGAAGCCATGTTGTCCTACAGCAAGATGTTGGTGGTGATAGACTGAGTGTTACATTGATGCCATGTTGTCCTACAGCAAGGTGTTGGTGGTGATAGACTGAGTGTTATATTGAAGCCATGATGTCCTACAGCAAGGTTTTGGTGGTGATAGACTGAGTGTTACATTGAAGCCATGTTGTCTTACAGCTAGATGTTGGTGGTGATTGACTGAGTGTTAAATTGAAGCCATGTTGTCCTACAGCAAGCTGTTGGTGGTGATAGACTGAGTGTTACCTTGAAGCAATGTTGTCCTACATCAAGGTTTTGGTGGTGATAGACTGAGTGTTACATTGAAGCCATTTTGTCGTACAGCAAGGTGTTGGTGGTGATAGACTGAGTGTTACATTGAAGCCATGTTGTCCTACATCAAGGTGTTGGTGGTGATAGACTGAGTGTTACATTGAAGCCATGTTGTCCTACAGCAAGGTGTTGTTGGTGATAGACTGAGTGTTACATTGAAACCATGTTGTCTTACTGCTTGATGTTGGTGGTGATAGACTGAGTGTTACATTGAAGCCATGTTGTCTTACAGCAAGATGTTGGTGGTGATTGACTGAGTGTAACATTCAAGCCATGTTGTCTTACGGCTAGATGTTGGTGGTGATTGACTGAGTGTTACATTGAAGCCATGTTGTCTTACAGCTAGATGTTGGTGGTGATTGACTGAGTGTTACATTGAAGCCATGTTGTCCTACAGCAAGGTGTTGGTGGTGATAGACTGAGTGTTACATTGAAGCCATGTTGTCCTACATCAAGGTGTTGGTGGTGATAGACTGAGTGTTACATTGAAGCCATGTTGTCCTACAGCAAGGTGTTGTTGGTGATAGACTGAGTGTTACATTGAAACCATGTTGTCTTACTGCTTGATGTTGGTGGTGATAGACTGAGTGTTACATTGAAGCCATGTTGTCTTACAGCAAGATGTTGGTGGTGATTGACTGAGTGTAACATTGAAGCCATGTTGTCTTACGGCTAGATGTTGGTGGTGATTGACTGAGTGTTACATTGAAGCCATGTTGTCTTACAGCTAGATGTTGGTGGTGATTGACTGAGTGTTACATTGAAGCCATGTTGTCCTACAGCAAGGTGTTGGTGGTGATAGACTGAGTGTTACATTGAAGCCATGTTGTCCTACATCAAGGTGTTGGTGGTGATAGACTGAGTGTTACATTGAAGCCATGTTGTCCTACAGCAAGGTGTTGGTGGTGATAGACTGAGTGTTACATTGAAGCCATGTTGTCTTACAGCAAGATGTTGGTGGTGATTGACTGAGTGTTACATTGATGCCATGTTGTCTTACAGCTAGATGTTGGTGGTGATAGACTGAGTGTTACATTGAAGCCATGTTGTCCTACAGCAAGGTGTTGGTGTTGATAGACTGAGTGTTACATTGAAGCCATGTTGTCCTGCATCAAGGTGTTGGTGGTGCTAGACTGAGTGTTACATTGAAGCCATGTTGTCCTACAGCAAGGTGTTGGTGGTGATAGACTGAGTGTTACATTGAAGCCATGTTGTCTTACTGCTAGATGTTGGTGGTGATAGACTGAGTGTTACATTGAAGCCATGTTGTCTTACAGCTAGATGTTGGTGGTAATAGACTGAGTGTTACATTGATGCCATGTTGTCCTACATCAAGGTGTTGGTGGTGATAGACTGAGTGTTACATTGAAGCCATGTTGTCCTACAGCAAGGTGTTGGTGGTGATAGACTGAGTGTTACATTGAAGCCATGTTGTCTTACAGCTAGATGTTGGTGGTGATAGACTGAGTGTTACATTGAAGCCATGTTGTCCAACATCAAGGTGTTGGTGGTGATAGACTGAGTGTTACATTGAAGCCATGTTGTCCTACATCAAGGTGTTGGTGGTGATAGACTGAGTGTTACATTGAAGCCATGTTGTCCTACATCAAGGTGTTGGTGGTGATAGACTGAGTGTTACATTGAAGCCATGTTGTCTTACTGCTAGATGTTGGTGGTGATAGACTGAGTGTTACATTGAAGCCATGTTGTCCTACAGCAAGTTGTTGGTGGTGATAGACTGAGTGTTACATTGAAGCCATGTTGTCTTACTGCTAGATGTTGGTGGTGATAGACTGAGTGTTACATTGAAGCCATGTTGTCCTACATCAAGGTGTTGGTGGTGATAGACTGAGTGTTACATTGAAGCCATGTTGTCCTACAGCAAGTTGTTGGTGGTGATAGACTGAGTGTTACATTGAAGCCATGTTGTCTTACTGCTAGATGTTGGTGGTGATTGACTGAGTGTTACATTGATGCCATGTTGTCCTACAGCAAGATGTTGGTGGTGATAGACTGAGTGTTACATTGATGCTATGTTGTCCTACATCAAGGTGTTGGTGGTGATAGACTGAGTGTTACATTGAAGCCATGTTGTCTTACTGCTAGATGTTGGTGGTGATTGACTGAGTGTTACATTGAAGCCATGTTGTCTTACTGCTAGATGTTGGTGGTGATTGACTGAGTGTTACATTGATGCCATGTTGTCCTACATCAAGGTGTTTGTGGTGATAGACTGAGTGTTACATTGAAGCCATGTTGTTCTACAGCAAGGTGTTGGTGGTGATAGACTGAGTGTTACATTGAAGCCATGTTGTCTTACAGGTAGATGTTGGTGGTGATTGACTGAGTGTTACATTTTAGCCATGTTGTCCTACAGCTGAATGTTGGTGGTGATTGACTGAGTGTTACATTGAAGCCATGTTGTCTTACAGCTAGATGTTGGTGGTGATTGACTGAGTGTTACATTGAAGCCATGTTGTCCTACAGCAAGGTGTTGGTGGTGATAGACTGAGTGTTACATTGAAGCCATGTTGTCCTACAGCAAGGTGTTGGTGGTGATAGACTGAGTGTTACATTGAAGCCATGTTGTCTTACTGCTAGATGTTGGTGGTGATTCACTGAGTGTTACATTGAAACCATGTTGTCCTACATCAAGGTGTTGGTGGTGATAGACTGAGTGTTACATTGAAGCCATGTTGTCCTACATCAAGGTGTTGGTGGTGATAGATTGAGTGTTACATTGAAGCCATGTTGTCCTACAGCAAGGTGTTGTTGGTGATAGACTGAGTGTTACATTGAAGCCATGTTGTCTTACTGCTAGATGTTGGTGGTGATAGACTGAGTGTTACATTGAAGCCATGTTGTCCTACATCAAGGTGTTGGTGGTGATAGACTGAGTGTTACATTGAAGCCATGTTGTCCTACAGCAAGGTGTTGGTGGTGATAGACTGAGTGTTACATTGATGCCATGTTGTCCTACATCAAGGTGTTGGTGGTGATAGACTGAGTGTTACATTGAAGCCATGTTGTCCTACATCAAGGTGTTGGTGGTGATAGACTGAGTGTTACATTGAAGCCATGTTGTCCTACATCAAGGTGTTGGTGGTGATAGACTGAGTGTTACATTGAAGCCATGTTGTCTTACTGCTAGATGTTGGTGGTGATAGACTGAGTGTTACATTGAAGCCATGTTGTCCTACAGCAAGGTGTTGTTGGTGGTGATAGACTGAGTGTTACATTGAAGCCATGTTGTCTTACATGTTGTCTGCTGCTAGATGTTGGTGGTGATAGACTGAGTGTTACATTGAAGCCATGTTGTCCTACATCAAGGTGTTGGTGGTGATAGACTGAGTGTTACATTGAAGCCATGTTGTCCTACAGCAAGTGTTGGTGTGATAGACTGAGTGTTACATTATGTTGACTGAGCCATGTGGTGGTGATAGACTGAGTGTTACATTGAAGCCATGTTGTCTTACTGCTAGATGTTGGTGGTGATTGACTGAGTGTTACATTGATGCCATGTTGTCCTACAGCAAGATGTTGGTGGTGATAGACTGAGTGTTACATTGATGCCATGTTGTCCTACATCAAGGTGTTGGTGGTGATAGACTGAGTGTTACATTGAAGCCATGTTGTCTTACTGCTAGATGTTGGTGGTGATTGACTGAGTGTTACATTGAAGCCATGTTGTCTTACTGCTAGATGTTGGTGGTGATTGACTGAGTGTTACATTGATGCCATGTTGTCCTACATCAAGGTGTTGGTGGTGATAGACTGAGTGTTACATTGAAGCCATGTTGTCCTACATCAAGGTGTTGGTGGTGATAGACTGAGTGTTACATTGAAGCCATGTTGTCCTACAGCAAGGTGTTGGTGGTGATAGACTGAGTGTTACATTGAAGCCATGTTGTCTTACTGCTAGATGTTGGTGGTGATTGACTGAGTGTTACATTGATGCCATGTTGTCCTACAGCATGGTGTTGGTGGTGATAGACTGAGTGTTACATTGAAGCCATATTGTCCTACAGCAAGGTGTTGGTGGTGATTGACTGAGTGTTACATTGATGCCATGTTGTCCTACAGGAAGATGTTGGTGGTGATAGACTGAGTGTTACATTGAAACCACATTGTCTTACAGCTAGATGTTGGTGGTGATTGACTGAGTGTTACATTGAAGCCATGTTGTCTTACAGCTAGATGTTGGTGGTGATTGACTGAGTGTTACATTGAAGCCATGTTGTCCTACAGCAAGGTGTTGGTGGTGATAGACTGAGTGTTACATTGAAGCTATGTTGTCTTACAGCTAGATGTTGGTTGTGATTGACTGAGTGTTACATTGAAGCTATGTTGTCTTACAGCAAGTTGTTGGTGGTGATAGACTGAGTGTTACATTGAAGCCATGTTGTCTTACTGCTAGATGTTGGTGGTGATAGACTGAGTGTTACATTGAAGCCATGTTGTCCAACATCAAGGTGTTGGTGGTGATAGACTGAGTGTTACATTGATGCTGTGTTGTCTTACAGCTAGATGTTGGTGGTGATTGACTGAGTGTTACATTGAAGCTATGTTGTCTTACAGCTAGATGTTGGTGGTGATTGACTGAGTGTTACATTGAAGCCATGTTGTCCTACAGCAAGGTGTTGGTGGTGATTGACTGAGTGTTACATTGATGCTGTGTTGTCTTACAGCCAGATGTTGGTGGTGATTGACTGAGTGTTTCATTGATGCTGTGTTGTCTTACAGCAAGATGTTGGTGGTGATAGACTGAGTGTGACATTGATGCTGTGTTGTCCTACATCAAGGTGATGGTGGTGATTGACTGAGTGTGACATTGATGCTGTGTTGTCTTAAAGCGAGATCTTGTTTCTGTTTCAGACTGACATGGAGACAAAAGTTCACCTCCTTTCTGAAGCCAATGACAAGATGAAGACACAGGTGAGTCAGATATTTGATTGAGATGAGTATGATTTCATGAAAACATAAATTGACTATCACAGTGAAATACTGCACAAGGTGATCTTGTGATAATCCTAGTTTGTGTGTTCAGATGGAGTCATACCGGCGCCGTATGGGTGTGGCAGTGAGGGAGAAGCAGGATTGTGAAGACAAGTACTGCAAGGCTGTGCTGGAACTGGAGAAGAAGGTAATCATCCAAAATGGCAACCTTGGTATTTCGCTCATTTACAAGCGTTTTGGCATATTGGGTTAAAGTTTCTGTGTACACAAGGTGCAGAAGAACACTAGTGCAGAAATGTTCAGTGTAAGGATATGTACTACTGGGGAATGCCATGCAGGCCTCACACACAATACCGTATCCATAAGAGCATATTCTCTAGAAGTAGTCATGTGATATTAATTAAGCTTTTCTGCTTGAGGCAAAATTTGTGGGTCTGATCTAAAGAAAATCATTGCTTTGGCAGTAGCAAGAGATATTTAAAGCAAGGATTTGAAGGATTACCCACAGAGGATTGAGAGCTTCCATAAGACCATATCAAGTTGTCATGCTATTCATTTGTATCAAGCCCATGAAGAAAATCATGTTCTAAAGATTGGTTATTTTTATATAACTCATATACTGAAAGGCAAAAGAAATGCAAGCGCAGTCCAATAAATAGTTTATAACATTTTCAGAAGACAGTATGGAACTGATACATGCATACATGTTACCAGTTGCAAAGATCATTTGGTTGACAAATGTTTGAGATAGTGCCATAACATTCATGGAGATTTGAATGATCAGGCATCAAGGTCACAAGGTCACAAAAGTCAGTACCGTGTATGACCACCATTTGCATTTACCGTTGCGGCACAACTCCTGTACATGGAATGCACCAAATTGTTGGTAAAGTTCAGTGAGATGTTGGTAACTGTCTGTAGCACTGCTGCTCGAAGTTCGCCTTGGACGAACTTGGTTCAATCGTCTCTGAGTTTCGTCCCACAAATGTTCAATTGGGTTTAGGTTGGAACTCATGGATGGCCAGGGTAGAACAGCAATGTTGTAATGTTGTAGATGTTGTTGTGTTACCCTTGCAACATGCGGTCTTGCATTATCATGCTGGTAAATGTGGTTCTGATGTCTGGCAAAAAATGGCACAACATGGGGTTGCAGAGCCTGATCAATGTACCGCTGAGCATTCACACCATTCCCCCTACCAGGACCAATATTCTGAAACACAACTGGCCCTAGTCTCTGGTTGTAGCCAATACCTGCCCATACCATTACACTCAGGCTGCCCCATACGTTCCTTTCCATCACACACTGATCAGCATAACGTTGACCTCATCTTCGCCATATTCTGACTCGTCTGTCAGCATGGAAAAGGCAAAATCGACTCGTCCGAGAAGATCACATGGTTCCACTGTCTGTGATGCCAGTTCAGATGTTTTGTTGCCCACTGAAGACGAACCTGACGGTGACGTGGGGTCAGTATAGGATGACGAGCTGGGCGGCGACATTTCAGGTTGTTGGCCTTCAGTCGACGTCGTACGGTACGGCCACTAATGGGGTGTTGGTGAGCTCCAGTGGTCCTATGGGCTGTTTCACTGGCACAGAGGAATGGATCTGCCTGATGTTGACGACAGATGAACCGGTCTTGTCTGGGTGTGGTCACTTTTAGCCTACCACTTCTTGGACGGTCAGCAGTGGTCAGCGTGGTTGCATAACGACGTTTAAGGCGATTAATGGTCGTAACATGGACAGTAAAAGTACGGTCAACGTCATCCGCCCTTTGGCCTGCATTCAGTCTACCAATAGCTTGGTCAATTTGACATGCATTTCATCTTGGCATCTTGAAATCAGCTATCGAATAGTGACAGACACTAACAATCGGCACCATTTTATAGGCATTTCAGTCAGCAAATGCACGTGCATGTTCATTTCACCGTGAAACAATTTCTCGGTACCATGGTGTGTTTAAGCAATATGTTTTAAAAGTGACTAGTAACCTTAAATAAGGCAATATTAATGAAACAATTCACAAAATTAAACATGTATGCCCAGGAAATGTATTCGCAATGTTTATTTCATTCTAAATATCTCAGACTGAATTTTGACAATTTCCTAAAAAATGTGTTTTTTTTGCCTTACAGTATACTTCAGGTTAATATGCGCCTTGAGCATGCACTAGTTGCCTGGATATGTGCGCTATATAAATATCCTATAACATAAGGACAAAAAGAGCTGCAGCGTTTGTGGATGACACTGCTTGAAAAATCTCAAACAAATTGAATGGCAATCTCAAAAGCAAGTGTATGCAGGATTGTACCCAATTTGTTCCCCCATATTACCCATCCTTGCAATAATCCTTTCTGTGATACAAGCTCTGTGACTGCAGTGGTAATAGCCTGAGTGTGTATGTGCAGACCAAACTGTACTGTGAGGCCAAGGCCAAGTCTGGTGAGCTGGAGGAGGCCCTGGCCGAGCTGGAGAAGACAGCCAAGCAGCAGCTGCATGACCTGGCAACGCAGAGCGAGGCTGCCATAGATGCTGCACAGGAGCAGCTCACCAACTCCCATACTCGGATACAGCAGTACCAGCTGTTTGTCAAGGTGAGCTATGTTTTACCAGCTGTTTGTCAAGGTGAGCCATGTTTTACCAGCTGTTTGTCAAGGTGAGTAATGTTTTACCAGCTGTCTGTCAAGGTGAGTCATGTTTTACCAGATGTTTGTCAAGATGAGTCAATCTGTTACGAAATGATTTAGCTGTGATATGTTCAGGAGTGTGGCTGTTTGTGAACCTGTACTGTATCCAGCCTGGTAGCTGTAAGCTATAATATGTGTGGCCTGGTAGCTGTAAGATGTAATATGTGTGGCCTGGTAGCTGTAAGCTGTAATATGTGTGGCCTGGTAGCTGTAAGCTGTAATATGTGTGGCCTGGTAGCTGTAAGCTGTAATATGTGTGGCCTGGTAGCTGGCTGTAAGATGTGGATGTGTGGCCTGGTAGCTGTAAGATGTAATATGTGTGGCCTGGTAGCTGTAAGATGTAATATGTGTGGCCTGGTAGCTGTAAGATGTGAGATGTGTGGCCTGGTAGCTGTAAGCTGTAATATGTGTGGCCTGGTAGCTGTAAGATGTAAGATGTGTGGCCTGGTAGGTAATGTGTGGCCTGGTAGCTGTAAGCTGTAATATATGTGGCCTGGTAGCTGTAAGCTGTATGTACTGCCTAGTAGCTTCAAGCTGTAGTAAGTCCTGCCTGGTAGCTGCAAGATGTAGTATGTATGGTTAGTAGATGTAAGATGTAGTATGTATGGCTGGTAGATGTAAAATGTAGGATGTCCAGCCTGGTGGCTGTAAGATGTAGTATGTATTTCTGGTAGATGTAATATGTAGTATGTGTGGCTCGGTAGCTGTAATATGTAGTATGTCCTGCCTGGTGGCTGTATGTTAACCAGTGGTATGTCCTGCCTGGTGGCTGTATGTGAACCAGTGGTATGTCCTGCCTGGTGGCTGTATGTTAAGCTATGGTACATCCTGCCTGGTGGCTGTTTCTTAAGCTTTGGTATGTCCTGCCTGGTGGCTGTATGTTAACCAGTAGTATGTCCTGCCTGGTGTCTGTATTTTAACCAGTGGTATGTCCTGCCTGGTGGCTGCGTCCTAAGCTGCGGTATGTCCTGCCTGGTGGCTGTATGTTAAGCTGTGGTATGTCCTGCCTGGTGGCTGTGTCTTAAGCTGTGGTATGTCCTGCCTGGTGGCTGTATTTTAACCAGTGGTATGTCCTGCCTGGTGGCTGTATGTCAAGTTGTGGTATGTCCTGCCTGGTGGCTGTATGTCAAGTTGTGGTATGTCCTACCTAGTGGCTGTATGTTAATCAGTGGTATGTCCTGCCTGGTGGCTGTATGTTAACCAGTGGTATGTCCTACCTGGTGGCTGTATGTTAACCAGTGGTATGTCCTGCCTGGTGGCTGTATGTTAACCAGTGGTATGTCCTACCTGGTGGCTGTATTTTAACCAGTGGTATGTCCTGCCTGGTGGCTGTATGTTAACCAGTGGTATGTCCTGCCTGGTGGCTGTATTTTAACCAGTGGTATGTCCTGCCTGGTGGCTGCGTCTTAAGCTGTGGTATGCCCTGCCTGGTGGCTGTGTCTTAAGATGTAGTATGCCCTGCCTGGTGGCTGTGTCTTAAGATGTGGTATGTCCTGCCTGGTGGCTGTATGTTAACCAGTGGTATGCCCTGCCTGGTGGCTGTATGTTAAGCTGTGGTATGTCCTGCCTGGTGACTGTATGTTAACCAGTGGTATGTCCTGCCTGGTGGCTGTGTCTTAAGCTGTGGTATGTCCTGCCTGGTGGCTGTATTTTAACCAGTGGTATGTCCTGCCTGGTGGCTGCGTCTTAAGCTGTAGTATGCCCTGCCTGGTGGCTGTGTCTTAAGCTGTGGTATGCCCTGCCTGGTGGCTGTGTCTTAAGATGTGGTATGTCCTGCCTGGTGGCTGTATGTTAACCAGTGGTATGTCCTGCCTGGTGGCTGTAGCCAGTGGTATGTCTGCCTGGTTGTGGTATGTCCTGCCTGGTGGCTGTATGTCAAGTTGTGGTATGTCCTACCTAGTGGCTGTATGTTAATCAGTGGTATGTCCTGCCTGGTGGCTGTATGTTAACCAGTGGTATGTCCTACCTGGTGGCTGTATGTTAACCAGTGGTATGTCCTGCCTGGTGGCTGTATGTTAACCAGTGGTATGTCCTGCCTGGTGGCTGTATTTTAACCAGTGGTATGTCCTGCCTGGTGGCTGTATGTTAACCAGTGGTATGTCCTGCCTGGTGGCTGTATTTTAACCAGTGGTATGTCCTGCCTGGTGGCTGCGTCTTAAGCTGTGGTATGCCCTGCCTGGTGGCTGTGTCTTAAGATGTAGTATGCCCTGCCTGGTGGCTGTGTCTTAAGATGTGGTATGTCCTGCCTGGTGGCTGTATGTTAACCAGTGGTATGCCCTGCCTGGTGGCTGTATGTTAAGCTGTGGTATGTCCTGCCTGGTGACAGTATGTTAACCAGTGGTATGTCCTGCCTGGTGGCTGTGTCTTAAGCTGTGGTATGTCCTGCCTGGTGGCTGTATTTTAACCAGTGGTATGTCCTGCCTGGTGGCTGCGCCTTAAGCTGTAGTATGCCCCCTGCCTGGTGGCTGTGTCTTAAGATGTGTATGCCCTGCCTGGTGGCTGTGTCTTAAGATGCCTGGTATGTCCTGCCTGGTGGCTGTATGTTAACCAGTGGTATGTCCTGCCTGGTGGCTGTATGTTAAGCTGTGGTATGTCCTGCCTGGTGGACCTGTATGTTAACCAGTGATATGTCCTGCCTGCGCTGTTAAGCTGTGGTATGGCCTGGTGGCTGTATGTTAAGCTGTGGTATGTCCTGCCTGGTGGCTGCATGTTGCTGTGGCATGTCCTGCCTGGTGGCTGTATGTTGCTGTGGTATGCTCCTGCCTGGTGGCTGGTTGCTGTGTCCCGCCTGGTGGCTGTATGTTAACCAGTGGTATGTCCTGCCTGGTTGCTGTGTCTTAAGCTGTGGTATGTCCTGCCTGGTGGCTGTGTCTTAAGCTGTGGTATGTCCTGCCTGGTGGCTGTATGTTAACCAGTGGTATGTCCTGCCTGGTGGCTGTGTGTTAAGCTGTGGTATGCCCTGCCTGGTGGCTGTATGTTAAGCTGTGGTATGTCCTGCCTTGTGGCTGTATGTTAACCAGTGGTATGTCCTGCCTGGTGGCTGCGTCTTAAGCTGTGGTATGTCCTGCCTGGTGGCTGTATTTTAACCAGTGGTATGTCCTGCCTGGTGGCTGCGTCTTAAGCTGTAGTATGCCCTGCCTGGTGGCTGTGTCTTAAGATGTGGTATGCCCTGCCTGGTGGCTGTGTCTTAAGATGTGGTATGTCCTGCCTGGTGGCTGTATGTTAACCAGTGGTATGCCCTGCCTGGTGGCTGTATGTTAAGCTGTGGTATGTCCTGCCTGGTGACTGTATGTTAACCAGTGGTATGTCCTGCCTGGTGGCTGTGTCTTAAGCTGTGGTATGTCCTGCCTGGTGGCTGTATTTTAACCAGTGGTATGTCCTGCCTGGTGGCTGCGTCTTAAGCTGTAGTATGCCCTGCCTGGTGGCTGTGTCTTAAGATGTAGTATGCCCTGCCTGGTGGCTGTGTCTTAAGTTGTGGTATGTCCTGCCTGGTGGCTGTATGTTAACCAGTGGTATGTCCTGCCTGGTGGCTGTATGTTAAGCTGTGGTATGTCCTGCCTGGTGACTGTATTTTAACCAGTGGTATGTCCTGCCTGGTGGCTGTGTCTTAAGCTGTGGTATGTCCTGCCTGGTGGCTGTATGTTAAGCTGTGGTATGTCCTGCCTGGTGGCTGCATGTTAAGCTGTGGTAAGCTGTGGTATGTCCTGCCTGGTGGCTGTATGTTAAGCTGTGGTATGTCCTGCCTGGTGGCTGTGTGTTAAGCTGTGGTATGTCCTGCCTGGTGGCTGTATGTTAAGCTGTGGTATGTCCTGCCTGGTGGCTGTATGTTAACCAGTGGTATGTCCTGCCTGGTGGCTGTGTCTTAAGCTGTGGTATGCCCTGCCTGGTGGCTGTATGTTAAGCTGTGGTATGTCCTGCCTGGTGGCTGTATGTTAACCAGTGGTATGTCCTGCCTGGTGGCTGTGTCTTAAGCTGTGGTATGTCCTGCCTGGTGGCTGTATGTTAAGCTGTGGTATGTCCTGCCTGGTTGCTGTGTGTTAAGTTGTCTCCCTGTGATTTGCAGGCTCTGGGCAAGGAGCTGGTGTTGAGGGTAGAGCGTACCAGGGTGCAGGTGAAGGAGCACCTTATAAGGCAGGAGAAGAACACTCAGCCTGTTGACTTCTCTCTACAGAAGGCCCAGGATGTGGCCAAGAACATCCTGAATCTCAGCCAGTCTGACCTTGAGGACATCATGAGTGCTGATGGAGATATGGAAGCAGAACCAGTCAGTCTCATGCTCTTTAGAAAATGTTAATTGTTTCTTGGGAGAATAACCAAGATCATCAAATTGGAAATGTTAGATCTTTCTCATTTTTAACAGTCATTACAATGTCAATAGTGCATCTATTGCAAGTATTGCTTTTGTTTTATTGATTTCACAAGTTCTCTTTTATAAGTCACTTTTTGTATTTTAAATTTGTAATTAAATCATTTTTGAGCATCTTGTCATTTGATTCAGATTAAACATGAACTGATGCAGGTGAATGGATCTCAGGTATTTGTCCTATGGAATGGAGAAATAAATCACACGAAAACATAGCGTAGAATTCAGTATTGTGTAAATTTATTTTAGGACTTGGTGTCTGAAGTAGAAAAGAAAAACAACAAACGCTGGATAAAGAAATGTGAAAAAATCAGCAGCAACAAGGTAAGTAATGGGACTTCAGTCTTGAGAGACCATACAGTTTCACTAATATTGCCAGGATTATAAGGTTAGGTGCAATGTAGAATCAAAGGAATGTTTATGCCGTACAATTGCTCATAACATTATGAAACATGTTTTTGTGTCATGCCAATGTAATTTAGAAGAAAGAAAGAATTTGTGACATTCTTGTTGTGGATATTTTTGTTAAAATGTGGATGGAATCTGATGGTTTATTTTTGTCCTTTACTGACTGTATAACTGACAATTGTCTGGATGTATTAGGGTATGATCTCAGATATCAGATCTAATATTGGTGATTAGCTCCTCAGTTCAAAATTGGGAGAGAATACTCTGAAAACGTTCGTGAATAAATCCTGCCCAATGGGACATTACTGCATAATGTAAGCCTTCATAGTTTTTCTATTCTGAAAGTGTATGTTGTCCTTATAAGTTGGAAATAAAGAATATGTATCTATATTCACTCCTGTTTCTTCCAGGACTTTGTTTTGTCTCTGGTGAACCACTTCCTGCAGAAGGTGGATGAGAGAGGGGAACTGCTGCTGCAGCTTCAGTCTACACCATCCTAGAGACATGCAAGTTCCCGCTTGTCAGGGATTCCTCCAGTAGATCACTAACATGCCAGCTAGTATTTGTGAAGAATGTCTCAGGAACTCGTCAGAACCATCGTCTTCACACCAGTGACACTTGCCTTCATTCTGTGATATGATGCAGCCAGTCAGGGATCAGTTTTACTGATGCTTCCATCTGGAGTTGTGGCATACATCGCTCCTATTATTCTGTCTTTGCTGTCTGTGATAAGCTTTCATGCTTACCCTAATGTAAATAAGTGACTCCTTTTGTGTGGTTTTCAATAATTCTTGTTTGGGAAAGTAATCATAATAAAACTGGATCCTTAGGTCTAATATGGCAGCCATGAGACAACACATGTGGACCAAGCAGTTCGATAACATGTGGACCAAGCAGCTCAATAACATGTGGACCAAGCAGTTCCATAACATGTGGACCAAGCAGTTCCATAACATGTGGACCAAGCAGTTAGATAACATGTGGACCAAGCAGCTCAGATAACATGTGGACCAAGCAGTTCCATAACATGTGGACCAAGCAGTTCCATAACATGTGGACCAAGCAGTTCCATAACATGTGGACCAAGCAGTTAGATAACATGTGGACCAAGCAGTTAGATAACATATGGACCAAGTAGTTAGATAACATGTGGACCAAGCAGTTCCATAACATGTGGACCAAGCAGTTCCATAACATGTGGACCAAGCAGTTAGATAACATGTGGACCAAGCAGTTAGATAACATGTGGACCAAGCAGTTAGATAACATATGGACCAAGCAGTTAGATAACATGTGGACCAAGCAGTTAGATAACATATGGACCAAGGAGATAAATGTGGACCAAGCAGTTAGATAACATGTGGACCAAGCAGTTAGATAACATGTGGACCAAGCAGTTAGATAACATGTGGACCAAGCAGTTAGATAACATGTGGACCAAGCAGTTAGATAACATGTGGACCAAGCAGTTAGATAACATATGGACCAAGCAGTTAGATAACATGTGGACAGCAGTTGGATAACAAGATAACACCGCTGCCAGATAGCATAACATATGGACCAAGCAGTTAGATAACATGTGGACCAAGCAGTTAGATAACATGGACCAAGCAGTTAGATAACATAACATGGACCAAGCAGTTAGATAACAGTTAAGTGATAACATGGACCAAGCAGTTAGATAACATGTGGACCAAGCAGTTTGATAACATGTGGACCAAGCAGTTAGATAACATATGGGCCAAGCATTTAGATAACATGTGGACCAACCAGTTTGATAACATATGGACCAAGTAGTTAGATAACATATGGACCAAGCAGTTCGATAACATGTGGACCAAGCAGTTTGATAACATGTGGACCAACCAGTTTGATAACATGTGGACCAAGCAGTTAGATAACATGTGGACCAAGCAGTTAGATAACATGTGGACCAAGCAGTTTGATAACATGTGGACCAACCAGTTAGATAAGACCTTACATGTAATTTCACCAGCTTGTAAATATGCCACACAAAGAAGTAACCTTACATTTGGACCAAAGAATCATTTTATGTTTCTCTTTTTATACCAAAGAACCAAGTTTTCTTCACTATTTACTAACCAGCTCAAGTTCCAGGTGGCTGTGTAATCTTTTGCTCTATGACATTGCATGGAAAGACTTTTTAACAGTGACATTTCTCTCCTTGTACTGTTTCTTAAATTGATAATCATGAAGTACATCCTCTTTTGTATAGTCTGGTAGGATGGGTACAGCATTCAAGTCCCGTGGAAGTTTTGTGATGAAAGCAAGACATTGTGTTTTTTGTATTCATCAGACATGCTATTTAAATAAAAAGTATGGTTCCAAGTTGAAATATGGTGCAAATAGTACTTTTGAGCACTGTACAAAATTGTTGTAGAAAAGGTTGCTAAAAGGTCAGAAGGTCATAATGGCAGAGTTGAATATTTAAAGTTTGAAGTTATTAACTTTATCCAAGTGTGTTTCTCTATTTCATGAAATATTTTATTAAAAGAAAACCCCAATATATATTCTTTTAAATTAAAAAAATATATATAATGAACACTCCCTCTCTCAAAATGGCAGCTAGCACACGAATTTAAGCAGATGTAGGTTTTGTGCATTTTGTAAGTATATGATTGCTTCATTTCATCAACTCAATGTAAATCAAGTTATTGAAGAACAGTTATGTATGAAACAAAAGTGAGATGTTTATTTTTGTTTGGTGAGACTGTCAGTAAGGGAGCAGTCCTTATTTCAAAATCAGTTGGTCAATATCAGATTATGATTTATCAATTTCTTATTATTACGCTTGAAGTTTTTCTTCTAAAAGCAGAGTTCTTTGAAAATAGATCAGACTATAATGAAATGAAGGGGAGAAAACACTATTTTCTGCTTCACACTCTCTCAATTAAATCCCTTGAAATAATTTTCATGTCATCGGATCGGATCATTCTAAAATGGCTATAATCTTGGAAAAAAAATATATACAAATAAATGTGGGAGAAATCTTTTTTATCAGCAGGATAGGAGAAGACACGGTGTCCATATTTAGCTTGTTTGACTTTGGGGATAACAAGAAGGTGTTGATGCCCTGATCTGAGAGTTCTAGATGGTGCATAAGCCTGAACATCTGAGAGGTAGACTGGAGCCATGTTAGTCATGCACTGGTATGCGAGACAGAATACAGTAGCTTGAAGGAGATTCTTTGTTTCACGGGCAGCCAATGAAGGTCCTTTAGAGTTGGTGTGATGTGCTTTTTTCTGGTGATCTGGGAGGTAATGCGAGCAGCTAAATTCTGTATGCATTGGAGTTGGTCAGTGACAAAAGATGGAGATCCGGCCAAAAGGCTGTTACAGTAGTCCATACGAGATGTGACTAGGCTGAGGCAGAGAGTTTTTGAGGCATCTTTGGTAATAACGGTCTGGCCTTTGATATTGTGGAGATGGGAGTAGCAAGTTTTACTAACATACTTGACGTGTACTGTCATACTTAGATCTTGATCGATGAAAACATCCAGATCGTTGACAGTGGAAGAAAGAGGAATGGTTGCTCCACAGACACACACACTAGTAATGTCACACTGCTTGCGTTTTCCATCCTGTCCCAGAAGAATGGACTCTGTTTTCTCTTAATTTAATTTCAAGGCATTTGATGACATCCATGAATATCTTCTGGCAACAGTCTGATGTCTGATAGAGAGACGCTCTATCTGACTCTGTGTTTGGTTGAAATAACTTCCACAGCTGCGTGTCATCTGCGTAGAAGTGGTCAAGATTAAGGTTTGCTGCAACAGAGCCAAGTGGAACAGTGTAGAGGGTGAAGAGGATCGGACCAAGCACGGATCCTTGAGGGACTCCGCACTCAAGCCTAGATGCGGTTGACACAGACTCACCAACAACAACGGTTTGATAAGATGCCAGCCAGGATAAAGCTGAATCCAAGTTCTGTATCAAGTCTTTTGAGGAGTCTCTGGTGATCAATCGTGTCAAAGGCACTGCTTAGGCCAAGTAATGTGAGCTGGGCCACTTGTCCTGTGTCAATACCACATCGTAGATCATTCAGGATCTTCAGCAGAGCCGTCTCTGTGCTGTGCTCTGCAGGCTGATAGGAACACCTCATAGAGGTTATGCCAGGAAAGGTGGCCCATGAGACGACTGGAGACTGCACGTTCAATGAGTTTGGAAACAGGCCGGTAGTTTTTTGGATCCTCCTAATCAAGGCTTGATTTCTTCAGATGTGGACTAACTAGAGCTGACTTGAGTACACTTGGGACATAACCAGATGAAGTAGAAGAGTTAATAATCAGCACTAATGTTGGTAAATATCAGTGAAACTATCAATATGTGTAAGAGGCGTGCCATCAAACATTTTTGGAGGAATATCAGCTTCATCCACAGCCGCAGAAGACGAAATCTTGTCATGAATGTTCTTGGATCTTTTTGTAGAAATAATCCGAAAATGTCTGTGCTATTACTTCATTGTCATCAGATGTCGGAAGTGGCGATACAAAGTGTTTACCCAAGATACTGAAAGTTTGAACAGCAACTTTGGACTTGACTCGGCTTCCATCTTAGAATTGAGAAGTTGATTTGTCTGATGACCGTTGTTGAGTGATTTTTGGCTGAAATATACATTTGGCGATGAATCTCCAGGAAAGATTGTTTTCCATCTGCGTTCTGCTTTCCTCTTGTCTTTTTTCGCTTGTCGAACTTCAGGTGTGAAGTCCCAAGCAGATGAGTTTAGCAAATTGTCTTTAAAAGTATCCATATCCAGGGAGCGCATGTTCCTACAGCGAGTACTCTTCACATTTGGAGTGGGTATTGAGAGGTCCAAGCTCACAAAGATATGGAAATGATCAGAGAGCTGTAAATCTTATACAGATACACAACTGACACACGCGTCTGAAGCATGGGTAACTATCCAGTCCAGAGTGTGTCCACCTCTGTAGCTTGTCTCAGACACGAGTTGTAGACAGTTGTGGACTTCAAGAACATTCAGTATTTGTTTAGTGTCATGGTTATCCTTGTTGTCAAAATGGAAATTGAAGTCGCCTACAACTTATCCAGTCTGTGCCGAGACGGTGCCGAGCAGTAATTGCCGCCAATGGTGGCCATACAAAGAACTGACTTTCATCTTGTGGACTCAAGTAAACAGAAACACAACAGTAAAGGCTTTGTCTATAGACGTTTGAATTTTCACCTTTTTACCATTGGGATTACATGAAATAATTGCTCCTAAACTAATGCAAGAAAGTCTTCTAAAAATGGCCTGTGCGTTTCTTTTTTTGAAGAGTATGTTTCTGGGTCGCAGTTTCATGTAAAGACCTCTTCTATAGTTGATAAACAGGGTAAAAAGTATATTCCTTTTTCATATTGTACTAACTCTATACAAAACATATGAATGTGAAGAAATGGGGGGTTTATTCATCATTATAACTTTTAGAGCTAAAAATAACTCTTTTATGTAAATTTAAGACTAAAATCAAACTAAAAAGATCTGGTGACTTACAGCATAGGAGAAATATATTCTGTAACCAAATATGCATGGTATTTGATATTAAATCCATTGATTTTGAGCTAAAAATAGCTTTCGCATCAATATTCAGATTGGAACAAAACATTTTTTTAAACTTTAACATATAAACACAAAAGAATATATGATTTGCTTTCATCAAAAGACTTTCACGGAATCCCATAAGCTCCTTGACAGGTAAGCATTTTGCTACAGTTTGTCTGTATTGTTGTAGCACTGTTTGAAGATACCATCAGACAACTAGCAGTCCTACTCTGTCAGTGTTGTAGCACTGTTTGAAGATACCATCAGACAACTAGCAGTCCTACTTTGTCAGTGTTGTAGCACTGTTTGAAGATACCATCAGACTACTAGCAGTTCTACTCTGTCAATGTTGTAGCACTGTTTGAAGATACCATCAGACAGTCCTACTCTGTCAGTGTTGTAGCACTGTTTGAAGATACCTTTAGACTACTAGCAGTCCTACTCTTTCAGTGTTGTAGCACTGTTTGAAGATACCATCAGACAACTGGCAGTCCTACTCTGTCAGTGTTGTAGCACTGTTTGAAGATACCATCAGACTACTAACAGTCCTACTCTGTCAGTGTTGTAGCACTGTTTGAAGATACCACTAGACAGTCCTACTCTGTCAGTGTTGTAGCACTGTTTGAAGATACCACCACTACAGTCCTACTCTGTCAGTGTTGTAGCACTGTTTGAAGATACCATCAGACTACTAGCAGTCCTACTCTGTCAGTGTTGTAGCACTGTTTGAAGATACCATCAGACTACTAGCAGTCCTACTCTGTCAGTGTTGTAGCACTGTTTGAAGATACCATCAGACAGTCCTACTCTGTCAGTGTTGTAGCACTGTTTGAAGATACCATCAGACTCTGTCAGTGTTGTAGACAGTCCTACTCTGTCAGTGTTGTAGCACTGTTTGAAGATACCAGTCCTACTCAGATGTTGTAGCACTGTTTGAAGATCCAATACTCTACTCTGTCAGTGTTGTAGCACTGTTTGTCAGACAGTCCTACTCTGTCAGTGTTTAGCACTGTTTGAAGATACCATCAGACAACATGCAGTCCTACTCTGTCAGTGTTGTAGCACTGTTTGAAGATACCATGCAGTCCTACTCTGTCAGTGTTGTAGCACTGTTTGAAGATACCATCAGACTACTAGCAGTCCTACTCTGTCAGTGTTGTAGCACTGTTTGAAGATACCAGACCATCAGACAGGCAGTCCCTACTGTCAGTGTTGTCAGTCCCTACTCTGTCAGTGTTGTAGCACTGTTTGAAGATACCATCAGACAGTCCTACTCTGTCAGTGTTGTAGCACTGTTTGAAGATACCATCAGACTACTAGCAGTCCTACTCTGTCAGTGTTGTAGCACTGTTTGAAGATACCATCAGTCCTACAGACAGTCCTACTCTGTCAGTGTTGTAGCACTGTTTGAAGATACCATCAGACTACTAGCAGTCCTACTCTGTCAGTGTTGTAGCACTGTTTGAAGATACCATCAGACTACTAGCAGTCCTACTCTGTCAGTGTTGTAGCACTGTTTGAAGATACCATCAGACAACTGGCAGTCCTACTCTGTCAGTGTTGTAGCACTGTTTGAAGATACCATCAGACAGTCCTACTCTGTCAGTGTTGTAGCACTGTTTGAAGATACCATCAGACAGTCCTACTCTGTCAGTGTTGTAGCACTGTTTGAAGATACCACCAGACTACTAGCAGTCCTACTCTGTCAGTGTTGTAGCACTGTTTGAAGATACCATCAGACTACTAGCAGTCCTACTCTGTCAGTGTTGTAGCACTGTTTAGCACTGTTTGAAGATACCATCAGACAGTCCTACTCTGTCAGTGTTGTAGCACTGTTTGAAGATACCTCTAGCAGTCCTACTCTGAAGTGTTGTAGCACTGTTTGAAGATACCATCAGACACTAGCAGTCCTACTCTGACTGTAGCACAGTCCTTTGCAGATACCATCAGACAACTGGCAGTCCTAGCACTGTTTGAAGATACCATCAGACAGTCTCTGCAGTCCCTACTCTGTCAGTGTTGTAGCACTGTTTGAAGATACCATCAGACAGTCCTACTCTGTCAGTGTTGTAGCACTGTTTGAAGATACCATCAGACAGTCCTACTCTGTCAGTGTTGTAGCACTGTTTGAAGATACCAACAGTCCTACTCTGTCAGTGTTGTAGCACTGTTTGAAGATACCATCAGACAGTCCTTCTCTGTCAGTGTTGTAGCACTGTTTGAAGATACCATCAGACTACTAGCAGTCCTACTCTGTCAGTGTTGTAGCACTGTTTGAAGATACCATCAGACTACTAGCAGTCCTACTCTGTCAGTGTTGTAGCACTGTTTGAAGATACCATCAGACTACTAGCAGTTCTACTCTGTCACTCTGTCAGTGTTGTAGCACTGTTTGAAGATACCATCAGACTACTAGCAGTCCTACTCTGTCAGTGTTGTAGCACTGTTTGAAGATACCATCAGACAGTCCTACTCTGTCAGTGTTGTAGCACTGTTTGAAGATACCATCAGACAGTCCTACTCTGTCAGTGTTGTAGCACTGTTTGAAGATACCATCAGACTACTAGCAGTCCTACAGTGTTGTAGCAGTCCTACTAGCACTACTGTCAGTGTTGTAGCACTGTTTGAAGATACCATCAGACTACTAGCAGTCCTACTCTGTCAGTGTTGTAGCACTGTTTGAAGATACCATCAGACTACTAGCAGTCCTACTCTGTCAGTGTTGTAGCACTGTTTGAAGATACCATCAGACAGTCCTACTCTGTCAGTGTTGTAGCACTGTTTGAAGATACCATCAGACTACTAGCAGTCCTACTCTGTCAGTGTTGTAGCACTGTTTGAAGATACCACTCAGACAGTCCTACTCTGTCAGTGTTGTAGCACTATTTGAAGATACCATCAGACAGTCCTACTCTGTCAGTGTTGTAGCACTGTTTGAAGATACCTTTAGACTACTAGCAGTCCTACTCTGTCAGTGTTGTAGCACTGTTTGAAGATACCACCAGACAGTCCTTCTCTGTCAGTGTTGTAGCACTGTTTGAAGATACCATCAGACTACTAACAGTCCTACTCTGTCAGTGTTGTAGCACTGTTTGAAGATACCATCAGACAGTCCTACTCTGTCAGTGTTGTAGCACTGTTTGAAGATACCACCAGACAGTCCTCTGTCAGTGTTGTAGCACTGTTTGAAGATACCATCAGACAGTCCTACTCTGTCAGTGTTGTAGCACTGTTTGAAGATACCACCAGACTACTAGCAGTCCTACTCTGTTAGGACTACAGCTGTAGAATGTACAAAAGCCTTCATGTTCAATGTTATTTCATAAATTATACAACACACTTTTGTAAATTGAGGCAATTTTTGTAGTAAATACATCTTAAAGAAACATGGTTTGTTGTGTCCTTATGGTGTGAAAAGTTTCACAGTTTGACATGAGAGTTAGAGTTACTACATCAACGGTAATTGTTCAACTCGTATTAGACTGTATTGGACTGGTGGTTGATCTGTCATTACACACTAGCTCAGTTGTTTTTCACAGGTGTAAATATCCATGAATCAGGTGTCTTACAATGAAAACTGCACTTGCTAAGTATTCAGCTGTATGTGTATGGGTGGTCTTACATGAAGCAAGAACATTTGTTCTTCTGTTCCCGAGTATATCTTAGATAATAACCTTGTCTTTTATTTTCATCTAACGTCGACCTCTTTGTTTTAGTAAGTAACTTATCATAAGACATCCTAAGAGATATTGGCTGTAATTTAATTCCTTTGAATACCTTACCTCTATTTCATCACAGGCATAAATTGATGTTTGGCTGTCAATCACACTATAAATGTTATCAGACATTTTCAACAGACCTTCTCTTTACGGCCAACATATCTCAGTAGTTGTGAGGGACGCAACTGCTCATGCGCAAAGTGCAAATCATCTCTTCTTCCTGTGTGTCCAGATGTCAAGTAGCAAAGTTTTTGCTGATCATTTCAACCTCTGGTTCTGAGTTCATGTTGTTACTTCATCATACAAGAACAACTACAGGGCTAGATTGAGGGAGTATGATGGGACTCTGTATGGGATGTGGCATTGATCACATTTTGAAAATCTGTACAAAGCATGGGGGAAAATCCACAAGACATTTAGAATGACAAGATCAGTGAAAAGGCCAAACCTACTACGCTTGAAAGTCGGACAAAAGACAGTGACACTCTGGTGTGCACGCATCCACTCTGAGCTGAGAGGGCGGATCTTGATGCCCGTCCCATCTCTGTAATTAAGGTGCAAGCATACATTTGAAGTCATTGGACCACTGATGTGTGCCTGAGCTTGTTGGGGATGGCCTCTCAAGGATAATTAACCATGTTTACTACCTGTGACACATGAGAGTTCTCACATGTAGAACTCTATGTCACAACATACAGATGACACTAATCAACCTTTAAACCAAAACACAATAGAAAGGTAGTTAACAAAACGACATGAGTCTTGCAGATTTTGCCATACAATAGAGATGATATACACACAAATTGTGATTCACCTGCATTCACTGGTATCACTGACTGACTGAGTTTGGTTTAACGCCGCTTTTAGCAATGTTCCAGCAACATCACGGCGGGGGACACCAGATATGGGCTTCACACATTGTGCCCATGTGGGGATTCGAACCCGGGTCTTCGGCGTGACGAGCCAACGCTTTAGTCATTAGGCTACCCCACCGCCCCTCACTGGTATCACCTAGATAGAATAGAATAGAATAATGCCTTTTCAGGAATTTGTGTTACATCAGCAGAGCTACTGACACATTAGAGAGATACCAAACATATTTACATAAATTCTTTGATTTAGGTATCTTCACATTTGTTTAAGAGAGATATGGTACTTGGAATAAAGGATGTACAGGTTCTCTTAGTTTTCACAATTGGAAATTTTTAAAGTTATCCTATCTCACGGTATGCACCTCTCCTCTTCTTCTACGACCATGTGTGGAAACGTGCTGTAGGCTAAGTTGAATCAAATCTTGCTGGCCTCTGACCCGCCCTGACCTCTGCCCCTACTCCGACATCAGCACCTGTCAATCATCTCCGTAAGCGTGGAGCTTGCTCACATGATCATGTGACTACCTGTGCCTGTCATTCTCTTTCTTGTCGCTACGTCGTGTGGACGTGTGTTGTTCTCTCAGTTAGACATTATTTGATTGTCGAGATGGGAAATAAATGGAATCAAAGTTCTACTAAGAAATGCAGACACTGTGATCAGTGCAACAGCAACATTTCCGCTGCTGATCCACACGCTTTGTCTGTGGATTGTATAGGCTGTTGTAGTTGGTCACATCGGTGTTCTGTTTGTTCACGCTTCAATGATGATGTTTTTTCTGAATATCGACGGGTCGCATCTAGACGTAGACTTTTTAGAGGTGGCATCAAGACTCCTACTTGAGCGAGTATCTCCGTCGTCTCTTTCGTCATCAAACGTCTAGTCCCGTCTCCAGACAAGTTTTATCTGCTCCGAGAGTGGTACCTAGTGCTAACAACCTCTGTAGCACAGTCTCGGCCTTTTTACCTTGGCAGGTGGTGGTTTCCAGTGCGCCGCTTTGGTTGAGTGCTCCACCCCCCTCTGCTATGGTGGGTTCGATTGGTGAAAGCATTCACTCTCATGTGGCGAGTGCAGTCAGTTCGGCGCTTTCAACCACAGGGATCAGTTCGGCGCTTCAACCTATGCGCCGCTTGCTTCCAATGCGGCGTTTTGTTCCAGTTCGGCGCTCTCATATCTTTCTGTGGTGACATCAGCCATGACGGTAGCATCCAGTGTGGCGCTTTCAACACCTTTCCCGTACCTTGCAGGCGCATTCGATTGGATCAACACTTCAGCCCAGAGTGCCTTTTCGATTGGATCGGCGCTTTGGGCCAGTGTTCTGTTTTCGATTGGGGCAACGATTCAACTTAGTGAACTGTTGTTTGGTTGGAACACCTTTCAGTCCAGTACACCTTTTCTGTATGGTACGACGTTTAAGACGAATGCACCGGTCCTGATTAACTCAGCGCTTTAGAACCTGATCACTTGACACAACTGGATCACAGTACCGAACCAGATCACCTAATCGATCCTGATCGCTGCACCATACCAGATCGCTGCTCAAACAGTATTCGCCGATCCGACAGTGTTTGCTGGACTGTCAGCTTTCGCCGAATCATCTGGTTCCCTCTATGCGCATACTGTCATCATGGTTTGTTTAGTAGTTCGCACACTACGGTACCTACAGTGACTTTGTCTACTGCAGTGCTACTTCAACACTTTTTCCAACTTCGGCGTTGATACCTCATTTCTACAGTTTTTACCAGTGCTCAGCTTGGCTTCGGGGTTACGCTTCCTGCTTCTACGGTGTTTGTGAACAGACAGAGCATTCACACCAGTACGCCGCTCTCTTATGTATCAACGCTTCCATCCAGTGCGCCTCTCTCTTATGTATCAAGGGGCGGTGGGGTAGCCTAGTGGTTGAGGCGTTGGCTCGTCACGCCGAAGACCCGGGTTCGAATCCCCACATGGGTACAATGTGTGAAGCCCATTTCTGGTGTCCCCCACCGTGGTGTTGCTGGGATGTTGCTAAAAGCGGCGTAAAACCAAAGTCACTCACTCCTATGTATCAACGCTTCCATCCAGTGCGACACTTACTTAGGTATCAACGCTTCCATCCAGAGCACCGCTTTACTCCAAGCGCCGCTCTCTTCTGTATCAACGCTTTCATCCAGTACGGCGCTTCCAGTTAGTGCATCGTTTCGGTTGGTTGCACAGAAGTAGAAGTTATGTCAGTAGCGCAGGCCTCTACATTACGGCGGTGATTGATGATCTCGGATTCCCCCGTCATCTACCATCCGATCTTCACCTTTCATGAATGATTCGATTCATCGAATCTATCTACCCTTCGACGTAGATATCAGCTCTACAACCACCCGGTTTGACATATTTATCCAGACACTTGACGATGATGTGAAAGGAAGGGTGCTGAGGCTTGCGAAACAGACCACGATTACACCCAGTGATACACCACACAGCTGCTACGAGTAGTCTGTTATATAGTAACAAGACTCGGTGAAGCGTTGTACAATATTCCTGCATATCAAGCTGGTCTATTTATGTACAGTTTCTGCGTGTGGTACCAGCAGTGATGTTTGGTCAAGTAGCTAGCGTCACTTTACCCAGATTTTATGGGTTGGGACTCGCCTGGTTGATTGACATCCGTGTTGTCCAGGTTTTTGTCGTTATTGAATTGTCGGTAGCATTTGCAATGGCGGACTACTGTTTGTTTACTGGAGACTTTTGATGATAAATCGATTAGGAAGTACCTGACAGACTTGTCTTGGTCCCACGAAGCGGATACCTATCCCAGCCTTTAACTGCCAGTGATGATGAACGGTGCCATTCCCGGTAGGAGTGATTATGTCGAGTTTGTCAGTCATCCGGGAGATACAGTTTACCGAGGGTGCCAGACGGAATCGCCGAGACGCTTTCACTTTGGCTGGGTTTACTCGTTTTTTTAGCTGAAGGCCTCAGTTCAGAGGTCACTGCAGCTTTGTCCGGACTGTTACTATCTTCGCCTCTTTATCGAACGTGTCTGGAGTCATTGGTCTTTTTTCACCTCTGCCATTCCATCAACTTTACCAATGTTCCGGTAGACTGACGACCCCATGCATCGTATCTACTAACTTTCTCACTCCATCTGGCGGACCAACACTTCATTTGGCGAACTATACGTTCCTACTATCACTGTTTATATGGCCTTCATCACTCTGTGTACAATGTGTACGTTCCTGACATCTCCATGCCACGAACCTCCTACATTCAGCACTTCTTCAGTGCTGTCATGGTAGCTTGGCTACTCGAATGTATCCTATCTCAGATACAGATGCTGTTCTACGCTCCACAATAGACACTCTCCTTCAGAAACTTGCGATCGAGCCCTGGGCCTGGCTCCGACCGACCTGGGGTTCTATTTGCCAATCTTTCTGGTGCCAAAGAAAGATTCGGACAAGTTGAGACTAATTTTCAATATGAAGGTTTTCCATACAATGTTTCTACAACCTCCGCCTCACTTTCATATGGTGTCGGCGGCTCTTCTCAACAATCATCAAGCCGGGGAGACTACATGGTCAGTCTCGATCTCCAGGATGAGTACCTTCACATCCCGATTTTTCCGGCTCTTCGCAAGTTCATTCAGTTTGTCTTCGAGGGCACCCACTATCAGTTGCGTGTCCTCCCGTTTGGAATTTCTTCGACCCCGTGGCTGTTCACACGGGTATCGAAGCCTATCACCAATAGTTTCCTTCACCGCAAGGGGATAGTGTTCGAAGCTTACATCGACGACTGCATTCAGGTGCATGACGATCATGCCCTTCTGCTTCGTCACATGCAGTTTGCGATACAGCTTCTTCACCAATTAGGCTGGTTAATCAATCTGCAGAAATCAGAACTAGCCCCTACGCGCGCTGTCTTCAATTCATTGGAGCAGTGTTTGTCACAGAGGCCAACAAACTCTTTGTCCCGAGAGATCGTTTCTGCAAGATTCAGCAGTTGGTTTCTCTGGCACTGGCACAACCCATGACGCTTCGTCAGTGGCAGGAGCTCCTGGTCCTCTTGACGTCGGTTCAGGCGTTGACCCTCAGGGGTCAACTACAACTTCGTCCTTGCAGTTTTTTCTAGCACCTTACATCAGAGTGGGAGATCCCATTGCCTTGATCACTCTACCTCTGCAGCTCCATACCCATCTCCTGTGGTGGATGGAAGCATTGAATGTTTGCGACCAAGTTTGTTTAGGGCCGTTTGTTCCGTCTCACCACCTGTATGTGGACGCGTCTCTACACGGGTGGGGAGCTCATCTTCTCAATCAACTAGTGGCGGGGCGGTGGTCTCCCATCGATCGTGCCTGTCACATCAAAGTTCTGGAGTTCAGGGCGGTGATGCTTGCAATCAGTCACTGGCAGGTTGTCCTACGAGCAACTTCCCTCATGATCCGGTCAGACAATGCAGTGGTGGCTTGGCATATCAACAGGATGGGGTCCACGGGGTCTACTCAACTGCTGCAGTGGACCCAACGGTTCTTCGATCTGGTGGACTCTCTCCACATCTTGGTACGAGCCACCCACATTCCGGGGGTGTAGAATGTCATCGCAGATTCTCTGTCCCGACCGAGTCGTCCCTCTCCAACGGAATGGAAATTGCATCCTCAGGTGTTCCAGACGTTTTGCCTTCCGTTTACGACTCTGACAGTGGATCTCTTCGCCACTCGATTCAACCATCAGCTGCCTCTGTTTGTGTCACCGATTCCGGATCCTCTGGCTTGGGACCTCGATGCTCTAGCCATTCTGTGGGAGGACCTGAACGCTTACGCGTTTCCACCAGTGGCCCTTCTTCCTCGCGTATTAGTGAAGCTGCGCGCAACTCAGAGGATGACTCTGCCTTTGGTCGCGCCCTATTGGCTGGCCAGAAGCTGGTTCGTAAACCTTCAAGACCTAGCCGAACGAGATCCCATGCCACTTCCCGTTCGGCCCGATCTACTGGTACATCCGCACTCTGACCAGCTACATTGGTCCCCAATGACGCTCCATCTGCACGTTTGGCGCATCTACATCGGTCGTTAACGGCTAAAGGCTATTCTAAGCGTGTGGCTACTGCCATTACTACAGCGCAAATGGAAGAATTTCGAAGCGTATTGCAGGAAGAGGGGCGTCTCATCCCCCACTACGGCGTCCCCGCAGATGGTGGCAGAGTACCTTCAGCATCTCCGAACCTCCAGAAAACTCAAAGGTTCTATACTATCTACCTATCTGGCGGCTCTTAACATTGTTATTGCAGCGGCCTCAGGTGTGAAGATGTCCACTGTCCCTGAACTCCAGTCTCTCCTCCGGTCTTACAAACTGGCTGACCAATCTTGGAAGTTCCGGCCTCCAGCTTGGGATCTTTCCGTTGTACTTGCTCATCTCACGTCAGCTGATTATGAACCTTTGGAGGAGAAAGATTTCGAACATGTCTCCTTTAAGACCTTCTTTCTATTGGCCTTGGCTACGGCTGCTCGTATTTCTGAGTTGCATGCTCTTGATGTTTCTCGGATACGGTTTGAAAGGTCTAGACATGCGAAAGTTTTCCTTGGTTTGCGGTGGGATTTTCTCGCCAAGAATCAGTTACCAGGACAGCCGGATTGCACATTCACCATTCCGCCGTTGTCCACTATCTTGGGCCCAGATGACACTGAGGATCTGTCCTTATGCCCGGTGCTTGCATTCAGGATTTACCTAGCTGCCTCACAGGATCGCCGCAGACTGCGTAAGAGTTTATCATTCCATTGTCTACTGCCTCCACCTCGGAAGTCTCCCGTACTACCTTGGCGTTTTGGATGCGAACTACGATCCTGCGTGCTTATGCATTTGCTGACCTACCTCCACCGTTGACGGCGAAGCCTCATGAGACTCGAGCGCTTGCCTCCACTATGGCTCTTCACAGAAATTGTTCCCTGCAGTCCATCATGGAGGGCTGTTTTTGGCGATCAGATATGACGGTGTTTGCTTCACACTACCTGAGGGACCTCTCGGTTACAGACGTGGAAGGTCTCCATCAATTTGGCCCCCTGGTCCTGGCGCAGCAATTGTCATCGGCCCGTGTTCGCAGATAAAGCAATCCTTCCTTGGTCGGTTTTGCTCTGTACCTAATATAAGATATCGATGTAATCCATATCTTGGTACTTTTTTCTCTTGGGCTTAGATCATTCTCACCTATGGGAATAGGGCGTGTCTGCACTGTCATAAGTTGTGACTTGATAGACTGTGAGGCCAGTTTTGTGCTACATGCAGAGATGATCGACACTCCGCTTACTCTCTGAGCATTTACGTCAGTGAGGTGTTGATTTCCGATTACCTACATGGTTTTCGAAGCGTTCTGCTCCTGAGTCCTTTCTCACCTTTGGTAAGTTAGGGAGATTGGTACTGAACGTTAAACTAGTTGAGCATCCGACTATTCCCTCTTTCACCGCCTTCCAGCGGGTGTCTGTGGGGGGGTAGTTTCCTAGCAGGGACTGGCCAGATTAAGGTCCTCGACTTTAATTCACTGGGGTCACCTGATAAATCGCGGGGCGGCGGGGCCTACTTGCCAAACTGCGTCCTTTTGCTTGTCAAAAGTTTTTGTGCTGTGTAAGCCAAGGGGTTACGTGAAGAAACCAATCTCAAGTTGGAGTTTGCATATTGGGAGTTGGTGCTTTCTCCTGGCCTCCTTGGGTTATGCGCATTTCCTGGTGGTAGTAAGGGGGTAATCTGCGACCCGCCTACCAGCCGTGGGGATTGTGCATACCGTGAGATAGGATAAGTTTAAAAATTTGAAAATTTTATTATAAATTGTATATTTATATACTTATCCTATCTCACGCGATAGGATCCACCCGACCTGCCCCACATCACAGATTACTGGAAGCTCCAAGACCCGAATGACAGGCACAGGTAGTCACATGATCATCTGAGTGAGGTACACGCTTACGGAGATGATTGACAGGTGCTGATGTCGGAGTGGGGGCAGAGGTCAGGGCGGGTCAGAGGCCAGCAAGATTTGATTCAACTTAGCCTACAGCACGTTTCCACACATGGTCGTAGAAGAAGAGGAGAGGTGCATACCGTGAGATAGGATAAGTATATAAATATACAATTTATAATAAAATTTTCAACTTTGTAGCGGCGGCCTGAAGGGAGGAGGTTGTATTCCGAATTTAAGTAGTGAGTACGGTCAGATATGATTTTGACAGCTTGATTCACGATTTGCCGCTCATATATTGATGATAAACATTCAAATCTCACTTTAGCGATTTTACTTGCAGTGTTAACAATTTTGTCTTTTTTAGATTTGAGATGTACTGAGAGAGACCCGTACCAACAATGGAAGGAAAATGTTAAAATACTCTGAATAAATGCTATATAAAAGATGACATCACAGATGGGTTAACATTAAAAGATCTCAGTTTACGTATGAGATGAAGACGTTGTTGACACTTTTTGTGTCTCATAGAGACATGAGATAGGTCTCATCATGACTCAAGTCATTTAGTTAGAATTCATGCAGATGCTATAAGACCAATTAGGCGTGCACCTTCACGTTCCATGACATGTAGCCAAGCGATTAAAGGCCGGGGGGCAAACCTAAAAAACCCATGGGTTTCCAATTTGTCTCCCATTGGCTACTCCTCAGCAGTGTAGATGTTATCTGCCCAAGAGTGATAGGACTGTAACGGCTATGGGTGCCTGGCACGAGCCTGGCGATGGCAAAGGTTTACATTGGAATTTACTACTAGAATAGACATGTGCCTTATAGCAGCGTTTGAAATAAGGCCCGTCCTACAGCCCGAGACGGGCTAGATTTTTTAACGGACGGACTAAATTTACAGCTAGCCAGTACGATGGTCTGGTAAAGATTTTAGATGTTCCATACATCTGAGTAAATTCACCATATCTTGGTGCCTGGTCTGGTTAAATCCATTGTGGACTGGTAACATTTTGAAATTACCAGCCTTGATATCTGGCTGGGTTTTTGGCTTATTTCATACACTGCTTATAATAAATGTCTCAAGAACCCTTTCCCTACGTGATGACTAAAGAGATTATTATGATTAGCATATATGAAATTTCAAATTTGCTTTTTTCTGATAATAAAATCTTCAACATGGTGATGCACAGCATCGGGTCAGGGGAGTGGGGAGGGGGTTATTTTCACAGCCTGCCTGAAATATGAAACCCAGAATGAAACCAACTCACAGGCTTGTTTGTATGGAAACGCACATCCTCAGGCCACCTGACTGACACAGTGAGAAATTCAAATTTTGATTTGAAAAAGAAAAGATATTTTCAAAATATATGTTTTGTAGGCTGTCTGCATACATACATTTTATAGTGAGCCTTCACAACATACTTCTTTACACTATGGCTTAATTTCATCATGAACCGGTAAGTCAGTTTTGTTATATTTCATGGAATGTCATTGAATACTGCATTGCCTTGCATCGAAAGACTGCTTTAACAAGGCAAGGAGGTCACACCCCATCTGTGTATAGGTTTGAACCCCAGCCTTTAAGCTCAGAGGAAGTTGCGTCATCAACCAATAATCAGTAGGATGCACAAGAGATCAGTGGAATACCAACCTCAACACCTGACTCCTACGAGAAAATGCGGTTCTTTGAGATGGGGATTCATTTCATGGCTAAACTTGTAAAGTAACAGACACGAGCAGTCATCCCTACAACGTTGCAGAGGAAGAAGCTCACAAAGGTGGCCCCAATTGAAGTGAAGCTCAACCAGTTCTGCACTCATCCTGCGATCCTGTTGACTCAGCTCTTCATTCAATATAACAACACCAGTCCTGGATCTAGTCGGAGGTCGTTTTAGCCTATATGCCAAAAATTGGAAGCAGTACACAGAGAACTCCTGCGTGCATGAGGTTGTGTAGAGAGGGTACAAGTTGCATGACACTCCACTACTCAACCAGCATTAAGTAAAATGTCCCAATGTAGGGTCATGTCTTGACTGAAAGACGCCCATCACAGCTCTCAGCTGCCTAGTGCCAGACCTACTAGCCCCAAGGGACCGTTCACGTATGCATTTCCCTTTGAATTTCGTGATAATACTAATAGCTCAGGCATGACCCAACAGGACATGGTTTCCGAGAATATTATCCCTATTAATAAACAAACCGGAGCCTTGAGATCTGTTGAGCCAGCCTAGATCCGCAATATGCCAACAAATTGGCAGGACTGGGGCAAACAAAGTTGTTGTTTTTTAATTGCCTCAAATCAATCATAGGCACTTGGTCGTCTAGGCCACAGGCAATATGTGTTACAAGTATTGAGACAAAGTGTGAAGATTTCCAGGATAAACTCAATCACAGTGAACTTACTTTTCAAACAAGCTGCCGTGCACTCATATCTTTGGTTAACATGGTGATCATGGATCACTTGGGTATAAGTATAATGTCAGGTTTCTCCATGATAGCCTCGGGTGTATCATCATAGACCTCCAGTACTGGCAGCGAAGAGGCAACCCTAGGGTCTTGTGTTGAATCATAATTGTCTGTATGCCTCCCTGCAGAGAGGAGACAACCCTAGGGTATTGTCTTGAATCATAATTGTCTGTATGCCTCCCTGCAGAGAGGAGACAACCCTAGGGTCTTGTGTTGATTCATAATTGTCTGTATTCATCCCTGCAGAGAGGAGACAACCCTAGGGTCTTGTGTTGATTCATAATTGTCTGTATTCATCCCTGCAGAGAGGAGACAACCCTAGGGTCTTGTGTTGAATCATAATTGTCTGTATTCATCCCTGCAGAGAGGAGACAACCCTAGGGTCTTGTGTTGAATCATAATTGTCTGTATGCCTCCCTGCAGAGAGGAGACAACTCAAGGGTATTGTCTTGAATCATAATTGTCTGTATGCCTCCCTGCAGAGAGGAGACAACCCTAGGGTCTTGTGTTGATTCATAATTGTCTGTATTCATCCCTGCAGAGAGGAGACAACCCTAGGGTCTTGTGTTGATTCATAATTGTCTGTATTCATCCCTGCAGAGAGGAGACAACCCTAGGGTCTTGTGTTGATTCATAATTGTCTGTATTCATCCCTGCAGAGAGGAGACAACCCTAGGGTCTTGTGTTGATTCATAATTGTCTGTATTCATCCCTGCAGAGAGGAGACAACCCTAGGGTCTTGTCTTGAATCATAATTGTCTGTATGCCTCCCTGCAGAGAGGAGACAACCCTAGGGTCTTGTCTTGATATCTTATGTATACCTCCCTGCAGTGATTGTCATAACCAATGGATATATGACACTTTATTACTGATATCTTCTGTTGTATAGACTTTGGGCTGTATTTGTATTACCTTTGTGTGTAGAGAAGAACGGAAAATAATTCTGGTGTATATTGACTTTAGGGTTACCGATTTGAGATGTACCTTTCGCTCAACTAACATGCAGTAGCCTCACAGCGATGGCAGTCATTGTTTTAAACAAATTCCCAACTAAAATACGACTTATACATCACAAGAAAACATAGGCCAATATTTGTGAATATTTGGGCTTTAATTACCGACAAAAGTGGTCACATTATGTACACAATCCTAAGTGAATATAATATTTATATACAAAAATAAATAGTAGGTACACTGCTCTTGATTACATCAGTCTTATCACTACACACAGAAAGCAGAGGGTATAGCTCTAGCGTGGGACTACTTCATATGATTTTGTCATGACAACATGGCATTTGCTTGTCCGTCTCCATGGGAACAAATATATACACCATCACTACAGGTACGTGTTTATACCTATACCACCTATGCATTTCAGGTTTCTGTCAGTGCTCTTACATGAAATCGTTCACTGGTATGATAACCAACTGCCCTTGATCCTCCTTATCTCCACATGAAACGTGCTAAACTCCAACATGGTGGAGACACATAACTTATGAATCAGGAAATACGTCGTCAGTCGCGAGGATTCGATAGAAAAATACCCTCAAGCAGCATTCAGAGTCAATAGACAACTAGAGCTGTTGTCTGAAGAGTCATCATCTGCAGAATGTCCTCTGTTGAAGAAGCTAGTAAGCAATACCAAGAATTAAATACTCAACCTTTGTAGTATACCACATATAAATGTATATAAAATTTGAGGAGACTATTCATAGAAACATGAATGGATGACAAAATGAGGACACAGATGACGAAATAACCCATCTGAATGGATTCCTGGTTGTCTTAGAGCAAGTCTTGGAATAATGACATTGCATGTGAGTGAGTCATGCGAGCGAGTTATACAATGCTTTGCACAATAGCTGTCAGCCACTTTTGTCCCCTGAAGGTGATTGGCCAGTATGATTGAAGCAGATACATGTATTTGATTTACCAACTTGCTTGAAAGGAGGTAAAGCTGCTCTTCAATTGTTTCAACATAATTTCAATGACATATAAAATATAACAATAACAGATTTAAAGGCATTGCAGTGCATTGAGAAAAAAACACGCAACATTCAACAATTTGAAAAAGTGGTCAGTAAAATATGTTGTTGTATGGAGGCTGTAATACTGCTGGGTCCCAGGGAGCTGCCATTGTGGAGATGTGCCAGTATCATGGTATCATACGACTAGATTGCAGACACGCATATACGTTGTTTTGGTTTTGTGATTGGGCATTTAAATAATCTTTGGAATGGAGAAAAGGTGTAGTTCAGGTGTTATGTACACTGGAAATTTTGTTTTTAAGTTAACATTTTAGTCTCCCCATCATTACAAATATGTGTAACTAGAGAACACACCATTATGGCCACTGATACCCAATATTATAAAATTATGGAGAGACAACATAAGTTTTTAATCGAAATTTGACAAAACACCTGCTACAACAGATGAAGGTAATTAATATACTGATATGAAACATGTACATTTTGTGTTTGAATGGGGTTGAATTTGATAGTTTGTATGTTTTTCACCACAAGGGTTTTACCAAGAATAAGTACCAGAAGACTGTCCAGGACTGTGTTGTCATGGTCATACAATATAAGTGTTTTGTAGAATGTCCCCATAATGTTTCAGTTCCTTAGTTTCAAATTGATGTTCTGCTAACATCATTACCATGGGTTTGCTTAGAACATTCTGAATATGGTGCTGGGGGTTCTGCTCTTGTTTAAGCACCACATACATTGTTCCCTCATCGTCATGGAAACAGAACTTGGTGGAGAGATTGTTGTGACATCGCTGTAGTATACTCCAAGTTTACATGCCTTACAGGTATTCAGGAAATTGTCCATCACACCTGTGCAGAAGAAAACACGGAACATCCTTTGCTGTCCAGGGAATATACAGATGAAGATAGAACTAAGGAATCTGTGACATTGTATCAAAATATGCCGGCCATCAATACTGACATTCTTGTTGGTGACAATTTTCCAATATAGTTAGACAATCTGTTGATTTCCCAAATGGAAGAGTGTTTCGATTGCTGATGTCTGGCGTTTAGGTTTGGTTGTGTTGTACGTTCGACATGTGTGGCAGCACCTCTGTCGGAAGTCTCGCACACGGCACATCTTCAACATGCCAACAATGCTGCAGTACCTGGACATGTCCCGGCAACCTGCAAGTAGGGGGAAGGTCATCAATACATTGTAGGTGTACCACCAAGCCACTGGATGAAGAGACCAAATGTTTTTAGATCCACACTATTTTGCTTAATATTTTGCTGTTGTGAAGAAAATTATTGAATATGTACAACAAGATTATCCTGAACCATGCATTTCCCAATATTAAAGAGGGCTACATTTTGTTTGGTGGAACAGTCACAGATCATAGTTGTGAAATATTTTGTACTCTCAGTTTCCTGTACTTTCCATTTCCTTAAGGTGCAGTCTGTCAAAACACTGTATTGATTATTTTGAAATGTGTTCAGTGACTATCAACCAGAACTTACTGCTCTGACACTGTCTTGGTGCACATGGTTTCTTCACCGAGGGTCGAGGTTTCCTCTTGCATGTTGACCAGGCCGGATCTCGTGTCTTCCTCCACACACATGTCAGCATCCGAGTCTTGAAACCCTCCAGGGCCACACGGATGTGATAAGAAGGGCTGATGTCAGAAGGGCCGACACTGAACATACGGATGTGATAAGAAGGGCTGATAGTAAACATACGGATGTGATCAGAAGGGCCGACACTAAACATACGGATGTGATAAGAAGGGCTGATAGTAAACATACGGATGTGATCAGAAGGGCCGACACTGAACATACGGATGTGATAAGAAGGGCTGATAGTAAACATACGGATGTGATCAGAAGGGCCGACACTAAACATACGGATGTGATAAGAAGGGCTGATAGTAAACATACGGATGTGATCAGAAGGGCCGACACTGAACATACGGATGTGATCAGAAGGGCCGACACTGAACATACGGATGTGATAAGAAGGGCTGATAGTAAACATACGGATGTGATCAGAAGGGCCGACACTGAACATACGGATGTGATAAGAAGGGCTGATAGTAAACATACGGATGTGATCAGAAGGGCTGACACTAAACTAATATGGATAGACACATAATACTAATATGGATTTGAACTGAACTGGTCCTAAACCAGAAATGGGATCGACACACTACAATTATTGTGCATACAGCAACAAATTAACGATGAGCAGCACAGTAGCTGTTTGAGAATGACAGTACAACAGCTGGTGGGCGGACGACTCTCACCTCACTCCATGCAGATGTTAGCCACAAGGACATACAGTCCAGCTTGACACACTCCTGCTTGTGTTCAGGCTTGTCTTCTGCCCGACACACCTCCAGCTGAGCTACAGTCCCGTTGCTGTATACACAGTCCACAGCTCGCTTCCTCTGAGCAAACCCATCTCGAACACAGCTGTTGATTGAACACTGTAAGGAATGGAACTTTACAATGGAAGACAAAAGACTTACTACAAGTGAGGAGTGAGTGAGTATGGTTTTATGCCGATTATATATATTCCAGCAATATCATGGCTGGGGACACCAAAAATGGGCTTCTGACACTGTACCCATCTGGGGAATCCAACATGGGTAGAAGATAAACAAGTGATAGTATGACGATCTTCTCAATATCATGAAGACTTCCGATGAAATTCACGGATGAACCATTTCATATATGCTTCAGTACATGCTATTGTAATATCATACAGACAAAGAAGGGGGGATTTGTGGGGTTAAAACACACCTATAGTTTACACACATGTCGGAATCTGTGTTTTAACATTGACTACAGAACTTGCCTACTTATTGTATGAATATTAGACTCTTCTGTCAATATCATAGTGCTCATTAAACATGCCACTGTACTCTGCTGATTAACACCGGTTTTACCTTGGACCACTTTGCAGTTTTCCAGAGTGGACAATCAGCTTGCAGGGAACATTTCCTCACTGTCTCTGGTTTGGCCGATCCCCATTTTATACACTCTCTGTCTGGTAAGATCTTCACATATTTGTACGTGACTCTAGCACACATGACGTCACGACGCTGGTTTCCAGAGCCGCATGTCACAGAGCATGGTGACCACTCCCCGGTAGTGAACACAAGCTTTTTGGATATATTCAACTGAGGATCGCTCACTAAACCATTGTCAGTAATGCGAGCTGCAGATACAATGTCTGATTCTGGCTTCAGAACTAAATTCTGTAGCTTTGCCTTCTCCCCTAAATATTTCTTCATTGCCTTTGCCTTCTTCTGAGCAGCAGATTTTGTCTGGAACTCTATGATGATGTCGGCACTTTCGAGCCCAGCCATGCAAGTGTATGTGCCAGAATCAGTACTTGGATTGGCTTTCTTAATCTTCAAGTTCCCCATGAAGGTTGTTCTTACCCGTCCAGCCATAGGTATCAGCTTGAAACCTTTGCTCCAGAACAGAAGGCGCCGATGATAGTTCTTAACTGGACACCTTACAGTCACAGATTGACCTGGAAGAAGGACAAGTCGACCTCCCACAGTGACCTTGACCCGCTTTGACCTTTTAAACTGTATAAAGGTATAGTTCTCTGACTTGATGACCGGTGATGTAGATGCTCCAGGAAAGCATTCGCTCATCTGACATTCTCGAGTTGTCATTGGACGAGGACCCATGCACTCAGTGTCAGCAACCATGACCTTGTGACCCCGGAATGGAGCTTTGATGCAATACGCTCGTCGTGTCTGGATGCCTGGACCACACGTCACTGTACACTAGAGAAACAGCATCACTCCACAGTAAAATACAAGTAAAATACAACTGGTATCAGTCAAAAAGGGATATTTGAAACAGTAGTTTCATGCATCATAAAGTATGTTTCACTCATCAGCACTAGCACTAGCACTAGCACCTGCACTTAACTGTGGACATAAGCAGCTTTAAGAGCTCCCAGAAACAATATATGTACACAATACTTTCAACCCAAAGATTAGATTATTATGGGAAACAAAGGAATGAGGCTGTTATGGCTAGGAGCAACCCCAATCTATTTTGAAAACTTAACAATGTTGATGTTTCCCATAATATCCTGTACTGTTATCCTAGAGCAGTAGCTTGAGCATTTGGGTAAACACACTGACTGTGATTATGACTTTCCCAGTCATACGTGATGCCTTCACATGATGATCTTAGCATGCCTTTCACTTATGAGGAATTCCATATGAGTGCACAATTTCAAAAGCTATAGAATCACCAGGGCCTCATAGTATTGTAAATGAGTTTCTGAAAACAACAGTATATATATTGTACCAGTTTAAAGAACATTGTTAAAGTCCTCATACATCTTTTAGTCTATTTCCAGAGGAAAGGGAAAAATGCATTCTGTGTCCAATGTTATTTGCAGATTAGTTCAGGGGAGTGTCTCTCACTGGCACTTTGCAAAAAGCTTTTCACTTCTATTCTACGTGTATTTGAGAGATAACGCCATTCCTAGTGTGACAATACTATCATGTTTAGGCCAGGATATTCCACCACATATCAAATATTTACTCTCAAAAACCAAGTAGATTTTACTGCAGCTTTATTCACTTTTCACTTTCGAACAGAGGAAGGCAAGTGTAAACACATCCTCGATAATCTCCAGGGTATACGTTCCGATAAATCTCCAATATATCCAGGATGCATCTACGGCTCGAGCCGATGATTTTATTACCTCCCTTGGTTGGCTTTTCATCCAATCAGGTGTCTACGATGGGAAGTTGAGCGTACCAATCACATCTCACTTTCGCTTTTTATATGATCGAACCGATTAAACTTTGCAACACAATAATATATTGTTGCAGACGTACTCTGAAAGGGGTGGAAGGAGTTCTTGTATATATTTTTTAAAGATTTCAGACCTGTCAATTTGTCTGTATGTTTTTCCCCAAAATCAGTCACACTGCACAAACTTTCGCGGCTGCGACAGCTATTTTTGTTGACACTGGTAAGCTCGGTTGTAACGGCGGCTTATCTGATTGGCTACTGTGAGAATGCAGAGCCAGCAAAGGGGGGCAATAAAATCATCGGCTTGAGCCGTAGATGCATCCAGGCAGGGTATAGTGGAGATTTATCGGAACGTATATCCTGGAGATTATCGAGGGTGGTTTAAACAGAGTGGGATAGCTTAATAGCATCAATGTAAGTTATCACCATGTCTTCAAATGAAGGGTGGTATTTTCTGATTATTGCATCTATGGTCCAGGTTACCGCCAGGACTTTGTTTTAGGCAAAAAACATTAATATTTACTTAAATGAACTAACAGTGATGTTTGAACAAAATGGTTGTCAAGGAATACTTATAAGTTTGAGATACCACGTATATTTGGTAGAACTGGGACAGGTAGATATTTTGGACATAAGCCAATGCAAAATTGTCCGACCCGACCCCTGTACCCGTTACAGCTATATTTAGAGTTAATTTACTTATTTTCATCTGCCTGAAGGTACAAGAAAATGGCGTTTGGTCATATTTCGATCTAAATTTCACAACCCAGAAAACCAAGGATTTATATGTTACACTTTACTCTTCAAAATATATCACAAAATAACATTATTGACTATTGTGGTGTTCCTTCATGGATGAATTAAAATTGTCTAAAAGTCTACTTCAAGTCTGATTGCCTAACTATGGGCTTTAATTGGTCTGATTGAAACACCACTGCCTAAATGCACCAATCATTGACAATGTAACACAAAGCCTTATATAGAATGAGTGATTTTATCGTGCTCATTCTTTATAAAAGAAGAACGAATAAAAATGTAAGATTGGTTCATTGTTTCGTTACTATGACCCTCCCTTATGAAATTCCCATAGCTCATGTAAACTGGTGATAATCTTTTTCTACATGATATGTGTGTGTCCTCAGCAAAAGCCTACACATTCACAAACCCTTGATAATGTTGTTATGAATGAAACGTTTGCATATGTTACAATAGCATACACGAGTCCTAAGGCTATACCAATGTCTTATATGCCTGGGGTAATTTGCTGAATTGCGTGTGTGACTTCCACCCAGAAGCCGCGGAAGGTGGATGAGAATTCGGTGTTGGAAGGGAATGTCCCAGAATCACTACTTACCTCCGTCCAGTTCCCCGTCTGCCACTGTGCTGGACAGAACTGAGTGTTACAGCTCTGCTCCGAGATGGGGATGGGGTCAGCACACCGGTAGTCTGGAATAGTCTCAGTCATGTCGGTCCCAGCGTCCTGGACACACCTTACAGTACGCCGCTGGACGCCACCTCCACATTCAGCAGTGCAGGGACCGTGCTCACCAGTTAACCACCTGCAAGGTTACAAACGTATCAGTCATGGAAATGTTGATTCTACGTGCGGACTCATTCCAGTGATTTATCACACTTTATCATGTTTTTAATGATATGTAATTTGTTTAAAAGTTGCAGAGAGACGTCTACTTCTGTCATTTTGTGTATTTGTTACACAAGGAAGTGTATTATTGGCATGGCAGCCGACTATGTGTTACACAAGGAAGTGTAATTACGGGTGTGAAAGTGCATTGTGTTACACGATTAACACAAGTGAATCCATTATGGTTTTGCTTGGGACAACACGCAGCCTGAAAATAAGGTATCATAAAAGACAGTATCAAAGGAACTTTAACCAGATTGCTCTATCAATCATAATATGACCAGAAATTATTGAGAATTTAGGAATATGTTTAATTGGATTTCTAGTATAAACACCCTTGACCAGCTATCAAGTGCTTGGTTTCATTCAAGAGAGACAACTCCGTAAATCCTTTTTCATTGGTTTGTGAAGAGTTATCCCTCTTTGTTTACTTGCTAGCACTTATTATAACAAGGACATCAGATCAGCTAAAGTGATTTCAAGTAGAACAGGAATCCCTTTGTCCACTGTTGATCGTGTTTTGAAAAATATTGCAAACGGATATGGCATTGAGCACCAGGGAGGCGCAGGTAGGGCCAGAAAATTGACTGTCGGTGACAGGAGGCGGCTTGGTATTCTTGTTTCTAAAAACAAACGAAGGAGTTTAGAAAACTTAAGGCTGGATATGATTGATAGAGGAACTGTGGCTGTCTGTAAGGAGACAATTAGAACTGATGCAATGGGTTGGCAGAAAAGTCGAGGAATTCCATCACCGATATGAAACCTGAACAAAAGGAGCGAAGGTTGAACTGGTGCTTACAGCATAGAAATTTTAACTGGGACAATGTGATTTTCTCAGATGAAAGTTCTGTGTGGCTGTTTCCTAATACACTGAAATTCTGGACCAAACAAACTGAAAAACCTTTGTATCAGCGCCCAAAGTACAGTCCTAAAGTTAACGTGTGGGGTGGCATATCTGTGTTAGGGGCAACGCCCTCAGTGTATTTGAAGGGAATATGAACAGTGAGTGGTACACAGATATTCTCGAGGGACATTTACTTCCATCTGCTCACGTGTTCTATGGACATTTTTCGATTTTCCAGCAGGACACCGGCCCAAAACATCGTTCAAAGCATTCACAGGCCTGGTTTCGGATCCAAAATATGACATAATTAGATTGGCCAAGCTATAGCCCTGACCTAAATCCAATAGAAAATGTTTGGGGACTTATGAAGGAAAGTGTCAATAAGAAAAATCTGACAAATATTGCTGAAATGAAAGAAGAGGTGGTCCGATAACGGGACAGCATGGACCACGACTTTCTAACTTCTGTGATCAGTTGTATGCCCCGCCGCATTGAAGCCTGCATTGCTGCCCCTGGTGACTTGACAAAATACTAACTGTTCACCTGTCTTTGAATCTGGAGTTATGTTCTGCTAAAAAATTACAATCTTTAAATTCTCAATAATTTCTGGTTGTACTGTAGTACCCATACTCAGTTAATAACGAATTCAGAATCTACTCGTACCTGGGTGGACACGGGACGTCATTACAGCTCCTGATCTTGGTGGTTGGCTTGATCAGATGCAGACAATTGGATGTTGACACAATGGCGCCATTTTTCTCCCTGACGCACTCCAGTCTGGTTCTCTGCGTTCCTGAATTCAGTATCGAAAATGGTGTCTGGCTACAGTTTCGGTACATTTTCTGTGTGATTATAGAATCTGTTCGTCGCCTTGTATTACAAAAACTAGATATATGTGGAGAAAATATATTGAAAAATACATAGTTCTGTATTACGTACAGGATACATATTTCCGACCCTGAGTGAAATTGTGTGTCCTGATTACTATGGGTTACCCCCAACTCCATTCTTGGCTCCTTGGTAGGAAAGAGGAGAAACATGAACCTTAGCAGTTTCACAAATTTACAGTCAGTTTTAAATGAGACCTATAAAACGAATCACCATACTGTACTGGTGGAGATCACATACCTCGGAGACAGCTCTGGGTACATGTGGAGTAGTTCCCCAGCTCCCATCGGAAGGTTTCCTCGGGACTGAAGATCTCGTTAAATCCTGTGACCCCCGGAGATACCTCCTTTTCCCGACATGCTTGTAGAACACACTCCTCCTTCACAGGTGGCTTCTTGCCTGGCAGAGGTCAATTGGAAAGCGCTTGTTCACATAGGAATAGTGCGTGCATAATGTAGAACATTTCGGTTTACAAAGAACCCATCTCTTCCTTGAGACAGAACCAATAATATACTATTCAAAACAAGTAAGGGACATTCAATAAACAGGCGTCACAACTTTTGATATGTTGTTTCTTTAATGAGATGTAATAAGAACATCTGACTGAGATCTGTATAGGCTGTTGAACGCCAGATGAACGTAAATTGAACGTCAGATCACCATAGATTTTGATAGGTGATTAACTATAGCGCTCTACTGCCCCTCACCTCATTTGCCATGAAAATTCTAACTTATTAGTATCGCGTGATCCGTCAATATTCTCAAGAAAATTCCGGATTCAACAAAGATATCCTCTTTATCAAACCACCAATGTCACCATGGTTCATCCCATCCCATTCTGCCTGTAGGGCAGTGCAAGTTGGTGAGTGTGATTGGTGGATGTCAGCGGTGACGTATGTGGGCAGCATCCAGGGACACGTCCGTTTAAAATCTGCACAGGTGTTCTGCCAGTTACAGTGATCCCTCCCTACATCAATACTGAGTGATCCCCAAAACAATCGTTCTGTCTCATGTTAACAGCATGTAAACGCTCATTCCGTCCATGAAACACTCTGTTGCGAAGTCTCAAGTAAACCTTGATTCATCATGTTTGCCCAACGATTGGTCCAGCGCTGCTGTTCTTGACACCAACGACGACTTGCAGTAATGCAATGGTCCGTCAATCATGGGTCAAAATATGGACATCAGGAATGCATGTTCCATATATACAGTCGATTACGTAACCACCCGTACAGGCTCTTGATCTAAGCCTATAGTAACCAAATGTACAGACTGCTGTTCTAAGCCTACAGTTACCACCTGTACAAACTGTTGATATAAGCCTATAGTAACCACCTGTACAAACTGTTGATCTAAGCCTGTAGTAACCATCTGTACAGACTGTTGATCTAAGCCTATAGTAACCACCTGTACTGACTGTTGATCTAAGCCTGTAGTAACCACCTGTACAGACTGTTGATCTAAGCATATAGTAACCACCTGTACAGACTGTTGATCTAAGCATATAGTAACCACCTGTACAGACTGTTGATCTAAGCATATAGTAACCACCTGTACAGACTGTTGATCTAAGCATATAGTAACCACCTGTACAGACTGTTGATCTAAGCCTATAGTAACCACCTGTACAGACTGTTGATCTAAGCCTATAGTAACCACCTGTACAAACTGTTGATCTAAGCCTATAGTAACCACCTGTACAGACTGTTGATCTAAGCCTATAGTAACCACCTGTACAGACTGTTGATCTAAGCATATAGTAACCACCTGTACAAACTGTTGATCTAAGCTTGTAGTAACCACCTGTACAGACTGTTGATCTAAGCATATAGTAACCAAATGTACAGACTGTTCATCTAAGTCTATAGGAACCACCTATACAGACTGTTGATCTAAGCCTATAGTAACCGCCGGATAGGCTGTTGATCTAAGCCTATAGTAACCGCTGGATAGGCTGTTGATCTAAGCATATAGTAACCACCTGTACAGACTGTTGATCTAAGCATATAGTAACCACCTGTACAGACTGTTGATCTAAGCTCATAGTAACCACCTGTACAGACTGTTGATCTAAGCCTATAGTAACCACCTGTACAGACTGTTGATCTAAGCCTATAGTAACCACCTGTACAGACTGTTGATCTAAGCATATAGTAACCACCTGTACAGACTGTTGATCTAAGCCTATAGTAACCACCTGTACAGACTGTTGATCTAAGCCTATAGTAACCACCTGTACAGACTGTTGATCACAGACTGTTGATCTAAGAATATAGTAACCAACTGTTGATCACCTGTACAGACTGTTGATCTAAGCATATAGTAACCACCTGTACAAACTGTTGATCTAAGCATATAGTAACCACCTGTACAGACTGTTGATCTAAGCCTATAGTAACCACCTGTACAGACTGTTGATCTAAGCATATAGTAACCACCTGTACAGACTGTTGATCTAAGCCTATAGTAACCACCTGTACAAACTGTTGATCTAAGCCTATAGTAACCACCTGTACAGACTGTTGATCTAAGCCTATAGTAACCACCTGTACAGACTGTTGATCTAAGCCTATAGTAACCACCGGATAGGCTGTTGATTTAAGCATATAGTAACCACCTGTACAGACTGTTGATCTAAGCATATAGTAACCACCTGTACAGACTGTTGATCTAAGCCTATAGTAACCACCTGTACAGACTGTTGATCCTATAGTAACCAAGCCTATAGTAACCACCTGTACAGACTGTTGATCTAAGCCTATAGTAACCACCTGTACAGACTGTTGATCTAAGCCTATAGTAACCGCCGGATAGGCTGTTGATTTAAGCATATAGTAACCACCTGTACAGACTGTTGATCTAAGCCTATAGTAACCACCTGTACAGACTGTTGATCTAAGCCTATAGTAACCACCTGTACAGACTGTTGATCTAAGCCTATAGTAATCACCTGTACAGACTGTTGATCTAAGCCTATAGTAACCACGTGTACCGGATAGGCTGTTGATCTAAGCATATAGTAACCACCTGTACAGACTGTTGATCTAAGCATATAGTAACCACCTGTACAGACTGTTGATCTAAGCATATAGTAACCATCTGTACAGACTGTTGATCTAAGTCTATAGTAACCACCTGTACAGACTGTTGATCTAAGCATATAGTAACCACCTATACAGACTGTTGATCTAAGCCTATAGTAACCACCTGTACAGACTGTTGATCTAAGCATATAGTAACCACCTGTACAGACTGTTGATCTAAGCATATAGTAACCAACTGTACAGACTGTTGATCTAAGCATATAGTAACCACCTGTACAGACTGTTGATCATATAGTAACCACCTGTACAAACTGTTGATCTAGCCTGTAGTAACCACCTGTACAGACTGTTGATCTAAGCCTATAGTAACCACCTGTACAGACTGTTGATCTAAGCCTATAGTAACCACCTGTACAGACTGTTGATCTAAGCCTATAGTAACCACCTGTACAGACTGTTGATCTAAGCATATAGTAACCACCTGTACAGACTGTTGATCTAAGCATATAGTAACCACCTGTACAGACTGTTGATCTAAGCCTATAGTAACCACCTGTACAGACTGTTGATCTAAGCCTATAGTAACCACCTGTACAGACTGTTGATCTAAGCCTATAGTAACCACCTGTACAGACTGTTGATCTAAGCCTATAGTAACCACCTGTACAGACTGTTGATCTAAGCCTATAGTAACCACCTGTACAGACTGTTGATCTAAGCATATAGTAACCACCTGTACAGACTGTTGATCTAAGCCTATAGTAACCACCTGTACAGACTGTTGATCTAAGCCTATAGTAACCACCTGTACAGACTGTTGATCTAAGCCTATAGTAACCACCTGTACAGACTGTTGATCTAAGCATATAGTAACCACCTGTACAGACTGTTGATCTAAGCCTATAGTAACCACCTGTACAAACTGTTGATCTAAGCATATAGTAACCACCTGTACAGACTGTTGATCTAAGCCTATAGTAACCACCTGTACAGACTGTTGATCTAAGCATATAGTAACCACCTGTACAGACTGTTGATCTAAGCATATAGTAACCACCTGTACAGACTGTTGATCTAAGCATATAGTAACCACCTGTACAGACTGTTGATCTAAGCCTATAGTAACCACCTGTACAGACTGTTGATCTAGGCTGTTGATCCTATAGTAACCACCTGTACAGACTGTTGATCTAAGCATATAGTAACCACCTGTACAGACTGTTGATCTAAGCCATATAGTAACCACCTGTACAGACTGTTGATCTAAGCCTATAGTAACCACCTGTACAGACTGTTGATCTAAGCCTATAGTAACCACCTGTACAGACTGTTGATCTAAGCCTATAGTAACCACCTGTACAGACTGTTGATCTAAGCATATAGTAACCACCTGTACAGACTGTTGATCTAAGCCTATAGTAACCACCTGTACAGACTGTTGATCTAAGCCTATAGTAACCACCTGTACAGACTGTTGATCTAAGCATATAGTAACCACCTGTACAGACTGTTGATCTAAGCCTATAGTAACCACCTGTACAGACTGTTGATCTAAGCCTATAGTAACCACCTGTACAGACTGTTGATCTAAGCCTATAGTAACCACCTGTACAGACTGTTGATCTAAGCCTATAGTAACCACCTGTACAGACTGTTGATCTAAGCATATAGTAACCACCTGTACAGACTGTTGATCTAAGCCTATAGTAACCACCTGTACAGACTGTTGATCTAAGCATATAGTAACCACCTGTACAGACTGTTGATCTAAGCCTATAGTAACCACCGTACAGACTGTTGATCTAAGCATATAGTAACCACCTGTACAGACTGTTGATCTAAGCCTATAGTAACCACCTGTACAGACTGTTGATCTAAGCATATAGTAACCACCTGTACAGACTGTTGATCTAAGCCTATAGTAACCACCTGTACAGACTGTTGATCTAAGCATATAGTAACCACCTGTACAGACTGTTGATCTAAACCTGTATAGTTGATCCACATATAGTACACCTGTACAGACTGTTGATCTAAGCATATAGTAACCACCTGTACAGACTGTTGATCTAAGCATATAGTAACCACCTGTACAGACTGTTGATCTAAGCCTATAGTAACCACCTGTACAGACTGTTGATCTAAGCCTATAGTAACCACCTGTACAGACTGTTGATCTAAGCATATAGTAACCACCTGTACAGACTGTTGATCTAAGCATATAGTAACCACCTGTACAGACTGTTGATCTAAGCCTATAGTAACCACCTGTACAGACTGTTGATCTAAGCCTATAGTAACCACCTGTACAGACTGTTGATCTAAGCCTATAGTAACCACCTGTACAGACTGTTGATCTAAGCCTATAGTATAGTAACCACCTGTACAGACTGTTGATCTAAGCATATAGTAACCACCTGTACAGACTGTTGATCTAAGCATATAGTAACCACCTGTACAAACTGTTGATCTAAGCCTGTAGTAACCACCTATACAGACTGTTGATCTAAGCCTATAGTAACCACCTGTACAGACTGTTGATCTAAGCCTATAGTAACCACCTGTACAGACTGTTGATCTAAGAATATAGTAACCACCTGTACAGACTGTTGATCTAAGTAACCACCTGTACAAACTATAGTAACCACCTGTACAGACTGTTGATCTAAGCATATAGTAACCACCTGTACAGACTGTTGATCTAAGCCTATAGTAACCACCTGTACAGACTGTTGATCTAAGCCTATAGTAACCACCTGTACAGACTGTTGATCTAAGCATATAGTAACCACCTGTACAGACTGTTGATCTAAGCATATAGTAACCACCTGTACAGACTGTTGATCTAAGTCTATAGTAACCACCTGTACAGACTGTTGATCTAAGCCTATAGTAACCACCGGATAGGCTGTTGATCCAAGCATATAGTAACCACCTGTACAGACTGTTGATCTAAGCATATAGTAACCACCTGTACAGACTGTTGATCTAAGCCTATAGTAACCACCTGTACAGACTGTTGATCTAAGCATATAGTAACCACCTGTACAGACTGTTGATCTAAGCCTATAGTAACCACCTGTACAGACTGTTGATCTAAGCCTATAGTAACCACCTGTACAGACTGTTGATCTAAGCCTATAGTAACCACCTGTACAGACTGTTGATCTAAGCATATAGTAACCACCTGTACAGACTGTTGATCTAAGCATATAGTAACCACCTGTACAGACTGTTGATCTAAGCATATAGTAACCACCTGTACAGACTGTTGATCTAAGCCTATAGTAACCACCTGTACAGACTGTTGATCTAAGCCTATAGTAACCACCGGATAGGCTGTTGATCTAAGCATATAGTAACCACCTGTACAGACTGTTGATCTAAGCATATAGTAACCACCTGTACAGACTGTTGATCTAAGCCTATAGTAACCACCTGTACAGACTGTTGATCTAAGCATATAGTAACCACCTATACAGACTGTTGATCTAAGCCTATAGTAACCACCGGATAGGCTGTTGATCTAAGCATATAGTAACCACCTGTACAGACTGTTGATCTAAGCCTATAGTAACCACCTGTACAGACTGTTGATCTAAGCATATAGTAACCACCTGTACAGACTGTTGATCTAAGCCTATAGTAACCACCTATACAGACTGTTGATCTAAGCCTATAGTAACCACCTGTACAGACTGTTGATCTAAGCCTATAGTAACCACCTGTACAGACTGTTGATCTAAGCCTATAGTAACCACCTGTACAGACTGTTGATCTAAGCATATAGTAACCACCTGTACAGACTGTTGATCTAAGCATATAGTAACCACCTGTACAGACTGTTGATCTAAGCCTATGGTAACCACCTGTACAGACTGTTGATCTAAGCCTATAGTAACCGCCGGATAGGCTGTTGATCTAAGCATATAGTAACCACCTGTACAGACTGTTGATCTAAGCATATAGTAACCACCTGTACAGACTGTTGATCTAAGCCTATAGTAACCACCTGTACAGACTGTTGATCTAAGCCTAAGCCTATAGTAACCACCTGTACAGACTGTTGATCTAAGCCTATAGTAACCGCCGGATAGGCTGTTGATTTAAGCATATAGTAACCACCTGTACAGACTGTTGATCTAAGCATATAGTAACCACCTGTACAGACTGTTGATCTAAGCCTATAGTAACCACCTGTACAAACTGTTGATCTAAGCCTATAGTAACCACCTGTACAGACTGTTGATCTAAGCCTATAGTAACCACCTGTACAGACTGTTGATCTAAGCCTATAGTAACCGCCGGATAGGCTGTTGATTTAAGCATATAGTAACCACCTGTACAGACTGTTGATCTAAGCCTATAGTAACCACCTGTACAAACTGTTGATCTAAGCCTATAGTAACCACCTGTACAGACTGTTGATCTAAGCCTATAGTAATCACCTGTACAGACTGTTGATCTAAGCCTATAGTTACTGCCGGATAGGCTGTTGATCTAAGCATATAGTAACCACCTGTACAGACTGTTGATCTAAGCATATAGTAACCACCTGTACAGACTGTTGATCTAAGCATATAGTAACCATCTGTACAGACTGTTGATCTAAGTCTATAGTAACCACCGGATAGGCTGTTGATCAAAGCATATAGTAACCACCTGTACAGACTGTTGATCTAAGCATATAGTAATCAGCTGTACAGACTGTTGATCTAAGCCTATAGTAACCACCTGTACAGACTGTTGATCTAAGCATATAGTAACCACCTATACAGACTGTTGATCTAAGCCTATAGTAACCACCTATACAGACTGTTGATCTAAGCCTATAGTAACCACCTGTACAGACTGTTGATGTAAGCATATAGTAACCACCTGTACAGACTGTTGATCTAAGCATATAGTAACCAACTGTACAGACTGTTGATCTAAGCATATAGTAACCACCTGTACAGACTGTTGATCTAAACATATAGTAACCACCTGTACAAACTGTTGATCTAAGCCTGTAGTAACCACCTATACTGACTGTTGATCTAAGCCCATAGTAACCACCTGTACAAACTGTTGATCTAAACCTATAGTAACCACCTGTACAGACTGTTGATCTAAGCCTATAGTAACCACCTGTACAGACTGTTGATCTAAGCATATAGTAACCAACTGTACAGACTGTTGATCTAAGCATATAGTAACCACCTGTACAGACTGTTGATCTAAACATATAGTAACCACCTGTACAAACTGTTGATCTAAGCCTGTAGTAACCACCTATACAGACTGTTGATCTAAGCCCATAGTAACCACCTGTACAGACTGTTGATCTAAGCCTATAGTAACCACCTGTACAGACTGTTGATCTAAGCCTATAGTAACCACCTGTACAGACTGTTGATCTAAGCATATAGTAACCACCTGTACAGACTGTTGATCTAAACATATAGTAACCACCTGTACAAACTGTTGATCTAAGCCTGTAGTAACCACCTATACAGACTGTTGATCTAAGCCCATAGTAACCACCTGTACAGACTGTTGATCTAAGCCTATAGTAACCACCTGTACAGACTGTTGATCTAAGCCTATAGTAACCACCTGTACAAACTGTTGATCTAAGCATATAGTAACCACCTGTACAGACTGTTGATCTAAGCATATAGTAACCACCTGTACAAACTGTTGATCTAAGCCTGTAGTAACCACCTATACAGACTGTTGATCTAAGCCTATAGTAACCACCTGTACAGACTGTTGATCTAAGCCTATAGTAACCACCTGTACAGACTGTTGATCTAAGAATATAGTAACCACCTGTACAGACTGTTGATCTAAGCATATAGTAACCACCTGTACAAACTGTTGATCTAAGCATATAGTAACCACCCGTACAGACTGTTGATCTAAGCCTATGGTAACCACCTGTACAGACTGTTGATCTAAGCCTATAGTAACCGCCGGATAGGCTGTTGATCTAAGCATATAGTAACCACCTCTACAGACTGTTGATCTAAGCATATAGTAACCACCTGTACAGACTGTTGATCTAAGCATATAGTAATCACCTGTACAGACTGTTGATCTAAGCCTATAGTAACTGCCGGATAGGCTGTTGATCTAAGCATATAGTAACCACCTGTACAGACTGTTGATCTAAGTCTATAGTAACCACCTGTACAGACTGTTCATCTAAGTCTATAGGAACCACCTGTACAGACTGTTGATCTAAGCCTATAGTAACCGCCGGATAGGCTGTTGATCTAAGCATATAGTAACCACCTGTACAGACTGTTGATCTAAGCATATAGTAACCACCTGTACAGACTGGTGATCTAAGCTCATAGTAACCACCTGTACAGACTGTTGATCTTAACCTATAGTAACCACCTGTACAGACTGTTGATCTAAGCCTATAGTAACCACCTGTACAGACTGTTGATCTAAGCATATAGTAACCACCTCTACAGACTGTTGATCTAAGCCCATAGTAACCACCTGTACAGACTGTTGATCTAAACCTATAGTAACCACCTGTACAGACTGTTGATCTAAGCCTATAGTAACCACCTGTACAGACTGTTGATCTAAGCCTATAGTAACCGCCTGTACAGACTGTTGATCTAAGCCTATAGTAACCACCTGTACAAACTGTTGATCTAAGCATATAGTAACCACCTGTACAGACTGTTGATCTAAGCATATAGTAACCACCCTGTTGATCTAAGCCTGTAGTAACCACCTATACAGACTGTTGATCTAAACCTATAGTAACCACCCGTACAGACTGTTGATCTAAGCCTACAGTAACCACCTGTACAGACTGTTGATCTAGGCATATAGTAACCACCTGTACAGACTGTTGATCTAAGCATATAGTAACCACCTGTACAGACTGTTGATCTAAGCCTATAGTAACCGCCGGATAGGTTGTTGATCTAAGCATATAGTAACAACCTGTACAGACTGTTGATCTAAGCATATAGTAACCACCTGTACAGACTGTTGATCTAAGCCTATAGTAACCACCTGTACAGACTGTTGATCTAAGCCTATAGTAACCACCTGTACAGACTGTTGATCTAAGCCTATAGTAACCACCGGATAGGCTGTTGATCTAAGCATATAGTAACCACCTGTACAGACTGTTGATCTAAGCATATAGTAATCACTTGTACAGACTGCTTATCTAAGCCTATAGTAACCACCTGTACAGACTGTTGATCTAAGCATATAGTAACCACCTGTACAGACTGTTGATCTAAGCTCATAGTAACCACCTGTACAGACTGTTGATCTAAACCTATAGTAACCACCTGTACAGACTGTTGATCTAAGCCTATAGTAACCACCTGTACAGACTGTTGATCTAGGCATATAGTAACCACCTGTACAGACTGTTGATCTAAGCCCATAGTAACCACCTGTACAGATTGTTGATCTAAACGTAAAGTAACCACCTGTACAGACTGTTGATCTAAGCCTATAGTAACTGCCGGATAGGCTGTTGATCTAAGCATATAGTAACCACCTGTACAGACTGTTGATCTAAGCATATAGTAACCACCTGTACAGACTGTTGATCTAAGCATATAGTAACCACCTGTACAGACTGTTTATCTAAGCCTATAGTAACCATCTGTACAGACTGTTGATCTAAGCATATAGTAACTACGTGTACAGACTTTTGATCTAAACCTATAGTAACCACCTGTACAGACTGTTGATCTAAGCCTATAGTAACCACCGGATAGGCTGTTGATCTAAGCATATAGTAACCACCTGTACAGACTGTTGATCTAAGCATATAGTAACCACCTGTACAAACTGTTGATCTAAGCCTATAGTAACCACCCGTACATACTGTTGATCTAAGCATATAGTAACCACCTGTAGACTGTTGATCTAAGCATATAGTAACCACCCGTGGAAACTGTGGATATAAGCCTATAGTAACCATTTGTACAGACTGTTGATCTAAGCCTATAGTAACCACCTGTACAGACTGTTGATCTAAGCCTATAGTAACCACCTGTAGAAACTGTTGATCTAAGCCTGTAGTAACTACCTGTATATACTGTTGATCTAAGCATATAGTAACCACCTGTACAAATTGTTCATCTAAGCCTATAGTAACCACCTGTACAGACTGTTGATCTAAGCCTATAGTAACCACCTGTACAGACTGTTGATCTAAGCATATAGTAACTACCTGTACAAACTGTTGATCTAAGCATATAGTAACCACCTATACAGACTGTTGATCTAAGCCTATAGTAACCACCGGATAGGCTGTTGATCTAAGCCTATACTCTGAGCCAGAGAATAGTAATGATGCACAGGCTGGTACTCTGAGCCAGACAATAGTAATGATGCACAGGCTGCTACTCTGAGGCAGACAATAGTAATGATGCACCTACCATAGCACTGTGAGTCAGGGACTGCTTCCACCTTGGCGGTGATGTCGAAGTAGACCTTACACGTGACCGTCCGAGTCCTCACTCCTGTCCCACACGTCACACTGCACACACTCCAGTCCCCGGCTAGGAACCTGCACACAGTGATCTCATGTAGCACAAATGGAAGTATTCCTCTCCCACAAATCATAAATCTGTTAGGCCAACTATTTCTGACCGAATTTATAAAAATAATGAACTGTATTGTACAACTGTGAAAGTGAAGTGTCATAATACGCCTGTGTCACTTTTACAGTCAAAGGTATCTTTGGATTTGGCGCTTTGTGATGCCACTCATTGAGTTCGGTGTCGGAGCCACTGACTGTCATCGACAGACAGTAGGGATGGAGTCGCCACTTACAGAACGCAATACAGTAGGTCTGAAAGTATGCCATGACAGTGGTCAGGTTCCACAAATTTCCACACATTCTCTGACTAAATGTCCCACAATGTTTCTGAGACCATGTGCATCACGCCAATGTCTTTCAGTGCTCTGTCAGCAATCCTCTGGCTTCCTGCTTGTTGTGCCTTCACTTCAGAGGTCAACTTTGTGTCAACTCTGTCTCGAGGGGGTTGTCATCATCAACATTATAACGCATGTGGCGCCTATTCATATCTGTGTTTGTGAATTAAAACTTAAGAACATATTAATGTCAATGGAGAAATAGGCCGCATGAAGCCCCACAGCCAAGGTGAATATATATATTTATTGTGGTTGAACTTTGCATTTGATAAGGTCGATATGACACGTACTATTGCCAGCTAATTGCACGAGTTACGTACTGTAACACAAGTAGGCCAACTCTCTAGGACATACCTGGGTGTGAGTGGTCTCCCCTCATTCCTGCTTCTTATGGATGGGTTGAGAGACTGCAGGCCTACATCCCCACGCCTCCAATCTGCAAGCATTGTAAGGCCAATCAGTTACGATTCTATATCATACACACAATAAACCACCAAAGCCGAATACTTCCTTGTGTAACACATAATCCACTATCACACCCACAACACACTACCTTGTGTAACACATAATCTACTGTCACACCCCAACACACTTTCTTGTGTAACACATAATCTACTGTCACACCCACACACAGTTCCTTGTGTAACACATAATCTACTGTCACACCCCAACACACTTTCTTGTGTAACACATAATCAACTGTCACACCCACAACACACTACCTTGTGTAACACATAATCTACTGTCACACCCCAACACACTTCATTGTGTAACACATAATCTACTGTCACACCCCAACACAGTTCCTTGTGTAACACATAATCTACTGTCACACCCCAACACACTTCCTTGTGTAACACATAATCAACTGTCACACCCACAACACACTACCTTGTGTAACACATAATCAACTATCACACCCACAACACACTACCTTGTGTAACACATAATCCACTATCACACCCACAACACACTTCCTTGTGTAACACATAATCTACTGTCACACCCACAACACACTTCCTTGTGTAACACATAATCTACTGTCACACCCACAACACACTTCCTTGTGTAACACATAATCAACTGTCACACCCACAACACACTTCCTTGTGTAACACATAATCTACTGTCACCCCACACACACTACCTTGTATAACATCAAATCAACTGTCACACCCACAACACACTTCCTTGTGTAACACATAATCAACTGTCACACCCACAACACACTTCCTTGTGTAACACATAATCTACTGTCACACCCCAACACACTTCCTTGTGTAACACATAATCAACTGTCACACCCACAACACACTTCCTTGTGTAACACATAATCTACTGTCACACCCCAACACACTACCTTGTATAACACATAATCAACTGTCACACCCACAACACACTACCTTGTGTAACACATAATCAACTGTCACACCCCAACACACTTGTGTAACACATAATCTACTGTCACACCCCAACACACTTCCTTGTGTAACACATAATCAACTGTCACACCCCAACACACTACCTTGTGTAACACATAATCTACTGTCACACCCCAACACACTACCTGTGTAACACATAATCTACTGTCACACCCCAACACACTTCCTTGTGTAACACATAATCTACTGTCACACCCACAACACACTTCCTTGTGTAACACATAATCTACTGTCACACCCACAACACACTTCCTTGTATAACACATAATCTACTGTCACACCCCAACACACTACCTTGTGTAACACATAATCTACAGTCACACCCACAACACACTTCCTTGTGTAACACATAATCAACTGTCACACCCACAACACACTTCCTTGTGTAACACATAATCTACTGTCACACCCACAACACACTACCTTGTGTAACACATAATCCACTGTCACACCCACAACACACTTCCTTGTGTAACACATAATCTACTGTCACACCCACAACACACTTCCTTGTGTAACACATAATCCACTGTCACACCCACAACACACTTCCTTGTGTAACACATAATCTACTGTCACACCCACAACACACTTCCTTGTGTAACACATAATCAACTGTCACACCCACAACACACTTCCTTGTGTAACACATAATCCACTGTCACACCAACAACACACTTCCTTGTGTAACACATAATCTACTGTCACACCCACAACACACTTCCTTGTGTAACACATAATCTACTGTCACACCCACAACACACTTCCTTGTGTAACACATAATCAACTGTCACACCCACAACACACTTCCTTGTGTAACACATAATCTACTGTCACACCCCAACACACTTCCTTGTTTATATAATCTACTGTCACACCCCAACACACTTCCTTGTGTAACACATAATCTACTGTCACACCCACAACACACTTCCTTGTGTAACACATAATCTACTGTCACACCCACAACACACTTCCTTGTGTAACACATAATCTACTGTCACACCCACAACACACTACCTTGTGTAACACATAATCTACAGTCACACCCACAACACACTTCCTTGTGTAACACATAATCAACTGTCACACCCACAACACACTTCCTTGTGTAACACATAATCTACTGTCACACCCACAACACACTTCCTTGTGTAACACATAATCCACTGTCACACCCACAACACACTTCCTTGTGTAACACATAATCTACTGTCACACCCACAACACACTTCCTTGTGTAACACATAATCTACTGTCACACCCACAACACACTTCCTTGTGTAACACATAATCTACTGTCACTCCCCAACACACTTCCTTGTGTAACACATAATCAACTGTCACACCTAATAACACACTTCCTTGTGTAACATATAATCTACTGTCACACCCACAACACACTTCCTTGTGTAACACATAATCAACTGTCACACCCACAACACACTTCATTGTGTAACACATAATCCACTATCACACCCACAACACACTTCCTTGTGTAACACATAATCCACTATCACACCCACAACACACTTCCTTGTGTAACACACAAACAACTGTCACACCCACAACACACTACCTTGTGTAACACATAATCTACTGTCACACCCCAACACACTTCCTTGTGTAACACATAATCAACTGTCACACCCACAACACACTTCCTTGTGTAACACATAATCTATTGTCACACCCACAACACACTTCCTTGTGTAACACATAATCCACTATCACACCCACAACACACTTCCTTGTGTAACACATAATCAACTATCACACCCACAACACACTTCCTTGTGTAACACATAATCTACTGTCACACCAACAACACACTTCCTTGTGTAACACATAATCAACTGTCACACCCACAACACACTTCCTTGTGTAACACATAATCTACTGTCACACCCACAACACACTTCCTTGTGTAACACATAATCAACTGTCACACCCACAACACACTTCCTTTGTGTAACACATAATCAACTGTCACACCCACAACACACTTCATTGTGTAAAATACATAATCCACTATCACACCCACAACACACTTCCTTGTGTAAACATATAATCCACTATCACACCCACAACACACTTCCTTGTGTAACACATAATCAACTGTCACACCCACAACACACTACCTTGTGTAACACATAATCTACTGTCACACCCTAACACACTTCCTTGTGTAACACATAATCAACTGTCACACCCACAACACACTTACCTTGTGTAACATATAATCTACTGTCACACCCTCTAACACACTTCCTTGTGTAACACATAATCTACTGTCACACCCACAACACACTTCCTTGTGTAACATATAATCACTGTCACACCCTAACAACACACTACCTTGTGTAACACATAATCTACTGTCACACCCACAACACACTTCATTGTGTAACACATAATCCACTGTCACACCCTAACACACTTCCTTGTGTAACACATAATCAACTGTCACACCTAATAACACACTACCTTGTGTAACACATAATCTACTGTCACACCCTTAACACACTTCCTTGTGTAACACATAATCTACTGTCACACCCCAACACACTTCCTTGTGTAACACATAATCTACTGTCACACCCTAACAACACACACTTCCTTGTGTAACACATAATCTACTGTCACACCCACAACACACTTCCTTGTGTAACACATAATCTACTGTCACACCCACAACACACTTCCTTGTGTAACACTATAATCAACTATCACACCCCACAACACACTTCCTTGTGTAACACATAATCTACTGTCAACACTCAATAAACTATCACCACATAATCTACTGTCCCACTTCAACACACTTCCTTGTGTAACACATAATCTACTGTCACACCCTAACAGACTTCCTTGTGTAACACATAATCTACTGTCACACCCACAAACACACTACCTTGTGTAACACATAATCAACTGTCACACCCATAACACACTTCATTGTGTAACACATAATCTACTGTCACACCCACAACACACTTCCTTGTGTAACACATAATCTACTGTCACACCCACAACACACTTCCTTGTGTCACTATAATCAACTGTCACACACTAATAATCCATTGTGTAACACAATCACAACAACACACTTCCTTGTGTAACACATAATCTACTGTCACACCTAATAACACACTTCCTTGTGTAACACATAATCTACTGTCACACCCACAACACACTTCCTTGTGTAACACATAATCTACTGTCACACCCATAACACACTTCCTTGTGTAATACATAATCCACTGTCACACCCTAATAACACACTTCCTTGTGTAACACATAATCAACTGTCACACCCACAACACACTTCCTTGTGTAACACATAATTACTGTCACACTAATAACACACTTCCTTGTGTAACATATAATCTACTGTCACACCCACAACACACTTCCTTGTGTAACACATAATCAACTGTCACACCCATTAACACACTTCCTTGTGTAACACATAATCTACTGTCACACCCACAACACACTTCCTTGTGTAACACATAATCTACTGTCACACCCACAACACACTTCCTTGTGTAACACATAATCAACTGTCACACCCACAACACACTTCCTTGTGTAACACATAATCAACTGTCACACCCACAACACACTTCCTTGTGTAACACATAATCCACTGTCACACCCACAACACACTTCCTTGTGTAAATACATAATCTACTGTCACACCCACAACACACTTCCTTGTGTAAATACATAATCTACTGTCACACCCACAACACACTTCCTTGTGTAACACATAATCAACTGTCACACCCACAACACACTTCCTTGTGTAACACATAATCTACTGTCACACCCACAACACACTTCCTTGTGTAACACATAATCAACTGTCACACCCACAACACACTTCCTTGTGTAACACATAATCTACTGTCACACCCTTAACACACTTCCTTTGTGTAACACATAATCTACTGTCACACCTAATAACACACTTCCTTGTGTAACACATAATCTACTGTCACACCCACAACACACTTCCTTGTGTAACACATAATCTACTGTCACACCCACAACACACTTCCTTGTGTAACACATAATCCACTGTCACACCCACAACACACTTCCTTGTGTAACACATAATCTACTGTCACACCCACAACACACTTCCTTGTGTAACACATAATCAACTGTCACACCCACAACACACTTCCTTGTGTAACACATAATCTACTGTCACACCCACAACACACTTCCTTGTGTAACACATAATCTACTGTCACACCCACAACACACTTCCTTGTGTAACACATAATCTACTGTCACACCCACAACACACTTCCTTGTGTAACACATAATCTACTGTCACACCCACAACACACTTCCTTGTGTAACACATAATCTACTGTCACACCCACAACACACTTCCTTGTGTAACACATAATCTACTGTCACACCAACAACACACTTCCTTGTGTAACACATAATCAACTGTCACACCCACAACACACTTCCTTGTGTAACACATAATCTACTGTCACACCCACAACACACTTCATTGTGTAACACATAATCAACTGTCACACCCATTAACACACTTCCTTGTGTAACACATAATCAACTGTCACACCCAACAACACACTTCCTTGTGTAACACATAATCCACTATCACACCCACAACACACTTCCTTGTGTAACACATAATCAACTGTCACACCCACAACACACTTCCTTGTGTAACACATAATCTACTGTCACACCCACAACACACTTCCTTGTGTAACACATAATCTACTGTCACACCCCAACACACTTCCTTGTGTAACACATAATCTACTGTCACACCCACAACACACTTCCTTGTGTAACACATAATCTACTGTCACACCCACAACACACTTCTTATTGTGTAACATAATCTACTGTCACACCCACAACACACTTCCTTGTGTAACACATCAACTATCTACTGTCACACCCCAACACACTTCCTGTGTAACACCAATACTAACCATCACCCCCACACACCCCACTTCTAACACTTCTACATTTGTAACATAATCCTGTCACAACACATAATCTACTGTCACACCCACAACACACTACCTTGTGTAACACATAATCCTACTGTCACACCCACAACACACTACATTGTGTAACACATAATCTACTGTCACACCCATAACACACTTCCTTGTGTAACACATAATCTACTGTCACACCCACAACACACTACCTTGTGTAACACATAATAACTGTCACACCTAAAACACTTCCTTTGTGTAACACATAACACACCCCACAACACACTTCCTTTGTAACACATAATCTACTGTCACATTCCACAACACACTACATTGTGTAACACATAATCTACTGTCACACCCACAACACACTTCCTTGTGTAACACATAATCAACTGTCACACCTAATAACACACTTCCTTGTGTAACACATAATCTACTGTCACACCTTAATAACACACTCCCTTGTGTAACACATAATCTACTGTCACACCCATAACACACTTCCTTGTGTAACACATAATCCACTGTCACACCCACAACACACTTCCTTGTGTAACACATAATCTACTGTCACACCCACAACACACTTCCTTGTGTAACACATAATCAACTGTCACACCAACACACACTTCCTTGTGTAACACATAATCAACTGTCACACCTAAATACAACACACTTCCTTGTGTAACACATAATCCACTGTCACACCCACAACACACTTCCTTGTGTAACACATAATCTACTGTCACACCAACAACACACTTCCTTGTGTAACACATAATCAACTGTCACACCCAACACACTTCCTGTGTAACACATAATCTACTGTCACACACCACAACACACTTCCTTGTGTAACACATAATCAACTGTCACACCCACAACACACTTCCTTGTGTAACACATAATCTACTGTCACACCCACAACACACTTCCTTGTGTAACACATAATCTACTGTCACACCCACAACACACTTCCTTGTGTAACACATAATCCACTATCACACCCACAACACACTTCCTTGTGTAAACACTATAATCAACTGTCACACCCATAACACACTACCTTTGTGTAACACATAATTCCACTGTCACACCCTCAACACACTTCCTGTGTAACACATAATCTACATTGTCACACCCCCAACACAGTTCCTGTGTAACACATAATCTACTGTCACACCCCAACACACTTCCTTGTGTAACACATAATCTACTGTCACACCCACAACACACTTACTTGTGTAACACATAATCTACTGTCATACCCACAACAGACTTCCTTGGGTAACACTCAATCAACTATCACCCCCACCCCCACCCCCAACACACTTCCTTGGGTAACACTCCCAATCAACTATCACCCCACCCCCACCCCCACCCTTAACACTTCATTGTGTAACACATAATCTACTGTCACACTGTCCACAACAGACTACCTTGTGTAACATATAGTCTACTGTCACACCCACAACACACTACCTTGTGTAACACATAATCAACTGTCACACCCACAACACACTTCCTTGTGTAAATACACATAATCTACTGTCACACCCACAACACACTTCCTTGTGTAACACATAATCAACTGTCACACCCACAACACACTTCATTGTGTAACACATAATCCACTATCACACCCACAACACACTTCCTTGTGTAACACATAATCCACTATCACACCCACAACACACTTCCGTGTGTAACACACAAACAACTGTCACACCCACAACACACTTCCTTGTGTAACACATAATCTACTGTCACACCCCAACACACTTCCTTGTGTAACACATAATCAACTGTCACACCCACAACACACTTCCTTGTGTAACACATAATCTATTGTCACACCCACAACACACTTCCTTGTGTAACACATAATCCACTATCACACCCACAACACACTTCCTTGTGTAACACATAATCAACTATCACACCCACAACACACTTCCTTGTGTAACACATAATCTACTGTCACACCAACAACACACTTCCTTGTGTAACACATAATCAACTGTCACACCCACAACACACTTCCTTGTGTAACACATAATCTACTGTCACACCCACAACACACTTCATTGTGTAACACATAATCAACTGTCACACCCACAACACACTTCCTTGTGTAACACATAATCAACTGTCACACCCACAACACACTTCATTGTGTAACACATAATCCACTATCACACCCACAACACACTTCCTTGTGTAACACATAATCAACTGTCACACCCACAACACACTACCTTGTGTAACACATAATCTACTGTCACACCCCAACACACTTCCTTGTGTAACATATAATTCCACTGTCACACTTCAACACAGTTCCTCTGTGTAACACATAATATACTGTCACACCCTCAACACACTTCCTTTTGTGTACCATAATCACTGTCACACCCACAACACACCTTCACTTGTGTAACACACATAATCACTGTCATACCCACAACACACTTCCTTTGGGTAACACTCAATCAACTATCACCCCCCACCCCCACCCCTGAACACAGCTTCCTAGGTAACACTCAATCAACCATCATCCCCCACCCCCACCCCCACTTCAACACCACCATTGTGTAACACATAATTCATTGTCGTTCATTCCACAATGAGATCTTACCTTGTGTACCATAATCCACTGTCACACCCACAACACACTTACCTTGTGTAACACATAATCAACTGTCACACCCACAACACACTTCATTGTGTAACACATAATCTACTGTCACACCCACAACACACTACCTTGTGTAACACATAATCTACTGTCACACCCACAACACACTACCTTGTGTAACACATAATCAACTGTCACACCCACAACACACTTCATTGTGTAACACATAATCTACTGTCACACCCACAACACACTACCTTGTGTAACACATAATCTACTGTCACACCCTAATAACACACTACATTGTGTAACACATAATCTACTGTCACACCCACAACACACTACCTTTGTGTAACACATAATCAACTGTCACACCTTAATAACACACTTTATTGTGTAATACATAATCTACTGTCACACCCACAACACACTACTCTTTGTGTAACATATAACACTGTAATCTTGTGTAACTGTCAACACCCACAACACACTTCCTTGTGTAACACATAATCAACTGTCACACCCACAACACACTACCTTGTGTAACACATAATCCACTGTCACACCCTTACACACACTTCCTTGTGTAACACATAATCTACTGTCACACCCACAACACACTTCCATTGTGTAACACATAATCAACTATCACACCCACAACACACTTCCTTGTGTAACACATAATCTACTGTCACACCGACAACACACTTCCTTGTGTAACACATAATCAACTGTCACACCCACAACACACTTCCTGTGTACACATGCAATCTACTGTCACACCCACAACACACTTCCTTTGTGTAACACATAATCAACTGTCACACCCACAACACACTTGTGTAACACATAATCTACTGTCACACCCCAACACACTACCTTGTGTAACACATAATCTACTGTCACACCCACAACACACTTCATTGTGTAACACATAATCCACTATCACACCCACAACACACTTCCTTGTGTAACACATAATCAACTGTCACACCCACAACACACTACCTTGTGTAACACATAATCTACTGTCACACCAACAACACACTTCCTTGTGTAACACATAATCTACTGTCACACCCCAACACAGTTCCTTGTGTAACACATAATCTACTGTCACACCCCAACACACTTCCTTGTGTAACACATAATCTACTGTCACACCCACAACACACTTACTTGTGTAACACATAATCTACTGTCATACCCACAACAGACTTCCTTGGGTAACACTTCAATCAACTATCACACCCCCACCCCAACACACTTCCTTGGGTAACACACACTAAATCAACTATCACCCCCACCCCCACCCCCACCCCCAACACTTCATTGTGTAACACATAATCTACTGTCACACCCACAACAGACTACCTTGTGTAACACATAATCTACTGTCACACCCACAACACACTACCTTGTGTAACACATAATCAACTGTCACACCCACAACACACTTCATTGTGTAACACATAATCTACTGTCACACCCACAACACACTACCTTGTGTAACACATAATCTACTGTCACACCCACAACACACTACCTTGTGTAACACATAATCAACTGTCACACCCACAACACACTTCATTGTGTAACACATAATCTACTGTCACACCCACAACACACTACCTTGTGTAACACATAATCTACTGTCACACCCACAACACACTACATTGTGTAACACATAATCTACTGTCACACCCACAACACACTACCTTGTGTAACACATAATCAACTGTCACACCTAAAACACACTTCATTGTGTAACACATAATCTACTGTCACACCCACAACACACTACCTTGTGTAACACATAATCTACTGTCACACCCACAACACACTACATTGTGTAACACATAATCAACTGTCACACCCACAACACACTTCCTTGTGTAACACATAATCTACTGTCACACCCACAACACACTACCTTGTGTAACACATAATCCACTATCACACCCCAACACACTTCCTTGTGTAACACATAATCTACTGTCACACCCACAACACACTACCTTGTGTAACACATAATCCACTATCACACCCACAACACACTTCACTTGTGTAACACATAATCTACTGTCACACCCACAACACACTACCTTGTGTAACACATAATCCACTATCACACCCCAACACACTTCCTTGTGTAACACATAATCTACTGTCACACCCACAACACACTACCTTGTGTAACATATAATCCACTATCACACCCAAAACACACTACCTTGTGTAACACATAATCAACTGTCACACCCACAACACACTTCCTTGTGTAACACATAATCTACTGTCACACCCACAACACACTACCTCATGTAACACACAATCAACTGTCACACCAACAACACACTTCCTTGTGTAACACACAATCAACAATCACACCCTCAACACACTTCCTTGTGTAACACATAATCAACTGTCACACCCCAACACACTTCATTGTGTAACACATAATCAACTGTCACACCCACAACACATTTCCTTGTGTAACACACAATCAACTGTCACACCCACAACACACTTCCTTGTGTAACACACAAAGAACAGTCACACCCACAACACACTTCCTTGTGTAACACACAATCAACTATCACACCCACAACACACTTCCTTGTGTAACACAGAAACAACAGTCACACCCCAACACACTTCCTTGTGTAACACACAAACAATAGTCACACCCACAACACACTTCCTTGTGTAACACACAATCAACTGTCACACCCTCAACACACTTCCTTGTGTAACACACAAACAACAGTCACACCCAAAACACACTTCCTTGTGTAACACACAAACAACAGTCACACCCACAATACACTTCCTTGTGTAACACACAGTCTACTGTCACACCCACAACACACTTTGTTGTGTAACACACAAACAACAGTCACACCCACAACACACTTAATTGTGTAACACACAATCAACTGTCACACCCCCAACACACTTCCTTGTGTAACACACAATCAGCTGCAACACCCACACCTGAACACACTACAACCAATAAGACACCTGTAACAAACAACCTTTAACACACCTGATGACACTACAACCGATATGACACCTGTAACAAACAACTTTTAACACACTTGAACATACTACAACCAATAAGACACCTGTAACAAACAACCTTTAACACACCTGAACATACTACAACCGATATGACACCTGTAAAAAACAACCTTTAACACACCTGAACATACTACAATCAATAAGACACCTGTAACAAACAACCTTTAACACACCTGAACATACTACAACCAATATGACACCTTTAACAAACAACCTTTAACACACCTGAACATACTACAACCAATATGACACCTTTAACAAACAACCTTTAACACACCTGAACATACTACAACTAAAATGACACCTGTAACAAACAACTTTTAACACATCTGAACATACTACAACCAATAAAACACCTGTGACAGACAACCTTTAACACACCTGAACATACTACAATCAATAAGACACCTGTAAAAAACAACCTTTAACACACCTGATGACACTACAACCGATATGACACCTGTAACAAACATTTTTAACACACCTGATGACACTACAACCGATAAGACACCTGTAACAAACAACGTTTAACACACCTGAACCTACTACAACCGGTATGACGCCTGTAACATTCTACCACCTACCTTTGCATCTCACAGGTCATCACAGTTTAAAATCGATATAATTTGCATTATTTGAACAATATTATTTACTGGTTTGTTTACATTATTTGGATTATCAAACATACGACATGAAAGACCTTCGTACTTATGTTTTTCATAAAAATGCAGTGATAGACAGTTATCTATGCAGTACATGTGTTCGTGGAAGGTGTATTCAAAGTTGCGGCGCAGATTACAAGAGCTGCGCAGAGAAGACTCTAGGTTATACAAAGCAGGGGTACTACACCTGGCATTTAGAATACTGATGTACCAGCTATAATATATTCCTACTGACTAACCGTGGTTTATGGACTAAGACTAAAGGTTTTCCTGTAGAGAAAGGGTGTATCTCAGGCCAAGACACAGTTGGTTGTGGACATGGAAGATCTAGAAGCCATGCCTCGTCCGACATAGGTCACACGAACATTAGTCAACAAATGTGACGTGTATTAGCCAAACCTCAGGACAGGTATTACGAGATAGACAATTGTGTCTCACAGGGCAGCTACAATACAAGCATCTGTACTTCAACGAGTTAGTTCATAACAAAGTACACTGCAGCAAATTATGTGTATTTCTAAATATTTTTTATCTCCAAACTGCAGAAACAGAACCCAGTGATTGGTGTTTAGAGATCAGCATGGCAAGAACATAATTTAAGCATAAAACTCATAACCCAGCTATTATGATATCATATTCTATACAGTTATTATATAAGCTTGTTCCTTCAGTACGTCATTAAAGTAACGTTCTAGCACAACAATGTGTGATACTCGATTCTGATTGGCTGAGAGCTCATCAAAACCGTACTTGAAAGACAGTTTAAGGACCGCTAATTAAAGTGACCGATTCACCGCGTATGAATAGAACGAACTCGTTGACCCTATTGTTTGTAAACAAACATGTCGGACATCGGCAATTTCTATCTCGGCAGCATCTTTGGTGTTTTTTGAAGTAAAAAGCGAATGGTTTGAAGAAGAATTTCTTGACCCTAATCCCAGTGAAGAAACTACGAAGCTGGAAAATCCGCCAGCAGCGCAAAAGCGGCAGTATATTCAAAGCGGGTCGAGATCTACGTGTGTTAACGTCGACAACACACGTCGGCCCACACGTCCTAACCTGATCGCTTCCGTCCCGGCCATAATGCCCAGTCCTTCCACTTCCACTGTCCATGTATGCCACATAAAACGTGGCATGTCAGGTCTTTTCCAAATTGGGAATAGTAGGGTGGTTATCAACAATTATTCCCGTGAATGAAGTTAGCGGCGACTAAACTTATCGAGTTTACGGCTTGCATTTGGGCGAGTCCATTGTCATAAAGTAGGGGAGATCAATAATTCGCTTGAGAAAAATCAAATAATTGTACATGCTCACAGTATAAACTGTATTTTTTTATATTTATGTATGCTACTTGTTACAAATACAAGCATACTGGTTCCTGAAATATAGCATTTATGTTGTTGAAAATGTCTTATTTTGTTCATTACACAACCTGTCCCTCAACGGGACGATTCCAAGCGATTTCCAGGGAAAAGGCCCCTTTGCGCCTTGTGTTCTTGCGCGCCAAACAGTTCGGTTTTAAAACGCTTATCAGTCGTGCTAGAATGAAGATAAAGCTACTCTGTTTCAAGTTTGCGGTCCTTTGTCGTTGATTTAAGACCGCTAAATGTATAATTAAAAACCTCACGCTAACGTGTTCGGTTTTTACATTACATTTAGCGGTCTTAAATCGACGATAAAGGACCGCAAAATTGAAAACAGAGTAGCTCTATCTTCTAATTGCTGCAAGTAGTGCAGTGGCTTAGGTCCGATTTTGAGGTTGATCGTTACATGCCGGACTAAAGCATGAAACTTTGCATAGTGCTGGGGAATATAATGATAAAACATATTTTCGGGGGGTGCCCGATTTTGGGGGCCCACTTTCCGAAAAATTCAAGATGGCGTCCAACATGGCCGCCAAAGATCAAGGATTTCCAATTTTAACACTATATAACTTTCCCCGCTGGTTTTATAGCAGAAAACCTTGCACAGTGCTTGGGAACATAATGATAAAACATATTGTTTGGGTGTGCCCGAATTTTGGGCCCATTTTAAAATAAATCCAATTTGGCGTCCAAGATGGCCCCCTAAAAGCAAGGATTTCCAATTCTAACACTATTGTGACTTGACCCCGCTGGATTAAAGCAGAAAACCTTGTACAGTGCTAGGGAACATCGCGATGAAGCATATTTTGGGGATGTGCCTGAATGTTTGGGCCTATTTACCAAAAAAAACCAATATGGCCGCCAAAAATCAAAGAGAGCTGAAGTCCACCCAGAATGGTCGCCGACTATAAAAAAATATTCATTTGTTGCAATATGTGAGATATATTCGCCGTTCAAAGGGCTATTTTGAATACTTTCAAGACATATAACAAACAGGATTTATCTTTAGTAGTAAAATATATAATTCATCATCCAATTAATGAAAAAGTTACTGTTTTGATCAGTCACGTGACAACAATTTGTCAAACATCGATCTCTGTGATTCTGAAGTCTCCTTTAACAGTTCCCATTGAAGTTACATAGCGATGTGCATAGAAGTTGAGAAGATTTACAAATACACTTCTTTGAACATAGAGGTTGAGACTTGTAGCCAAATTTTCACCAACTTCGTGAAGCTTCTGGCAGTGTCATCCACACCGGTAGCCATGGGTTGTTGTCCTTTGTCCAACCAAATAAATCTGGCTCTGATGCTTTCTGTCTGAGAAGTAAACAAGTAAGCCATATGCTGGCCTGGTACAAGCTCCTGTTTGTGTGCTGTAGCAGAGCATCCTGAGTGGGAGGAAGGTTCTGCATCAGACTTGATCTTGCGGCTTTGGCAGAACATCTCTTGTCGCAGTTCGTTGGCTGTGTTCACTGATGTAGTTTTGTCAGACAAGATGCATGTGAATCGCTCAACTTATGAAAACACTTTTGAGTCTTTGTACACAGGTTGGAATGGATGCTGTGCAGGAAAAGGAAATATCCAAGTCTTCAAAGCAGTTGCCTTTTTGCCTTTTCCACTGAACTGTGATGTTGTGTCAGAACCAGTGAATGCGTGGAAAAAGGGAAGCACCACTCATCTTCGACAGCCAAGATTTTGGAATATTCTGTTTATGTGATAACATCTGACGTTTTTCCCGTTTCCTAATGACACCCACAGCTGAACAGCAGACTTTAGTTCAACCAGTTTGGACAACAACATTTGTGTCGACAGTGCTAAACAATGATGTTTGTAGCACCTTTTTGCAAAGCATCTTTGACATGAAGGCAGATTCTGATATCCGCATCTTCCTGATCAGCGCACTGCATATCCGCTTCACTTCCTACTGTAACCACTGACTGCACAGCTGTTATGAACACAACCTTTCATGATTTGTAAGAGCTGCTAGCCACATCATCTGTTATGAATGCAAATAGTTCTTCTTTGTCTTTTGATTCTTTTAGAAAAGCAGCAAAGATCATTGGTAGTCTAGTATGACGGGGACCTTTTCTTCTACTGCCTTTCTTCGCTTTTCTCGTGTTGTCTCGAGCAGAGTCATACCCAGGTGATGCAAGACAATCTAAGAGCTCTGATTTGTAGTTTGGTAAATGAAGTTTTCCATGAACTGATATGGATGGTGGCCACGGGTGGTTTTCATGAGAAAAGAATTGGTTTAAATTAGGTTGACGTACCTGACAATCAATGAACATCTGACTGAAGAGACTGTAGCCATTTTTCAGGTCATTCGTTTGCTGTTTGATTTAGACTGAGTGTTTGTTTGTGGTGGCTTGAAAAAAGGTGATTTTTCTTAATGGGGTTGTGAATTGACTCTGTCCTTTACAAACTTCTCATATTTGTCTTTTCCTGTCTTCTCCATTGATTTCATAGATGCTATGACAGCTTCACCAACACATTGATGATCATCAAGGGTCATCAGTTCAGGAGACTCTTCCAGGAAGGGATTTCCCATCGAAGCAACTGTGCCACAAAAGTTGTTGACTTGAATCTTAAATGTCTGCTGTGTAGCACAATCTTGTTCATTGCTTCTAGTATACACCTTGTCATCTTGCTTCTCAAACTCTTGCAGAATTCTTGCTTGTTCTGGTCCAAATATCATCCATCTAGTTAAGGCAACATTTTCTGTTAATGCAACTGCACCACCTGAATGTTTTACAACTTTGCTGTTTGGCTCATGAGCTTGATCCAAAAGCATGGCAGCAAATGTGTTTGATGGTTTGGGGAAAACCAAACCTCTCTGAATGGACTCTCTTCTGTCAACAGGAAAGGCTTTCATATCTCTGATGTGAACTGACAGCCTGCGTGTATATAGTTGGTGTGATCAAGATCAAAGAACCAAGGGACAAGTTGTTCCATTACCTGTATGTACAGAGACATGTTTCTTTCGCGATGGGACCTCACACAGATCGGTATCATTGTCTCGAGATGAAGAATCAAATCCCAGTATTTGAATGTTGGAATGTTTTCTGACATCCAATTTTTCCAGCCAGTCTTCAAATGATTGTTGAACATGCGGTTCCAGTGAGAACATGTAAGCATCGGTTTGAAGACTTGCTATTTGATACGGCAGCTATTTGATGAGTATGTCTTTGTAACATGAGACTCTGAAATGAAAGATTCAGCTGTTCCACTTGGGCAATACCCGCTTCTGTTGGTGCTGAAGTCCATCCATAATTTTCCAACAAGTCTCCAGCCATTTTCCATAAGGCTATTTCAATGTGAAGACCTCCAAGCATGATAGTGTACACATTTTCACCAAACACACTAGGCCATCTCCATTGAACATATTTTGCTAGCGCAAAATGTGGTTGGGCTGTAGCCATGACTGGGAGTTGTCCTATGTTGCAATGTTCTGTGACTGTCTTCATAATAGACATACCATGCCTAACCATGGCAAGACTTGCGGCTTTGTCCTTAAAGAAGATGAAGAAGAGAACTTATTCCTGCTTCAACATGTTCCTGGGACTGACGAGAAGCATGAAATGCACCAGGCAACTCATCCTTTTCCAAATGTTCTTCAGCGAGAAGGCCAATGCAGTGCTTGATCCAAGATTCTTCTTAGCTTTGGTGATCTTGTCTTCGACTTGATGATGAGTTATAGGCACATTAACTCTCTCCACATTGCAGGCTACTGCAGGAACCATACAACTGCCTGGAAGTGTAGGTTTGGAAGAGCTTGAAATAGTGTCCATTGAAATATGTTTTTCGCTGGCACCATTATCAACAACATTATCAAATGTGGCTGCAAGTCTCAACCTCTATGCTCAAAGAAGTGCTTTTGTAAATCTTCTCAACTTCTGTGCACATCGCTCTGTAACTTCAATGGGAACTGTTAAAGGAGACTTCAGAATCACAGAGATCGATGTTTGACAAATTGATGTCACGTGACTGATCAAAACAGTAACCTTTTCATAAGTTGGATGATGAATTATATATTTTACTACTACACATAAATCCTGTTTGTTATATTTCTTGAAAGTATTAGAATAGCCCTTTGAACGGCGAATTTATCTCACATATTGTAACAAATGAATATTTTTTTTATAGTCGGCGACCATTCTGGGTGGACTTCAACACTCTTTGATTTTTGGCGGCCATATTGGATTTTGGGGAAAATAGGCCCAAACATTCGAGCACACCCCAAAAATATGATTTATCACGATGTTCCCTAGCACTATGCAAAGTTTCATGCTTTAGGCCGCCAAGTATCTATTTTCACCCTAAGCCACTGCACTAAAGCAGGAGACTACGTCATTTAGGAGCGAGGAATGCTTCTCTCGACATACCATACTATAGGAGACGATTACAGTTTGGGTGCATGGTAAAATCCAGTCATGCAAAGCCTATATATATGTATATATCAAGTGTTCATGCAGTCAGCTACTCTCACCGTCGCTTTGGTAACTGTCTTGGCCGCCTTAAATACAAAACATCCACAAAATACCATCCACATGAATAGGCGTTAGATCAGATGGACGTCGTGTTATCCTCCACACGAGGGCATTGTCAGGCATTTAGAAGGCTATATTTATACAGTGTTAAATATAGTTGTTGATTTGTCAGTAGATTAGTAATTTCCCTGCTGAAAGAGTTGTACATTAGATTGTGAATATGCAAATGCAGATTATGACAGTTCTTCATAGCACCATATAGAGGTTTAATGTTACAATGTTCTTCAGGAGACAGAGTGTTATGTAGCAATGAATACATAGACGTTATCCCATGGGCCACGGTTTATAGAATCAAGGCAAGTCGAACAAGAAAGGGTCACGCGAAAAAAGACTGCAGTTTTAAACCATGCTTCACAACATGAAAAGGCGAATTGAAATTCCAAATTTGTTTATATGCATCACTGCACTGTGCTGAAACAAATCGTGTGTCGGTCATATGCAGACATGACTTACCTTTGATTGGGTTGCAGGACACACCAGTGTTACACATGACTCTGGTGGGGGGCTTGTTCCATGAGGAGCATCTGCCCCTCCCTTGGTGCTTACAGATGACGTTACGGTACTTGTACCCCACCCCGCACGTCACAGGGCACTGCAACAGAGACAGTGTAAACTATAATACGATAGTTGTACCCCACCCCACACATCACTGCAACAGAGACAGTGTAAACAATAACACGATAGTTGTATCCCACCCCGCATGTCACAGGGCACTGCAACAGAGACAGTGTAAACCATAACACGATAGTTGTACCACACATCACTGTAACAGAGACAGTGTAAACTATAACACGATAGTTGTACCCCACCCCACACATCATTGCAACAGAGACAGTGTAAACCATAACACGATACCACCCCACACATCACTGTAACAGAGACAGTGTAAACTATAACACGATAGTTGTACCCCACCCAGCACGTCACAGGGCACTGCAACAGAGACAGTGTAAACCTATAACACGATAGTTGTACCCCATCCCGCACGTCACAGGGCACTGCAACAGAGACAGTGTAAACTATAACACGATAGTTGTACCCCGACCCGCACGTCACAGGGCACTGCAACAGAGACAGTGTAAACCATAACCCGATAGTTGTACCCCACCCCGCATGTCACAGGGCACTGCAACAGAGACAGTGTAAACCATAACCCGATAGTTGTATCCCACCCCGCATGTCACAGGGCACTGTAACAGAGACAGTGTAAACCATAACCCGATAGTTGTACCCCACCCCGCACGTCACAGGGAACTGCAACAGAGACAGTGTAAGCTATAACACGATAGTTGTACCCCACCCCGCACGTCACAGGGCACTGCAACAGAGACAGTGTAAACCTATAACACGATAGTTGTACCCCACCCCGCCGTCACAGGGCACTGCACAGGGACAGTGTAAAACCATAACACGATAGTTGTACCCCGACCCGCACGTCATAGGGCACTGCAAGCAGAGACAGTGTAAGCTATAACACGATAGTTGTACCCCACCCCGCACGTCACAGGGCACTGCAACAAGCTATAACAGATAGTTGTAACCCCGCACGTACAGGGCACTGCAACAGAGACAGTGTAAGCCTATAACACCATAGTTGTACCCCTCCCCGCACGTCACTGTAACAGAGACAGTGTAAACCTATAACACGATAGTTGTACCCCACCCCGCACGTCACAGGGAACTGCAACAGAGACAGTGTAAACCATAACACGATAGTTGTACTCCACCCCGCACGTCACTGTAACAGAGACAGTGTAAACCATAACACGATACCACCCCACACATCACTGTAACAGAGACAGTGTAAACTATAACACGATACCACCCCACACATCACTACAATAGATAGTGCCAACAACAGCTAGATAGTTGTACCCCACCCCGCACGTCACAGGGCACTGCAACAGAGACAGTGTAAACCTATAACACGATAGTTGTACCCCACCACGTACGTCACAGGGCACTGCAACAGAGACAGTGTAAACCTATAACACGATAGTTGTAACCCACCCCGCACGTCACAGGGAACTGCAACAGAAACAGTGTAAACCTATAACACGATAGTTGTACCCTACCCCGCACGTCACAGGGCACTGCAACAGAGACAGTGTAAACCTATAACACGATAGTTGTACCCCACCCCGCACGTCACAGGGAACTGCAACAGAGACAGGGTAAACCATAACCCGATAGTTGTACCCCACCCCGCACGTCACTGTAACAGAGACAGTGTAAACCATAACACGATACCGACCCACACATCACTGTAACAGAGACAGTGTAAACTATAACACGATACCACCCCACACATCAGTACAATAGATAGTGCCAACAACAGCTAGATAGTTGTACCCTACCCCACACATCAGTAACAGAGACAGTGTACACATCAGATACAACTGTAGACAGTGCAAACTATAACACGATACCACCCCACACATCAGTACAATAGATAGTGCCAACAACAGCTCGATAGTTGTACCCTACCCCACACATCAGTACAATAGATAGTGCCAACAACAGCTAGATAGTTGTACCCCAACCCACACATCAGTACAATAGATAGTGCCAACAACAGCTAGATAGTTGTACCCCACCCCACACATCAGTACAATAGATAGTTCCAACAACAGCTAGATAGTTGTACCCCACCCCACACATCAGTACAATAGATAGTGCCAACAACAGCTAGATAGTTGTACCCCACCCCACACATCAGTACAATAGATAGTTCCAACAACAGCTAGATAGTTGTACCCCCACCCCACACATCAGTACAATAGATAGTTCCAACAACAGCTAGATAGTTGTACCCCCACCCCACACATCAGTACAATAGATAGTGCCAACAACAGCTAGATAGTTGTACCCTACCCCACACATCATGTACCCCACCTTATATGTCGCTGGCACTTCAACAGACAGACTAGCTTGAACATGTTGGTTTAAACGAACTCCCCTATACACAGACCCAGTTTTCATTGTTATGATGTGAAGAAGTTCTCACCGGAGACCAGATTCCCGTCAGCCAGAGAACCTGCTTCTTGGCGCTGGAGCAGGCCCTCAGGGTACACTTGACTGACACGTCCTTGGGGCGGAGTGACTTCCGACACAGACTGTCGGCCACTACCTCGTAAGTGTGGGTGTCCTTACACTTGGATACCATCTTCTGGTGTCCTGTCTAGACAAACACAGGTAGTGTATCCGGCTGGTGTGATGGAGGAACACAACATGCAGCATCAGGCTACAACATTTAGACCAACTGCATTCTGGTCAGAGGAAAGAAAGGCTCTGTTTGTATGAAGATGTTGTCTGCGATCATATTTATATCAACTAAATTAGAGTTGAGTAATCATTTAAACTGAGCGTGTAGGCGTTTTCCCACATAACGTTATGTTCTAAATTAAAATGAAATATACGATGACTCTATGAAAGAATGATACTATACATTTGACACAAATATTTGCATGTTGCTCCAAATATCATTGTTATATCTAATAGCCGTGATCAGTATGACAGATGACAGTTTACCTACACCACACGTCACAGAGCAAGGCACCCAGTTCACCTCCCACTGGTAGCTGGGCTTGTTTCCTTGTGAACCCTGCTTGCAGCTTGTCCCGTCACCGTCACACACACCGCAGACATCTGCCACGGCCCCCGACCCAGCTATGTCGTCACAGCCAACATCCTGTAGGTCAATACAATCAATCAGAGCACTGTTTGGGGGATAAGAATCTCTTCAGACTTGTATTTTGTTTCAGTTTTCAATGTCCGTATTTGATGTAAATATATCCGGAAATCAAATACTTAATAAAAAAACCCCACAAATTCGAAAACATATTGTTTATCGAAATAGTAAAACACAAATATATACGAAGTCGTTTTCAAATGAATTTTCCGGGCACAGAAACCTCAACAAACCGGGCAAGTGTGAACACATATGGTGTGTATCTCCTATTTATATAAAGGCTGATCCAGCAGAGATGACTTCATGATACACTTACCAGACATTTACCAGCTATGCAGATGCTGTTGTTGCCACAACTTGTCCCGTCGCCAACGGTGTCCTTGAACTTGACAGTGACCTTGTCTTTACTGCCGTTACTCCTACAGATAAGGGCGCAGGGTGATTGTGGTTTGCCAACCGGAATCCATGAATGCAGGGAGCCGTGGAATGGAATCTTGTTGTAGCTACGGCATTGTTCCTCTCTACGGGTGGACCCGTCCTTCAGACACTTCTAAAATATATGAATGGAAACATTGTGGGTGGTCGTTCTTTATGTCGGGGATACGAATATCCACAGTCCCCATAGTTCACTGACCCGCCGCCAACTCACCTGTCGATTACAGACCCTGTATTTTACGGACGTGTTGCAGACGCTCCCCACCTCACACCCACTCTTGCTGAGCCCACCTCCACACTGTCGACTGCAGGGGGCTCCAAACATCCTTGGCCTCGGTTAGAACAAGCAGCTGTAAAGGAAAGGTGTGTCTGTATCAACCTGCTGCACTTGCTTAAGGACGTAGGTAACAGACAGTGACATAATACGTGACATACAGGTGTGTATGTATCAACCTGCTACACTTACCTTTAATTAAGGATGTAGGTAATAGACAGGGACAGACTGCGTTACATACAAACCTGGTTTATGATTATGTTCACCTGAAAATAATTGTTTCCGAGTGAAACTAACAGAACTCGGCAAATATAATTGGAAGCAGTCATAAAATATGCACACAGTCATATGAACGGAAACGCGCCAAGTTTGTGGTGTTGACTGTCAGTAGATTCCCAGCTTCAGTTCCAGCTGCTGGAAGTTTCACCACGTTACGGGCACTTAACGAGTTGATTAACTGAATCAGTTACTTCTGTTTTTTATAGATCTCGTTTAAGCAAGCTAAGCATTATGTATGTTAAACTCTTCAACATAAGTAGCAGGACATGTATCTAGTGTTAATATTCGTTTTATAATGTAATTTACAATTGTTTCCACCAGAGGCACGTTGTTCAACAGGCAAATATACATCTCATCAACAGCTTCAGTACATCTTATGTAAACTGGCGAACAAAAGAAACTACACACCTGATGTTTGGGGATTATTTTCAAATGAAAAATGATGCTTTTGGTGCATTACACGTTCATTTTATGCGGAAACAGTATACAACATAGTCTACTGAAATTGTTATGTCCATTTTTTCAGCAGCGAACGAGCCATTACCAGAACGTTGGGCTGTACAAGGCCGGCTATTATCAGACTAATGAGACGCGTTCATCAGGCTGGCCAGACATCTGACAATCCCAGAGCTGGAGGACCGAGAGTGACCACCCAGTAACATGACCTGCGCATTCTCCATCTGCGTAACCGGAATCTGTCAGTCACGTCGACGTCAACAGCGTCAACAGCACTGTGTCACCGCATCAGCATGGACAGGGTGATGAGACGACTGCGTGCTGTCGGCGTCCGAGCCTGTCGACCATTTCATCGCGCGTCGTGAACCTGTCAACATCGACTGAATCGTCTACGTTGAATCGTCGCTGGAAACGCTGCATTTAGATACGATGTCCGTGGTGTTTTGACGTGTACACAATGTTTGAGGCTTGTATGTCTCAAACAAAAGACTTAAAACACTTTCTAAGTGATGTTCGGAAAATGTATCCAAAAAGCACCAGGTGGGTACTTTCTTTTGTACGTCAGTTTACATGACATAACTCAGGACGCCGTATTTGATTGCAGTGCCAAAATATACGTTACCCATAGATGCATGCTATCAGTCTGTCGATACCCAGCGTGTGTTGTACATGGTACATGATCCTTTCTGTCCTGCCCCGACGAAATTTAACCTACTATGGGAGTGAGGAGTGGGGCGGTGGATGGGGAAAAGATGGTGCCAGGAACCAAATGCAAATGGTAGCAAAAGTTGAGAGAGGACGGCGAACGGACTTGGTTTCTTTTCAGTGGTTGCAGAAGGTGTAGGAAATACCCAATTGCATTGCTGGTTTCTTTCCGCATGTACACCACAGCATAGAGAAACCATTGTATTCACCCAAAAATACATTCCTCTCTGATGAGTGGAGCGAATGACAAATACACGACCAACCTGTTCCAGATGGTTACTGTTCTTGGATAAAGGAATATACGGCTGTAATCTGGCGTGCGAGTCACTACGGTTTGTCTTTCTGCATGTCGCCACCTATGGCCACCCCTTCAGAATTTGGCCGGCATGAAAGTCCATGTTGAAGTGTGGAAATAATCCCTAGCGAGACTGCGAGTGACACGAACTAAGGGGAAGCAGACATTAACACCTTTGTACTGCTACCAGCGGTTACCAAGTAAACAACAACGCATCTACCAATGCCCAGTTTTACTACACCGATGTCGACAGTGTCTGATGCGTCTGTAATAGGTCGGTGAAACCACTCATTGTCATCCCATTGTTCTCAGGTGAGCATACGTTTTTCTCAGGCCCAGTGAAACTAGGAATGATTGCGTTACAAGCCCCTGTGAGACAGATGACATTATACCATATGGCCTGGACAGATTATACCTTAGTGTCGCAGATTTCTACTGAATGGTCTTATACACACAAGATAATACCTTTGTATCTACAGCTTATAAATCACAAATGATAATAGGTCGATGCAGGGCTGTGCTGTCTGTGTTGGCACGGGACTTGTTGCTGATCGTGGAAAGTGAGTAAACTTCCCTAACGGCAAACATGTGCAGTTGGCGCCAATACAAGCCTTTGTAAGCCTTCAATCAGTTGGCTGATGGTAACACATCCAGTGTCTACCAGCGTCTAATTATGTACACACCGCAGCGTGAGAAACACAGTCCTCCGCTATCAAGGTGTTTTGTGTTTGCTTTAACGTATGCTGTCTGTGACCACTCCGAACTGACAAGTCGACCTTCTCCACTGCCACACGTTCCTGCGGCAGCACCATACAACACAAATGTCACGCAAAACTAGACACAGATGATCAGTGAAAACCAACAATGTCCAAATTGTGGCAAGAGTGTCCTTGGAAACCAGCCCTTGACACACTGATCCATGGAGTTCTGGGCTATGTCCCGCACTCTCCCCAGACAGAGGCACTCGCCCCATAGGAGATGGGGTGTGTACTGGGAAGTGGGCTATTCTTTGAACACAACTAAACAGTACCAGAACAATACCAAAAAAATACCATACGCATTCTGTCTGATTCTAAAGAAATGGAGATACGTTTCATGGCTGAAGCCACAGCCAATGTTTTCATTATATATACAAAGGCGCGAGTCCCACACTCATATCCCTTCTCCCCGGACACACGTACACAAAAGATGTATATGTTGCAGTGTCAGAGATTTTTGCTTTATGAACTCTTGGTTATGTCTGCACAGATAATTTAACACTGAAAGTTGCTTTTTCTTTTTTGTGGAACTTTCGACCGCCTCCCTGGCCGAATGGATTGAAGTGGGCCCTCCGAGTAGAACAAAACAAGCTCTGGTCGCCCAGAAGAAGCCAGTTCACTGCCTGAGCGTCTCAGCAATATGGGGATAAAACAAGGACTGGTCGCCCAGAAGAAGCCAGTACACTGCCTGAGCGTCTCAGCAATATGGGGATAAAACAAGGACTGGTCGCCCAGAAGAAGCCAGTTCACTGCCTGAGCGCAGCAGGATAAAACAAGGACTGGTCGCCCAGAAGAAGCCAGTACACGAGCTCTCAGCAACATGAGGATAAAACAAGGTCTGGTCGCCCAGAAGAAGCCAGTACACAGCCTGAGCGTCTCAGCAATATGGGGATAAAACAAGGACTGGTCGCCCAGAAGAAGCCAGTACACAGCCTGAGCGTCTCAGCAATATGGGGATAAAACAATGACTGGTCGCCCAGAAGAAGCCAGTACACAGCCTGAGCGACTCAGCAATATGGGGATAAAACAATGACTGGTCGCCCAGAAGAAGCCAGTACACAGCCTGAGCGTCTCAGCAATATGGGGATAAAACAAGGTCTGGTCGCCCAGAAGAAGCCAGTACACAGCCTGAGCGACTCAGCAATATGGGGATAAAACAAGGTCTGGTCGCCCAGAAGAAGCCAGTACACAGCCTGAGCGTCTCAGCAATATGGGGATAAAACAAGGACTGGTCGCCCAGAAGAAGCCAGTACACAGCCTGAGCGACTCAGCAACATGGGGATAAAACAAGGACTGGTCGCCCAGAAGAAGCCAGTACACAGCCTGAGCGTCTCAGCAATATGGGGATAAAACAATGACTGGTCGCCCAGAAGAAGCCAGTACACAGCCTGAGCGTCTCAGCAATATGGGGATAAAACAATGACTGGTCGCCCAGAAGAAGCCAGTACACAGCCTGAGCGTCTCAGCAATATGGGGATAAAACAAGGACTGGTCGCCCAGAAGAAGCCAGTACACAGCCTGAGCGTCTCAGCAATATGGGGATAAAACAAGGACTGGTCGCCCAGAAGAAGCCAGTACACAGCCTGAGCGTCTCAGCAATATGGGGATAAAACAATGACTGGTCGCCCAGAAGAAGCCAGTACACAGCCTGAGCGTCTCAGCAATATGGGGATAAAACAAGCTCTGGTCGCCCAGAAGAAGCCAGTTCACTGCCTGAGCGTCTCAGCATTATGGGGATAAAACAAGGTCTGGTCGCCCAGAAGAAGCCAGTACACAGCCTGAGCGTCTCAGCAATATGGGGATAAAACAAGCTCTGGTCGCCCAGAAGAAGCCAGTACACAGCCTGAGCGTCTCAGCAATATGGGGATAAAACAAGGTCTGGTCGCCCAGAAGAAGCCAGTACACATCCTGAGCGTCTCAGCAATATGGGGATAAAACAAGGTCTGGTCGCCCAGAAGAAGCCAGTACACAGCCTGGGCGTCTCAATGGGGTATACATGTTAAGCAGGCGTTATATACTATTCACACTTTGCTAAGGATCAAAACAAGGGTTCAACAGAAAACTATGATGTGTGGTCAAATTTGGTTTAAACATCTTAGCTTTCTTTAAGCATGGATCCTAGGCTTCAGTATGTCATTCCATCCTTTGGATCCCATACCTGCTATTGACAGGTGTTGTGTACTTGCCAATGACTCTATCCATGATATGCAAAATGGTTGATTAGTGCCATGAAAACTATTTTTATGGTTACTCATCAATCAAGTGCATAAGGTTAGATTAAAGAGACTATTTGCCTAAAGAGGTGTTACCATATTATTATTTATCCATTTTTAAATAGATACAACTTCAAATTATAAACCTACGTTTAAGTAAAGTTGTGAATTTTTGTGAGTAGTATAGTATCTCAGGGAACTGACGCTAAACAACTGGCATCACTAGCTGAAGCACTCTCACTCGCACGCACACACGTACGCACACACGCGCACACACACACACACACACACACACACACACACACACGCGCGCGCGCGCACACACGCACACGCACACATACGCACACACACGCACACGCACTTTGTTATATAAGTGTTGTTACCGTGAACGTTAAACACCTCAGCTCTGAGACTTGTGCAACAAATACAACTATGTGTTCATTAACTCTACAGGTAGGTATGCGTGACAGCAGACACACCTTGACAACATCGGCTTGATGTACATAACGTAAGAATTTGTTTCAGCTTTGCATCGGTTTCAAACCGCGGTGAAGATGTTGATGTCGGCTACTTTACAGTGGAATAGGTTCTACTTGTACACTAGACTCGAGGACCGTCCTAATCCGGCATCACTTAAAGTCATTTCTTGCCTTCGCATTGACAGCAACAGCGATACAAACAAACAAACAAAAAAACATTCCCATTTGTGTGATGGTAAAGACTGTGTGGATGTATGCATGGACTTCTCTACTGAATCAGAGACGATGTACAGTATACACAGTCTCGCGGTCCACGGACTGCAAAAGGGCAGTTTGAACGAACATCAGTTATTTCTTCCAAACAAACCTGTTTTGACTTGCATGGTTTGGACGTTAACTGATACTAGGTGAGGCACGCCGATGAGGTGTCAGCCCGTATGTGTTTCCCAGTCGTAAAAACATATGTGTCTCCTTGCCACTGCTCCCCAACCTGAACGGTTTCCCACACACGGTGCACCTGTCTGATCTGTGTATGCTTGAAAGGGGTTGACGGCAGACTGTACATGGACTAACACATGGGAATGAGCATGGTGCCAGTACGCGTACTCACAGATAGGGAGTGAGTGAGTGATTGAGTGAATGAGTGAAAGTGTGTAGGTTTACGCCCCACTCAGCAATATTCCAGCTATATGGCGGCGGTCTGTAAATAATCGAGTCTGGACAAGACAATCCAGAGATCAACAGCATGAGCATCGATCAGCGCAATTAGGAACCGATGACATGTGTCAACTAAGTCAGCGAGCATGACCACCCGATCCCGTTAGTCGCCTCTTACCACAAGCATGGGTTACTGAAGATCAATATTCTAACCCGGACCTTCACAGATAGGGAGTGATCAGACATCTTGATGACAGTACGGGTACTCACAGATGGGGAGTGATCAGACACTTGATGATAGTACGGGTACTCACAGATGGGGAGTGATCAGACATCTTGATGACAGAACAGGTACTCACAGATGGGGAGTGATCAGACATCTTGATGACAGAACGGGTACTCACAGATGGGGAGTGATCAGACATCTTGATGACAGTACGGGTACTCACAGATGGGGAGTAATCAGACATCTTGATGACAGAACGGGTACTCACAGATGGGGAGTGATCAGACATCTTGATGAGAGTACGGGTACTCACAGATGGGGAGTGATCAGAGATCTTCATGAAAGTACGGGTACTCGGAGATGGGGAGTGATGAGACATATTGATGACAGTACAGGTACTCACAGATGGGGAGTGATTAGACATCTTGATGACAGTACGGGTACTCACAGATGGGGAGTGATCAGACATCTTGATGACAGTAAGGGTACTCACAGATGGGGAGTGATCAGACATCTTGATGACAGTACGGGTACTCACAGATGGGGAGTGATCAGACATCTTGATGACAGTACAGGTACTCACAGATGGGGAGTGATTAGACATCTTGATGTCAGTACGGGTACTCACAGATGGGGAGTGATCAGACGTCTTGATGACAGTACAGGTACTCACAGATGGGGAGTGATCAGACATCTTGATGACAGTACAGGTACTCATAGTTGAGGAGAAATCAGACAACTTGATGATAGTATAGGTACTCACAGATGGGGAGTGATCAGACCTCATGATGATAGTACGGGTACTCACAGATGGGGAGTGATCAGACATCTTGATGACAGTACAGGTATTCACAGATGGGGAGTGATCAGACATCTTGATGACAGAACGGGTACTCACAGATGGGAGTGATCAGACATCTTGATGACAGAACGGGTACTCACAGATGGGGAGTGATCAGACATCTTGATGATAGTACGGGTTCTCACAGATGGGGAGTGATCAGACATCTTGATGACAGTACAGGTACTCACAGATTGGGAGTGATCAGACATCTAGATGATAGTACGGGTTCTCACAGATGGGGAGTGATCAAACATCTTGATGACAGTACAGGCTCTCACAGATTGGGAGTGATCAGACATCTAGATGACAGTACAGGTACTCACAGTTGAGGAGAAATCAGACAACTTGATGATAGTACAGGTACTCACATATGGGGAGTGATCAGACATCTTGATGACAGTACAGGTTCTCACAGATGGGGAGCGATCAGACATCTTGATGACAGTACGGGTACTCACAGATGGGGAGTGATCAGACATATTAATCACAGTACGGGTACTCACAGATGGGGAGTGATTAGACATCTTGATGACAGTACGGGTACTCACAGATGGGGATCGATCAGACATCTTGATGACAGTACGGGTACTCACAGATGGGGAGTGATCAGACATCTTGATGACAGTACGGGTACTCACATATGGGGAGTGATCAGACATCTTGATGACAGTACGGGTACTCACAGATGGGGGGAAATCAGACAAGTTGATGAAAGTACGGGTACTCAAAGATGGGGAGTGATCAGACATCTTGATGATAGTACGGGTACTCACAGATGGGGAGTGATCAGACATCTTGATGACAGTACAGGTACTCACAGATGGGGAGTGATCAGACATCTTGATGACAGAACGGGTACTCACAGATGGGGAGTGATCAGACATCTTGATGACAGTACGGGTACTCACAGATGGGGAGTGATCAGACATCTTGATGGCAGAACGGGTACTCACAGATGGGGAGTGATCAGACATCTTGATGATAGTACGGGTACTAACAGATGGGGAGAAATCAGACAACTTGATGATAGTACGGGTACTCACAGATGGGGAGTGATTAGACATCTTGATGACAGTACGGGTACTCACAGATGGGGAGTGATCAGACATCTTGTTGACAGTACGGGTACTCACAGATGGGGAGTGATCAGACGTCTTGATGACAGTACAGGTACTCACAGATGGGGAGTGATCAGACCTCTTGATGACAGTACGGGTACTCACAGTTGGGGAGAAATCAGACAACTTGACGATAGTACGGGTACTCAAAGATGGGGAGTGATCAGACATCTTGATGACAGTACGGGTACTCAAAGATGGGGAGTGATCAGACATCTTGATGACAGTACGGGTACTCACAGATGGGGAGTGATCAGACCTCTTGATGACAGTACGGGTACTCACAGTTGAGGAGAAATCAGACAACTTGACGATAGTACGGGTACTCGGAGATGGGGAGTGATCAGACATCTTGATGACAGTACGGGTACTCACAGATGGGGAGTGATCAGACATCTTGATGACAGTACGGGTACTCAAAGATGGGGAGTGATCAGACATCTTGATGACAGTACAGGTACTCACAGATGGGGAGGATCAGACATCTTGATGACAGTACGGGTACTCACAGATGGGGAGTGATCAGACATCTTGATGACAGTACGGGTACTCACAGATGGGGAGTGATCAGACATCTTGATGACTGTACGGGTACTCACAGATGGGGAGTGATCAGACATCTTGATGATAGTACGGGTACTCACAGATGGGGAGTGATCAGACATCTTGATGACAGTACAGGTACTCACAGATGGGGAGTGATCAGACATCTTGATGAGAGAACGGGTACTCACAGATGGGGAGTGATCAGACATCTTGATGACAGTACGGGTACTCACAGATGGGGAGTGATTAGACATCTTGATGACAGTACCGGTACTCACAGATGGGGAGGGATCAGACCTCTTGATGATAGTACGGGTACTCACAGTTGGGGAGAAATCAGACAACTTGATGACTGTACGGGTACTCACAGATGGGGATCGATCAGACATCTTGATGACAGTACGGGTACTCACAGATGGGGAGTGATCAGACATATTGATGACAGTACGGGTTCTCACAGATGGGGAGTGATCAGACATCTTGATGACAGTACAGGCTCTCACCGATTGGGAGTGATCAGACATCTAGGTGACAGTACAGGTACTCACAGATGGGGAGTGATTAGACATCTTGATGACAGTACAGGTACTGACAGATGGGGAGTGATCAGACATCTTGATGACAGTACGGGTACTCACAGATGGGGAGAAATCAGACAACTTGATGACAGTACGGGTACTCACAGATGGGGAGTGATCAGACATCTTGATGACAGTACGGGTAATCACAGATGGGGAGTGATCAGACATCTTGATGACAGTACGGGTACTCACAGATGCGGAATGATCAGACGTCTTGATGACAGTACAGGTACTCACAGATGGGGAGTGATCAGACCTCCTGATGACAGTACGGGTACTCACAGTTGGGGAGAAATCAGACATCTTGATGACAGTACAGGTACTCACAGATGGGGAGTGATCAGACATCTTGATGACAGTACGGGTACTCACAGATGGGGAGTGATCAGATGTCTTGATGAGAGTACAGGTACGCACAGATGGGGAGAAATCAGACAACTTGATGATAGTACGGGTACTCGGAGATGGGGAGTGATCAGACATCTTGATGACAGTACGGGTACTCACAGATGGGGAGTGATCAGACATCTTGATGACAGTACGGGTACTCACAGATGGGGACAAATCAGACAACTTGATGATAGTACGAGTACTCACAGATGGGGAGTGATCTGACATCTTGATGACAGTACGGGTACTCACAGATAGGGAGTGATCAGACATCTTGTTGACAGTACGGGTACTCACAGATGGGGAGTGATCAGACGTCTTGATGACAGTACAGGTACTCACAGATGGGGAGAAATCAGACAACTTGACGATAGTACGGGTACTCGGAGATGGGGAGTGATCAGACATCTTGATGACAGTACGGGTACTCACAGATGGGGAGTGATGAGACATCTTGATGACAGTACGGGTACTCAAAGATGGGGAGTGATCAGACATCTTGATGACAGTACGGGTACTCACAGATGGGGAGTGATCAGACATCTTGATGATAGTACGGGTACTCACAGATGGGGAGTGATCAGACATCTTGATGACAGTACGGGTACTCACAGATGGGGAGAAATCAGACATCTTGATGACAGTACGGGTACTCACAGTTGGGGAGAAATCAGACAACTTGATGACAGTACGGGTACTCACAGATGGGGAGTGATCAGACATCTTGATGACAGTACGGGTACTCACAGATGGGGAGTGATCAGACATCTTGATGACAGTACGGGTACTCACAGATGGAGTGATCAGACATCTTGATGACAGTACGGGTACTCACAGATGGGGATTGATTAGACATCTTGATGACAGTACGGGTACTCACAGATGGGGATCGATCAGACATCTTGATGACAGAACGGGTACTCACAGATGGGGAGTGATCAGACATCTTGATGACAGTACGGGTACTCACAGATGGGGAGTGATCAGACATCTTGATGAGAGTACGGGTACTCACAGATGGGGAGTGATTAGACATCTTGATGACAGTACAGGTACTCACAGATAGGGAGAAATCAGACATCTTGATGACAGTACGGGTACTCACAGTTGGGGAAAAATCAGACATCTTGATGACAGTACGGGTACTCTGGGATTGGGACTGATCAAACCTCTTGATGACAGTACGGGTACTCACAGATGGGGAGTGATCAGACATCTTGATGACAGTACGGGTACTCACAGATGGGGAGTGATCAGACATCTTGATGACAGTACGGGTACTCACAGATGGGGATTGATCAGACATCTTGATGACAGTACGGGTACTCACAGATGGGGAGTGATCAGTCATCTTGATGACAGTACAGGTACTCACAGATGGGGAGTGATGAGACATCTTGATGACAGTACGGGTACTCACAGATGGGGTGTGATCAGACATCTTAATGGCAGTACGGGTACTCACAGATGGGGAGTGATCAGACATCTTGATGACAGTACGGGTACTCACAGATGGGGAGTGATCAGACATCTTGATGACAGTACAGGTATTCACAGATGGGGAGTGATCAGACATCTTGATGACAGTACGGGTACTCAAAGATGGGGAGTGATCAGACATCTTGATGACAGTACGGGTATCTCACAGATGGGGAGTGATCAGACATCTTGATGACAGTACAGGTACTCACAGATGGGGAGTGATCAGACATCTTGATGACAGTACAAGTTCTCACAGATAGGGAGTGATCAGACATATTGATCACTGTACGGGTACTCACAGATTGGGGATCGATCAGAAAACTTGATGACAGTACAGGTACTCACAGATGGGGAGTGATCAGACATCTTGATGACAGTACGGGTATTCACAGATAGGGAGTGATCAGACATCTTGATGACAGTACGGGTACTCACAGATGGGGAGTGATCAGACATCTTGATGATAGTACAGGTTCTCACAGATAGGGAGTAATCAGACATATTGATCACAGTACGGGTACTCACAGTTGGGGATCGATCAGAAAACTTGATGACAGTACGGGTACTCGGAGATGGGGAGTGATCAGACATCTTGATGACAGTACAGGTAGTCACAGATGGGGAGTGATCAGACATTTTGATGACAGTACGGGTACTCACAGATGGGGAGTGATCAGACGTTTTGATGACAGTACGGGTACTCACAGATGGGGAGTGATCAGACATTTTGATGACAGTACAGGTACTCACAGATGGGGAGTGATCAGACAATTTGATGACAGTACAGGTACTCACAGTTGAGGAGAAATCAGACAACTTGATGATAGTACGGGCACTCGGAGATGGGGGGTAATCAACAATAATCTGTTGGCGGTTACACGGTACATTCAGCTGACAGACATGTGACAGGTCTCACTACATGCCTTGTTCTTGTCCCACACTTTCGCGTCCATATTTCAAGGATCTTGAAGCGTGAAACGTCCAGCATACAAGGAATATTCTTATCAGTATACTGCATCCCACTCGTAACACCCTGAAATAATTTAAACGCCGGCCCATTACCAGTAAAGACGGTAGGCTCGTGCTTCCTTCACCTGCCATCTTGTGTGTATTGGATGCGCACCATATAAATTATAGTTACCTGTAAGTTGTGTAAAATATATAAACACAGCAGATATAAGTGTCATCACTGTACTAGTGAAGATATTGTCATTTGCAGGGAGAAATGACACAACGCTACCATGGATGACTTAAAAAGTACACGAGAACTTTCAATTTCAGTACCAAATATTCGGTACTCCATGACATAGGACGTAGGTGCTCTCATGGATAAATGTTTCTCTTTGAAGTCGAACAAATTCAAAGTAGTATGTCATAAGATATCCCAGTGGACACTATTTCCTCTACCCAGGGGCCAAGATTTTTGAGAAACACCACAAGAGTAATCTTCTATTCAAGGGGAAAGGTTAACTGAAACAGATTGCCCGTGCCAGATCACTTCCTTTCGACGGGCTATTAAACAATCAGGAACCGCGACCAGCGTGTGGTACACGCAATAGAACAACAAATTGAGCCATTACTGCGGAATTCCATACCACGTGTGGGCAACGAACATGAAATGTGTGACTCTGGGGGAACCTGGCTGGATAACGGGGCTCACAGGTTCCTTATTGTACATATCCTGGTGCAATTACGCTCAGAAATAAACTTACTCAAATCATTTCATTTCCAAGTAATTTCTCGGGAACTAGCCAGGTAGTTTGTGTTGCGTATATAAACAATTTTAAAGGTAAGCGTCCTGTCAGTTGAAACTCTCGGCTACGTACAAACAGGCGACGGCATCTAATGTGCTCACTACCATGTTAGCTGTGTGTCTTGTACACGGCCTGATCAGCCATTACCTTCAGTGAATTTACCATCGTGAAAACCTCGATAACAAAGAAACATAATGTTGATACATGTCTGGTAATTAACATTTCCACAATTACTTCGCTGACTTTCGGGAGATAAAGGGACCCATTATGTCCAAAGCAATCGATTTTCGAGATATTCTGATTACCATATTTGAAAGTATGCACTAGTTCGTGGACCGACCATGCACACTACAGCAGGGGTCACCTCATGGCGGTGTGTTTATAAAGAACCCTTGCCTGAATGACTTCCGAAGAAAACTTCGCCGATCAAAAAGCTTGCCTGTTATCTGAATGACATACACCCAACCAATGATGCCATCTATCAGCTCACACTCTTTATGACAGAACATGCAATGGAGGCAACTATTCTGAGCCGTTATCTAACTTAATTAGCCAACTGGAAATTTCACTACACCTTGGCTGTCCAAGCACACAAAGGTCCTGTGTTAGCACAGGGAGAGATATGAGAAAGAAACCTTCTGGGAAATCTGGGAAATACTCTGTCTTATCCAAACAAATGTATTTAGCGTCAGACGGGATCACGTAAGTGTCTGTGTTTAGAAGGGCTGAAGTTAATGTACAGTTGTGCGTCGTCGTCGATGTTTGATAATCCGGTGTAGACGGGGCAGCAATGCAAGACCACCCACGTCAACGGATCTGAGCCCCACTTTCTACACATTTGTAAATGTCTGTTTATCGTCACTTTATAACCTAACTGTCGACATCTCTACACAAAACAAACCATGAAAAGACTTCATGGAGAAATGTTCAAAAGACGGTTGTAAGTTTATCGACGGTGTTGCCTTCATGGTATCGTAGTTCCAGGCTGATGATAAATTAATATGAGCCATCCACACGCCGAGTAAGATGTGATGCTGTTGGTTATCAACACTACATAGGCGCCCTGACTTGGGAATACAGGCTACGATAAGGATCCACTATGTATCCAACATCTTTCTCACGTTAGCTTCCCCTTCCATATCAACACCAAACTGTTTACCATGAATTACATGAAATATTGTTTCAAGTGGCGGTTATCTACTTTACGTCACCACTGACCCATCCACCGCAGGATGATGACACTAACATCTAGTCTCTCAACTGAAATTTTTTTCACAGAAAAACAAAACAGTAATATTATTATAATAAAATCATGATCAAATTATCATGATCAAAGAAAGGATCACGAAACTGCAGTTATCTAGAGTTGCCACATGTTATACACTTGCATGGGATGTATCAAATATGTTTGTACATCTTAGAATACATGTGCTATCTGTTCACCTCGGCTCTCTGCGGGCCTCCTGCTAAGGGTTCTACTGTCTGACTCTGCCAGGCACATGTTTTCAAAGTACAAATTACGTTTCGATGAAGTAAGTTGTTAACTGCTTCAAACGTAAACACAGATGAGTGACGTCACTTTCAACACCTGTAACCCTCCAGGCGAAGAAACAACAGATTGCTGCCACGTGATTGAAATGTTCTGTCAGCAACACACGGGGAAAGCTGTGTGGTATGTCAGGGGGCGTACTTTCACACGTCTCACTTCGTCACACGATGACCCCATACTGACCCACCCATCTCACACTCACACTTCACTCACCTTCACCTTACACACACACACACACACACACACACACACACACACACACACACACACACACACACACACACACACACACACACACACACACACACACACACACACACACACACACACACACACAAAGCCCAAAGCTCTCACTCACAGCTCGCTCATTTAAGTTTGACATTCATACCTCACACGCATACATCTCACACCACATACCCATGATGAGAGACAGTGTATGGGGTCTCTTTGCGAAACAACTTCTGGACACCAATAGACAGCCCCAGTAACTCAATACTCCTCAAACAAGGTTAATTCTGTATGTGATGTTTATGTTGGCATGGGAGGAAGTAACAGCACACCTGTATGACTCTATTACCCTGTACACCGTGGGTAGATTACATCGTTGGTGGACCAGGTTTCAGTGTGGTTGTGTTTGTAGGTATTGTTCTCTGCAGTACGGACCATACTACTGGGTTCTTGTCCGTGTCAGTCAGTCTAAACTCATTAATCTGTCTTGAAAGGAAATTTACGATTAGAATGTCGTCTAATAGAAAGAATCAATGTTCTCACGTTGATGCTTTCAGACACTAAGACAGCTAAAACATGTTTGTAGCAAACTCGCAGTACAATCAACAGCCTTTTGTCGTCGTTAAATCTGTAATATTCAAGGGATATTTGATCTCGTTGATGCCTTTAAAGACTCGGATATTAGGCCCTGTACAACACCTATACTACATACAGTGCCCGAAGACACGATGCACGTTGGAACTAGTCGCAAAGCGAATGGTGCATCTGGTAGTACACAGTCGGCACCTGTTCGGTCCATGTCCTCCGTGAGTCCCCCGTGATCAGGACTGCAGGTGTTTCAGCAACCTGTCTTGAGCAAGCTTATTTATCAAACCTCTTCGTCTGGTAAATCGTAGTAGACCAAACTGATGATAAAGAAGACGGACGAACTGTCAAGTTACAAGAGCGCTGCATTCAACATGTTCGGTAGGTAAGCAAATCATTGCTCGGACAGCAAACAATCCCTTACATTGATCGGACTGTAACAGCTTCTTTCTCTAGGGAAGATTCTGACCCAGGATGGGCTTCACTGGGTCGGTAATTCCTCACGCAATGAACTAAATGAGAACTGGCAACCACGATGTCTGGGCCGCAGCACGTTGTCACAACACCGAGACAGTCACAGTTACACTCGGGCAGTAATTGGGGGCAGTTTGGGGGAGTTTTATAACCTCAAATTTGACATAATTGGATATTAGAGGTCAAGTACTTGTGTGTGACCTCACTGGTGAGAGAATGACACATTTCTCCCGAGATCTGTTATTCTATTTACTCGCTGGTGACCTCTACTCGCGAGGGCATCCAAATGGGGAAACAGCTGGTACGCTGCGCGTGGGGGGTAGGGGAACCCCCATAAACACGAAGCACATGACTCAGTTGTGAAAAGCCGAAGAGCAAAAAACATGACTCTTTACTGACAAAAACATGACTCTTATCGATGTTGTCAGTTATAACCGACCACCGGCCATAACCACCCTGCCCACGGACACCTTCGACAATGTATACAACAACTAGAATACGGAGATAGAGCATCGGTATGGTTTGGATCACAGACTGGTATGTTGAAGCTGCATCATAGCGGAGTGTAAATTTACGGAGTTTGGCGCGAACGAAATGGTAGGGAATTTGAAAGTTTGGGACCAAATGTAGCTAAGATAGGAAGCTGAGCCTGCCGACCGGACCCCGCTACAACATGAGGTGCCAGATGAGAATTTCAATCTCTCTTCACTCACACACACACACACACACACACACACGCACGCACGCACGCACGCACGAGATAAAGCATTACCATAGGATCTCTCTTCCACACGCACATGATAAAGAGAAAGAGTGAGAGACAGACAGACAGACAGATAGAGACAGAGACAGTGACACACCATAAGAGAAAAAGGTTTAGGACAGCAGTAGAGACAACTAAAACAAAAGAATAGGAGAAGTGTCTCACATCCCAGATGCCAGTTTGCCACGTCCTGGTGGAGGTTGGGCTGGAGTGAAAGTATGTGAAAGATACAGATTCAAGACTGGGAAGGGATCATTGCTTACAACTGCTAGATAACTTCAAATGTCGTGATTTCCTGGGGGTCATGATAGGGTTAGCTATCTATCATATGCCCTCAAACCATGCTTTCAAGCAGAGACAGGCCGCTGTTTCCAAATATACATTTGCTCCAGATCTAATCGTGTAAAATACTTTCATCACTGTTTCGCTGTGGACCTGTTTAACATTAAAGTATCCCAATGTATGTGCAGCTAACATCAAACAGATGCTGCGGTTAGATGTATACCTCGGAAGTCCGGTTGCAATAGGACCCGACTCATGCTGAACACTGTCTCCAAGAATACCCCCCTCAAGTTGAACATAAAAATAACGTCCCATCCAATACTGACCTAATTGAAACAATCTGTTGTTATTCACCTAGTGGCCTATATATTCCTTTCATAATGCACGCTGAAACTCCAGTTATAGTGTCAAATACATACATGATGTGTATCAATTTCACGGCGACGTGTTTTACAAATGTGCCTTACACTGTGAAATATATGTTTGGGTTATTTATTTGCGCTAGACACGTCTACTCGTAAACATGTTTCATAATGTGTATAAATCCTAAACGGAATGGAAAACACCGTGTTTTCAAGTAAACATGTTTAGAGCGGGAGCCATTATCAGAGTACACATCAATTCGGTGTTCAGTTCAAATTTTAGGCGGAAAATAACACGTGAAATATTTTACAACATATCATTATACGTTCCACGATGACAACTCTGTTCAGTTATACGTGTGTTGATATTAGTGTTGGGAATTGGTTGAAATATCACAATTGTTGATTGCTTCATTACCAACGAACAATCATCGAAAAGAATTGGTTAGCGTCATTTTTCAGATTTTTCTACCAAGGTTGTTATTGTAGATATGTTAACATAATGCAACTTGCTACTTTAAAGTGATGAGTAATATATCATGAACATAAACTTTCTGGAGTCTTCAAGAAATATTCAGTCATGACTTTTCAGTTAGTGAAGTGAGTTTTCTAAGAATTAAACAAGTTTTCAGGCCCTGACAACTTCGAATACATGTTCCATCGTCAAGTGTTTCAAACACTAAAACAGCAGTTCCAAAATCGTTTGTGTTCGATTATGAGAAAATGTGATCAATTTCTTGGTCGTTTGGTCACTTTTTCGATTATTTCAATTAATCGGAACACCACTAGTTGATATATCCGCTTTGTAATACACACTCTCACTACATGAAGGTTGTCCAAGTCACCGGGTAACTGATCGTGTTGGTAGCATTTACGTCATGCTCATACATATCTTGTCCGGAAGACGAGAGGTGCTTCTAAAAGGATGGATATATAGATGAAGGTGTTGACTTGCTTTGGGGATAACTTGAGTCCTTTTATAAAGTGGTAAGTTTTTTTAAATAAAGATGGAGAAAACAGTAAGTCTGACGATCTGTCTGTAGGTTCGAGCTGGCATAGTAAAGCATATAAGGGACCGTTCACAAATTTATGACCAAGGGGTGTGATGGTGTTTTATGGAGAAGCATGTACAGTGTGAATTGCCCCCTACCCCTAATATGTATGCACAAAGTAAGTGACCACCCTGCATGTCATGTACAAAGTCATGGTATAGAGGAGTGTATTGGAAGGAATGACTTAAGCCTTCAGTGTGAATGATATCTTCGTATTATATTGACGTTGCTTTATTTACTTGGTACATTATGACGGAGCAGCTCCAAAAGCATTGATTTCTAATACTGAAACTCAATATTGATTATTCTGAAGTTTTACATTTACATTGTTCAAATGAGGTTAGATCCTAAACACAAATCAAAGCACGTCAATTGGCCCATAGTCTTCACGCTTTCAAATGACTAACATTAGACTATCATTTAGTCCCTGAACAAGGTATATTTACTCATAAATATCAGATAATATCCAAATGGACTAAGGCACAATGCCCAATTTCAGGCTAGAACGGAGGCAAGTCGTGTACACAACCATCTTCATATACAACAGATGGACAGCGGTTAGTGATGGCCTGTCCATCATCACCAAGGGAATCATTGTTTGTTTCAGCCGTCGTCAATCAACGCACTGATACAGCCTAAACAACAGCGTCGGTTGCCTGCCCTTGATCTGCTGGACCTGTAGTGAGTGATGAGGCGGTCCCATCTTAGCATGCACGACCCCCAGTGGCACACGGGAGAGTGTCAGTAGGACAGGGTGGATGGGCCCACGGGGGTTGCTCTCTGGGGTAGGTGCGACAGGGGTACAACCCTATATACAGCATGTGTTGCAGCACTGTGGGAAATACATGGTGTTCACCAGTACCTTATATCATCCACAAACTGAACAGTGCACACGTGTCTTACAGCACAAACTTCTCATTCAAGTTTCCCAGAAACATGATGCCCAACTGACAGCACCTGGCTGATGCCCAAGGGACGAGTCTGACGGTGTATGGACTAACTCCAGCACGACAACGAGGGAAACCAACCACAGGCAGAAGTATCGAACTTTCCAGTGGAATGATGGCATGTCGATTGGCTTGTATATCTTAGTGGCCGTAACGAAAGAACAACAAGTGTATGACTGATTTGTCACTTTGGTGTCGTCCTTTGTCTATGTGCGTCTCTTCCTAGGCGCCATATGCATGTTTCAATGGAAAGTTCTAATCAATTGGCAAATTATCTGAGACGAAGTCCGTCGTACTTATACAGAGAGATAGCGCTTCAGGCACATATTCAATAAACTGTTTATATATTGACGTGATAATTTCCTGGTTGTGTATGTGCCCAGACCCGCGGACAGATTCTTGACAGTAATAACTCATTATAGCTTGACATTGACGCCTTCAAGCAGCCATGGCAATCTCCAACCTTATGTGTGTTACCTCTTTGCTAAATTCAGATAGTATGTCACCCTCCGTATTGTTCTGCGTGAGCTCTGAGACTAAACCAATAATGTGGAAATAACAGAAACGCACACAACTAATGATCCATACGCGATCCCTTGTTATCCTGCCAGTGAGATGTAGGGCCACAACGCCCACAGTATGGTGGGCCATTGTGGGCATAATCCGGGGCTGCTGTCTCGCTCCACGTTTGTCCGAGATACACGTGAGGCGATCCGTGAGACTAAACGATGCTGACAGCTGTGTAAATGAATGGAGACGTACATAGCAACACCCAAAAAACCACATTCTTTCACAAGCTAACATTTATACTTTATACACTTATACAACAATCTATTTCTACATGAAATTATGACGCTGATACATGACGCTGATAGTATATATTTGGTAACAGGAGAAATTTATAATATGTTGTCAACGTCATAGTAGTTGAAGATGTTAAAATTTATATAATTCGCCAAATGGTAAGGGATGTGTGTGTGTGTGTGTGTGTGTGTGTGTGTGTGTGTGTGTGTGTGTGTGTGTGTGTGTGTGTGTGTGGGGGACTTCAGTTCGAGACTATGTCTGCCGTCACTAAGGCTATATATACACGCACACATATATATTTAGCCTTGATAACGGCAGACATAGTCTCGAACTAAAATCCCCAGCGTGTCGACACTCTTGTCAGCGAACCAAGTCTCCGGTAACACGTTCCTAATACATATTGAAACGCTTACAGCTTAAAGATAGAATGTTATACGAGATATTTTCATCCTCGTAAGTGGAAGGAGAAGATGCAAAACTTCCCTCCCTGCATGTGAAGATATGGCTTGGAGCCAGGTGCACTTTCAGTGGGTACCACGTGCCGTGATGTGGATGAGAGAGATCTCATGGAAAGCGATACGTACCCTTTCAAACGCGAAACAAAGGCCTCATGTTTAGCAGTGTCTGGGCACAGCGCAGTAACAAGTGCCATTCTTGTGTCAAATCCTCCCCGACTTTGAGTCACATCAAGTCGGAGATTTGGTCGCCGACATAAAATCCTTTAAAAAGCTGTAACCACAGAGCACTTGACTCCGGCTAGAGCAGGGCCACGACCCTCCTCATGGCGGGTACCGTGAACAGACAAGATCTAGTTTCATGGACTGTGTAAACATACACTCACTTTTCATTGATTGTATTGTGGCACTGGGTGAAACAAGTGTCTCCTTCAGAGTCAATCTCCCGTCCTTACGTCCACCTATCTTTGAAGCCATAAAAGCCCCACAGCTAAAGGTAAACGTGGCTAAGTGAGGTCGATATCAAGCGTTTCTGCTGTTGGATGTTGTTAGGATACAGACTCATATTCTTTTATCGTTTCGATTTCTCCCTTCACTTAGCATAAAGAATCTTTCGTGATATCTTTGTGTTATGATGGTATGTCCAAAATCACATCGATAGATGGTGTGCTGTCATGATGATATGTCCAATATTACATCGATAGATGGTGTGCTGTCATGATGATATGTCCAATATCACATTGATAGATGGTGTGCTGTCATGATGATATGTCCAATATCACATTGATAGATGGTGTGCTGTCATGGTGATATGTCCAATATCACATCGATAGATGGTGTGCTGTCATGATGATATGTCCAGGATCACATCGATAGATGGTGTGCTGTCATGATGATATGTTCAGTATAGCAAAGGCTGCACGTTGTTGTGTCATGATGTTCAATATGTTCATGATGCTAGTTCAATACAGCAAAGGCTGCACGTTGTTGTGTCATGATGATATGTTCAGTATAGCAAAGACTGCACGTTGTTGTGTCATGATGATATGTTCACTATAGCAAAGACTGCACGTTGTTGTGTCATGATGATATGTTCAATATAGCAAAGACTGCACGTTGTTGTGCCATGATGATATGTTCAGTATAGCAAAGACTGCACGTTGTTGTGTCATGATGTAGGTTCAATACAGCAAAGACTGCACGTTGTTGTGCCATGATGATATGTTCAATACAGCAAAGGCTCCACGTTGGTGTGTCATGATGATATGTTCACTATAGCAAAGACTGGCACATTGTTGTGCCATGATGATATGTTCAGTATAGCAAAGACTGCACGTTGTTGTGTCATGATGATATGTTCACTATAGCAAGGACTGCACATTGTTGTGCCATGATGATATGTTCAGTATAGCAGAGACTGCACGTTGTTGTGTCATGATGATATGTTCAGTATAGCAAAGACTGCACGTTGTTGTGTCATGATGATATGTTCAGTATAGCAAAGACTGCACGTTGTTGTGTCATGATGATATGTTCACTATAGCAAAGACTGCACGTTGTTGTGTCATGATGATATGTTCAATATAGCAAAGACTGCACATTGTTGTGCCATGATGACATGTTCAGTATAGCAAAGACTGCACGTTGTTGTGTCATGATGATATGTTCAATATAGCAAAGACTGCACGTTGTTGTGCCATGATGACATGTTCAGTATAGCAAAGACTGCACGTTGTTGTGTCATGATGATATGTTCAATATAGCAAAGACTGCACGTTGTTGTGCCATGATGATATGTTCAGTATAGCAAAGACTGCACGTTGTGTCATGATGATATGTTCAATATAGCAAAGACTGCACGTTGTTGTGTCATGATGATATGTTCAATATAGCAAAGACTGCACGTTGTTGTGCCATGATGATATGTTCAGTATAGCAAAGACTGCACGTTGTTGTGTCATGATGATATGTTCAATATAGCAAAGACTGCACGTTGTTGTGTCATGATGATATGTTCAGTATAGCAAAGACTGCACGTTGTTGTGTCATGATGATATGTTCAGTATAGCAAAGACTGCACGTTGTTGTGTCATGATGATATGTTCAATATAGCAAAGACTGCACGTTGTTGTGCCATGATGATATGTTCAGTATAGCAAAGACTGCACGTTGTTGTGTCATGATGATATGTTCAATATAGCAAAGACTGCACGTTGTTGTGCCATGATGATATGTTCAGTATAGCAAAGACTGCACGTTGTTGTGTCATGATGATATGTTCAGTATAGCAAAGACTGCACGTTGTTGTGTCATGATGATATGTTCAATATAGCAAAGACTGCACGTTGTTGTGCCATGATGATATGTTCAGTATAGCAAAGACTGCACGTTGTTGTGTCATGATGATATGTTCAATATAGCAAAGACTGCACGTTGTTGTGTCATGATGATATGTTCAATATAGCAAAGACTGCACGTTGTTGTGCCATGATGATATGTTCAGTATAGCAAAGACTGCACGTTGTTGTGCCATGATGATATGTTCAATATAGCAAAGACTGCACGTTGTTGTGTCATGATGATATGTTCAATATAGGAAAGACTGCACGTTGTTGTGTCATGATGATATGTTCAGTATAGCAAAGACTGCACGTTGTTGTGCCATGATGATATGTTCAGTATAGCAAAGACTGCACGTTGTTGTGTCATGATGATATGTTCAGTATAGCAAAGACTGCACATTGTTGTGCCATGATGATATGTTCAGTATAGCAAAGACTGCACGTTGTTGTGTCATGATGATATGTTCAATATAGCAAAGACTGCACGTTGTTGTGCCATGATGATATGTTCAGTATAGCAAAGACTGCACGTTGTTGTGCCATGATGATATGTTCAGTATAGCAAAGACTGGACATTGTTGTGCCATGATGATATGTTCAGTATAGCAAAGACTACACGTTGTTGTGTCATGATGATATGTTCAGTATAGCAAAGACTGCACATTGTTGTGCCATGATGATATGTTCACTATAGCAAAGACTGCACGTTGTTGTGTCATGATGATATGTTCAATATAGCAAAGACTGCACGTTGTGTCATGATGATATGTTCAATATAGCAAAGACTGCACGTTGTTGTGTCATGATGATATGTTCAATATAGCAAAGACTGCACGTTGTTGTGTCATGATGATATGTTCAATATAGCAAAGACTGCACGTTGTTGTGCCATGATGATATGTTCAATATAGCAAAGACTGCACGTTGTTGTGCCATGATGATATGTTCAATATAGCAAAGACTGCACGTTGTTGTGCCATGATGATATGTTCAGTATATCAAAGGCTGCACGTTGTTGTGTCCTGGATCTTGCCATGCTGCACGTTGTTATGATTTCACAAGAGACATATGTTTTCTCAACATGTATGAGGGTTAATTTCAAACTAAGTAGGGAGTATATTCATTCGTCATGAGCTGGACATTACAAAGTGATATGCAATTCGTCACATTTAACACAATTAATCAAACTACTGTACCAAGGATGGTAGGTGTAGATGCTGAAGACCCTATCGCGGTGCACAATACAAACTGAAACAGTATACGCAAATATATAAGGTGATGATAGTGGGCTTATGGCGATTAATGTTGTGTTTTCTTGCAGCAGAACTTGCAGTACAACTTGTTGAGGTTTGACATTTTGATAACTACACAAATGAGTCAGAAACAAATTGAGGCAGTGCAAGAACTATATATACAGCCTACCAAAATGTAACAGGCACCTATATACAGCCTACCAAAATGTTACAGCCACCTATATACAGCCTACCAAAATGTTACAGCTCCCTATCTACAGCCTACCAAAGTGTTATAGCTCCCTATATACAGCCTACCAAAATCTTACAGACCCCTATATACAGCATACCAAAATCTTACAGACCCACTTCCAAGTAGGGCACATTCAAGAATGTCACGTTTTATACATATAGGTCAATCTGGGAATATTTACTTTGGCCGGAAATACCTCTCGCTTCTCAATATGTAAGATTTGTCGGTAAAGGACTAGCGTTCGGCTTGATGATGGGGACGGAGAGATGGCGTTGGGGAAAGTTGAAGGGGATACCTCATCACGGATACCATTACGACTATTTGCCTGGGAGATTAGAGTCGTTTGACCCTAAATGCCCCTGGTGTGGTCAACGCTCGGACAACGTAGTGTGTGTGGCCATGTATGGGAACGGGATGGTAGGCCTATTGTTCTTGGGTTCATACCACAAGACAGTCACATTACAACGGGGTGTATGTTCAGTGCGAGTACACACTTCTACGTAGGAGAACATCATTATGAAATACTTCAAATATATAAATATGTATCGCCGCGAAGTACATGATAAGTTGTCACAAATGTAAAATATATAAAATATACGTCATTGAAAAAACAGAGCTACGGAATTATGGGAGATGGAGCGAATGAGCGTGAGAAAGTTACTTAACCCTAACCTAACCCTAGCTGTAACCCTAACCTTACCCTAGCCGTAACTCTAGCCGTAACCCTAACTTATCCCTAGCCGTAACCCTAACCTAACCCTAGCCGTAACCCTAACCATACCCTAGCCGTAACCCTAACTTAACCCTAGCCGTAGCCCTAACCTTACCCTAGCCGTAACCCTAACCTTACCCTAGCCGTAACCCTAGCCGTAACCCTAACCTTACCCTAGCCGTAACCCTAGCCGTAACCCTAGCCGTAACCCTAGCCGTAACCCTAACCTTACCCTAGCCGTAACCCTAGCCGTAACCCTAACCTTACCCTAGCCGTAACCCTAACCTTAACCTCTAGCCGTAACCCTAACCATACCCTAGCCGTAACCCTAACCTTACCCTAGCCGTAACCCTAACCTTACCCTAGCCGTAACCCTAACCTTACCCTAGCCGTAACCCTAGCCGTAACCCTAACCTTACCCTAGCCGTAACCCTAGCCGTAACCCTAACCTTACCCTAGCCGTAACCCTAACCTTACCCTAGCCGTAACCCTAACCTTACCCTAGCCGTAACCCTAGCCGTAACCCTAACCTTACCCTAGCCGTAACCCTAACCTTACTCTAGCCGTAACCCTAACCATATTCGTTAACATTACCCTAGAAGATAGTAACGCGTATCCAATGACTAAAAAAGTAAGTACACTAAGATAACGAAGTACTAAAACTCTAGTCTAGTTTTCAGAGATGGCGGAAAGTACATGTATCTGGAATTCTGTAGTGTTTCCGAACGCTCATAGGCTTACATCGCGTTATCGCTGTATTAATGGAATTGCAACATATCAAAGGATCAGAAAAGAAAATACACTCTTGTCCAACACACATCAGTTTGAGTTCCGCAGGACATCAGTGATGATCCTATTCTGTGATCTGTAGTACATTATCTCGGGACCGGCCTTATGTAGTGGACGCTCACTGAGGACAGCTACTAAGATGGCGACAGTCCATATGAGTGAGTGAGTGAGTTTAGTTTTACGCCGCTCTCAGCAATATTCCAGCTATATGGCGGCGGTCTGTAAATAATCGAGTCTGGACCAGACAATCCAGTGATCAACAGCATGAGCATCGATCTGCGCAATTGGGAACCGATGACATGTGTCAACCAAGTCAGCAAAACTGACCACCCGATCCCGTTAGTCGCCTCTTACGACAAGATAGTCGCCTTTTTATGGCAAGCACATGGGTTGCTGAAGACCTATTCTACCCCGGATCTTCACGGGTCGACAGTCCATATGACCCTGGTACTGTTACAAGTACATAACAGCAACAATGTACCAGACTGAAACTGACGTTCCCAGAAACCTGCCAGTGGGTTCCAGAATACCTTTGGTCCAAGTGTCTCGGGTACATACATAAACTCTGTGTTATGTTGACAATAGCTGATAAACAAGTCCAGCTTGTCTAGCGGAAGTGATTTGTGCAGATAAGAAAATATCGGCGACGTCTCGTCACGTTAGTTTTCACCAGACTCAGTAGAAAACAATAAAGTATTAAGACTCGTACTAGAACAATATGTCTGCCACACGCCATAAACTGCCAGCTTGTCATATAGCATGACTGTCCTCGTCTTTACCTGTAACCATGGGAACACCTGCATGACGATTTTGAATAGCTCCTGATATTTTCATATTCTTCTGCGCTGGTGGCCCGCGTGACTCTGTGTCGATGGGGCCGGACTGACGTTCCTGGCGTAACCTTTGACAAGGGACGCTCAGAAGCTCAATTCCTTTTCCCCTCCGGTCCTTATGTAGAGATCAGGTCGTAGATGTGTTAGCGCAGTCACAATATGTGTTCAACGAAAAGACCTACGGAATCTGAGACTGTTCGCCAGCTTCTTTAAAGTTATGTTCGTTTTATATTTCATTCTGCGTATGTCGGTAGTTATCTATCTGTATGTGTTGTGATATTATTGAAGCCCCACTGAGTTTCCTTCGCCGTATGGCCGATGTTTTAGATTCTAAGGAAACACACGACAGGCAGATAACACTCTCCCCGTCTCCTGGCGGGGTGGCGATGAGATCACAGTTTAAATGATAAATAGATTTTTATTGAAATACTTTACTTGTTTTAGCCGCTAACAAAGAAGGGCTGTGATATTTTTTAGGTAAGATTAATTGCGACATTAATCAAGATCATGTCGTCCATTTGAACGCTGAATACAAACACTCCCAACATCATTCGTCGAAACGGTGATTAATTCCAGAATTTCCTGGATTCTCAACAACAAAACAATGTTCTCGTGCGAATTAAGGTAGCTAGAAAACGCTCAAAGACGGGTATATTTGATCGTGTACCCAGTAGATCCACAAGATTACTTCAATACTCACAAAAGGTGATAAATGATGGCACTAAAGCCAGTACAAGCTAACATTTTGACAAATTAGAAGTTTAACTGAAGGGGTATGTTTGACCATACCAGTGTGGTATGGATGGCAACCACAGCGCCATGCAGGGAGCCTTTAGTGCGCAATGAATGGAGACTCCCGAGTAAACACAGTGTCATGTATTGCCGATACACTCATCCCGTTTACTTGATGTATATACAAGTGCTGAAGGTATAACCAGGCAGGCTGACCTTGCTCTATCTATCATGGTGTTTATTCCATCAACATTTTATCAGGTGGGCGACAGTTCCCTGTCGGAAATGTAATAAACCTGAATTGACAATCCTGTTTGAAGCAACGAATGGATACAGAATAGATGGTTGCATCAGGTTAGTGACCAGTGATGTCGGCTTCTAACTGACGATTTGCAGTGTCCGGGGGACAGCGATGTGCATGGATGGCAGTAGACACGTGCTGGGAGACTGATGTTCTCTGGCAGATGATGTGGAGTGTCCGGGGGACACCGATGTCCATGCATGGCAGTAGTCAGGTGCTGGGAGACCACGATGGGGACAACGATGTGCATGCATGGCAGTAGACACGTGCTGGGAGACCATGAAGGTTCTCTGACAGATGATGTGCAGTGTCCGGGGGACACCGATGTCCATGCATGGCAGTAGTCAGGTGCTGGGGAGACCACGATGGGGACAACGATGCATGCATGGCAGTAGACACGTGCTGGCAGACCATGAAGGTTCTCTGACAGATGATGTGCAGTGTCCGGGGGACAACGATGTGCATGCATGGCAGTAGTCAGGTGCTGGAAGACTGATGTTCTCTGACAGATGATGTGCAGTGTCCAGGGGACAACGATGTGCATGCATGGCAGTAGTCAGGTGCTGGGAGACCACGATGGGGACAACGATGTGCATGCATGTCAGTAGTCAGTTGCTGGGAGATTGATGTTCTCTGACAGATGATGTGCAGTGTCCGGGGGACAACGATAAGCATGCATGGCACTAGGCAGGTGCTGGGAGACCACGATGGGGGCAACGATGTGCATGCATGTCAGTAGTCAGGTGCTGGGAGACTGATGTTCTCTGACAGATGATGTGCAGTGTCCGGGGGACAACGATGTGCATGCATGGCAGTAGTCAGGTGCTGGGAGACCACGAGGGTTCTCTGACTGACGATGTGCAGTGTCCAGGGGACAACAATGGGCATGCATGGCAGTAGTCAGGTGCTGGGAGAACACGAGGGCTCTCTGACAGATGATGTGCAGTGTCCGGGTGACAACGATGTGCATGCATGGCAGTAGTCAGGTGCTGGGAGACCACGAGGGTTCTCTGACAGATGATGTGCAGTGTCCGGGTGACAACGATGTGCATGGATGGCAGTAGTCAGGTGCTGGGAGACCACGATGAGGATAACAATGTGCATGCATGGCAGAAGTCAGGTGCTGGGAGACCACGAGGGTTCTCTGACAGATGATGTGCAGTGTCCGGGTGACAACGATGTGCATGGATGGCAGTAGTCAGGTGCTGGGAGAACACGAGGGTTCTCTGACAGATGATGTGCAGTGTCCGGGGGACACCGATGTGCATGCATGGCAGTAGTCAGGTGCTGTGTGACTGATGTTCTCTGACAGATGATGTGCAGTGTCCGGGGGACACCGATGTGCATGCATGGTAGTAGTCAAGTGGTTTGAGACCACGAGGGTTCTCTGACAGATGATGTGCAGTGTCCGAGGGACACCGATGTGCATGCATGGCAGTAGTCAGATGCTGGGAGACCACGAGGGGTCAGCTTTTACTGGTCATTGGCTGAAATGTGGTATTCTGCACCTTGAAGGTCAAGGTCAGAAGCTGATCTTAAACGACAAGTGGACACTTTCTGCCTCGTATTGTCTAAAGTGGCGAGAAGAAGCGTTGTACGATGTCCCCACTTTTTCCAGCCTGCTTGGCACGCATCCCGCGTGCTGACGTGCTGGTCAGATCTGGGCCGATTTGTATATGAAGGGTCTCTTATGTGACTTTAAATTTGGTTCCATGTGAAAGACTTTCCCAATCGATAGTGTGCATCCGAAAAACTAGGGCCTGCCTAGTCCCTGTGTTTGTTCAAGCTTATTTTATATCGTAAGGTGATATTATCCTGACCCACTTGAAACTTGAAAGGTTTCCACTAACCTCAGCCCCTTACCCCATTGTCAATACTTGATAGGGAATTAACCTGATCCCAAACTCCACAGGTCTGCAGAGCCGGATCTGGTTAGAGGCACGTGCTTCCCATGTCAATCAACCTCGAGAGTTTGACACTAGAGGGCGACACTATATGGAGGTCACTTGCCGACACCCAACATGGCGTAAAGTGACAACGGTAGGCATTATTGAGGTGACTACAGCCCACGATAGCACACCTAATTAACGTAAAATGAGATCCTCTTCGTGCTAACAACTGGGCTGGGACAGCAGGTTGAGCAGTACAGCGCTACTGTTTATCGCCGCTGGAGACAGACTATCCCCTGACAAAGTCCCTATCTAAAGAGACACTCGGACTATCTAGTGAACAGGGGCATTGTATAATGAAAACTGTCTTTTATCAGAAGTACTTGATGTCTTGATGAGAGCCCTTATACCTGACGTCTCAATCGTAATGTTGGGGTAGAACGCCGAGATGGCGGAACAGTAGCTGATAACGCTGGACGCGCAGAGCGGCGAGTTGTATCAAGTGTCGCTATGACAACAAGCCAAGCTGGATAAACAAATATATTCTGCTCGCAAACTTGGCTCTTCGGATTATGGAAATCAAAAAAGAAAACGAAATTATAAGCTTTCATATCAAAAAGATAGTTTCGTTTGTTTAGGGTGTGCGAATAAAAAAAACCCCGGTAAAATAGAAGAGCTTCGTAGCGCTTTTTTGTGGAGTTAGCGTTATGACACATTGCAGAGTTACATTTATATGTTATTAATAAACTGTAAGGAGGAACCCGTATAGTCTGCCACACAGACCCTGAACAAATATACCAAACACAGCCCTTGTAAATCTAGAATTTGTCTAGATTACCACAGTTTCAGGAAATGTTGCTGAAAATGATGAAAGTCTCTGAGCTTCTTTTTGTCGTATTTCATAAATGTAATTCAGGAACCGGGTTTTTTTTATCTGTAAAGTATATTCATTTCAGAGAGTAGTTGTTAGTCCAGGCCCCATAAGTTGCCTAACCTGCTGCACCAGGTCAAGTCCCCGGAAGTCCTTGCTGTACATCATGTACGAGGCCTCGTAGTATACATGGGTCAGTGAAAGAAATGTTTGTGGTAGTACAGCTATGAATTCCTTGGGTTAAAGTTACATTATCAACATCTCTGTATCAAAACGATGATACGAAGTGTGCTTTGTGCCAACAGTGGAAATCATATGCATTGAGGGATCAACGGGTACACTGTTTTAGCGGCACGGCGTATAGAAAGGCATTTTGCCTATCCTTATTCCATATCAAAATACAACAGTATTTATTTAACATTTTCTTGAATTCTCAACTGAGTAAGATCACCTCTCTACCATAAATATATTTTGATTATAAACATCGGCGCCGGTCTCCGCGCCATTTAAGCACACTTAGCGTTCATCCATGTTGCAATGTCTTGAGCTCGGTTGTTTTAAAGACAGCGCTGTCTACGCTAACAATCACTAATGTGTGATATTAACACTCAGGACAAAATACAGGTCCTTTATTCCATGCAGTTACTGGCCAACAAACCAGATCGTATTTCAAAGAACATTACTCTGAAAGTTTTCAGTTTCTGCCATTCACTCTTGCACCCCATGTACAATGCCTGGTATATTTGCCCTAAGACAGACGCCCAGCACTTTCACCACATACACGACGTGAAGCACCAGCTGTAAATGGACACTGGTTGAAAGAGGAAAGAATTATGTTTATTATTGAGCGGTTTCCACCGGAACAAAGAACGTCGACGTGGAAACCAGATAAATACACATGCTATATACCTGTTGAGTGACAGTTTAACAAACAAAACATTCATATAAAATATATCCATTTCACTAGCAGAGGCGGAAATATGTAAACTGACAAGACGGACATGGCAGCTGACAGTAGTCCAAGACAAAGGAAGATACCGGTACCGTAATGTTCCTGCAGCTGCTCGGCTTTACCAGGTCAAGGCTTATACCGTAATTGCTCATCTCAAAATACGTATCTTCGAAAGTAATATGGTATGTTAATTTTACTCACTCACAGGTGTGATGTACATATGTTAAAGTCAAGTTTATAATGCGGCAATATGCATGTTTGTGTGATTTCAGACAGCCACTGTGGATATCGCCTGATTCACTCAGGCAATGTACATGTTGCCTGGATCATGAAACTGTATTCCAGACAGACTGACTAAACATCCGTCCAACTCGGAATATGTGGTCAATCAACTGCCTTACTATTCAGTGACTCGACAAAACACTGGTAAGATCTTTAACCTCACATAGTAAAAATGAATTGATTCGATGAATCAGTCAAGTAGGAGTAAGCTGGTGTCAGTTGGAAAATGGACAAACCTGAGGAGCGTGCGGTAATGAAGTGTTTGCAGTAAAAAGCCATTCCTTAAGCTAAGACAGAACAAAAGGGAAGGGTGACCCTTTCTATGTCATTGTAAGGAGGCGACAGCTGCGAGTTCAAGGGCGACAGGTAGAGCCTTCTCAACGGCCCACTCAACTATCAGTAACACCAGAAATGAGCCAGAGAATCCTAGACAGGTTGATGGCCAACTCTTGTGGATGAAACCAGGGTTCGACACCTGGATTCTGAGTCCATACAACAATCAAAATAGCTTAACCATTTAGCATCGCATATCCACCAAAGAAGGAATTGGAAAACACTGTGACACCAGCTATATGTAGTATGCTGCACACAACAATTACACAATGAATAAAACTAAGAAACGTGTGAAACTGAGAAAATGCTCCAGTTCACAGGTCAGTCATAGATATGGCTACAGGCATCAAACACCCCCAGCATCCAGCTTATGTGCTGGATCTGGTTCCCAAAGACCTGAACAATAATGTCATTGTAATTGTGAACAACCTTTTGGACAGTCAAGAGCGTAGGATACATTGTTTGGCAAAGTTGCGTCAGTGTTTAAGGGAATTGTGTTTTCTTTAGGTCAGATATTTTCACCTGAGATTGTGAACTAATGGATACAAAACACAATGTTATTCAACCGTTATTGGATGTAACCAGGGACCATATAATCTATTATATGGTATCTGATGCAACTGGATCCGAAATAATGGTAATTTCGGATTGAATGCCGATGTGACTTTTCCAGCAGAGAATACGGTATGAAGATGTGCGCGAGAGGAATCCGATAAATACACCGTGATATTCTGAAAGGAAAGGTGACGTGTCAGACATAACTAGAAGTTTATTCTGACAGAACAAAAAATACATTTAAAGAGGCTGGTTTATCTTGGCATCAGCTGCCCCGCTGACTCTGTGCACTCAAGACAGCGGCATATAGGCCGCCAACATGTTCAGGAGCTTAACAACATTGGAAATGCTCTATAGAAGCGAATGCTTAAGAACTAACAGGAATGATTCCTGCAATAGTGTAATTAACTCTTGTTGATACAAAGTTGTAAAAACACTATCGTTATGCGGAAATTCTTTATCGATATTACATCAGTGTGCATCAGTATGGTGATTGTAGGCTAAATTCACGTGGACTGAAACGGTATTGACTAAAGTATCGATATTACATCAGTGTGAATATGGAGATTGTTGGCTAAATTCACGTGGACAGGAGTGGTATTATTTTTAAGCATGGCCATTAACTTGGGTATAGATAATTCATGAGGCTCGAGGTGGTTCTGCATGGACACTGAAGTGAGATCTGATGGGCTGCTCGGTACTTGCTAGCTAGTGACTTGAAAGGCGGTGAACACTGAATAACATGTAGTCGCTAACATCCACTTAACATATATCTGTGTATTGTCTATAGAAGCTGCTGGACCAGGGCCCCGTTCCTCAAAACGATCGTAGCTTAAGATGATCGTAACTCCCATACCTTAACATAAGACTTACGACAGTCAATAGCGCTACGATCGCTTTCAGGAACGGGGCCCAGACTAACATCCACTTGGCATATCTGTGTATTGTCTATAGAAGCTGCTGGACCAGACTAACATCAAGTCTCTGGAATAAACATATTTATAAGGCAAACACAACACGTTGTGGAATTATTATAATAATAATAATAATATGTATTTAAAATGACAGGAGCACTACTTCTTTTTCCTGAAACTTTATTTAAGACGTGCATAAGCTATATTGGATGTATTGGTTTTAGGATACGTGTCCATTGAGTGGCGGCAGACTATTCTTCGGTCTCGCCAAGTAGATCGTAATGTCATGAATGGAAACAACAGATGTATGAAAACACAATGGATAATGTATTTGTTTTAGTATCAGTTTGTTTGATCACAGACAATAGTCTTTTGTCCTTCAAATACATATATACAAATGTTTCAGTTCATATATTTCATCGACAAGCAAGAATTTATCGGTTTTAGAAAACAACAGTGACAACTACTGTCAGATTGCCTTTGTGTGCGAATTTTCATTTTGGCTAGATTGAATGGATTTATCCGGTGTCATGAACCTTATATCATTTTTAAAATATATTTACTAGGTAAGGACAACATTCTGTTGAGATGTGTAAAAAAATGTCATATATCAAAACAAAGAAACCTCTGTGTGAAATAACAGCGATTTCCAATGATAATGTCCGAGGTAAACCCTTTCTCTCATTACAATCAGGAGTTTGGAGGGACTACGTGTCCGTCACTCAACAAAGGACGCGACAAAGCCATCTCAGTAGGACACATCTATCACAACCAATAAATACAATGTCATAATATAGACCGTACAATCCCTGATCTGTAGTTTATTACACTCTGTCGTGTTCATGACAGGTGTGGTCCCCGGCCGGAGTGGACTCGCCACTCCGACTGCACGGGGCAGAACCTCTTGGTCCCAATCTTATATTTGAATTGATAAATCCGCGACCTGGAACACTCACCTTTTGCCACTGCTGATAAAGTCCCGGACCCAACATGTAGTGCTTCGCACTACTCCCCGCGACAGACACAAATTTAAATATTTGTTCATGTCCGAAAAACAGTTTAAAGCTCCCCAAACCCTCCCGAGGGCGGGTAGAGACTAATGACAGCTGTGGGTTAGTGGGTATCGAGGGGAGGTCCAGATGGAGGTGGTGTTTAGGCTACCCTTAGATTACTAGACTGAGGGTACTATACAGCATAACATGCTCCTCAGACTCATTGATGAACAGTGAGAGGATATGTAAACTGAGGAAATGGGATAGAAGACGATGTCTTGAAGTGAGCCTGTATAACAATAACAGTTAACAATATTTGGTGTACAATGAGTGCCTTGTCTGGATTCACCACCATTATGTATGTAAGCGGAGTGTCAGTAAAATGGAATGTAAGGAAATATATCATGCACATCCGAAATACAGAAACTTGAGATCACTACTAGATTTAATACCTGATCAGATGTGATGCTATTAGCTTCACCAGGGTAATGGAAATCCTTTTCTCCATTTTGAATAGCCTTGGTTTTAAAACCTTATACGTTCCCTAACAAACGCACGGGCTGCAATAACAGTGTGTAAGCCTGCTTATAAACATCTACATATGCTTATGCTTATGTTTGTGAAACCAATCGACAATCTGTCTGTGTCTCCTTATTGCTGAATTCCAGTAAAGCTGTCCAGATGATGGGTGTAATTCCCTATAACAAAACGGCTGTGCAGGGAACATGATGAATCTACTATTTGCACTCCACAACGTATTGGTATATTATCATAATATATCGTCTCCACCAGGAAAACTCCAGACCGAATACGTTCTTTATTTGAAGTCGCAATGAGAGCTGACTTAGCCAGTGTCGATTAGAACTTTACCAACCTAAGCTGGCACATCGCGCTGCGACTTGCCTTAGCTAAGGTCAGTGCTGTAGCTTCACTTATATCAAATCCAATACACAGAGAACAATTAATGGACTGCAAAGATCATACTATTTATAAAAGACCCACGTCATGAGGAGTTTCTGGCAGAGACAAAATGCAGATTGTTTTAAAGTCGGACTGAAAATGTCTTAATCTGGTCTCCAGTTTACTTCGAAGCTCTGACAAAAGCGAAAGGTGAGCATATCTAGTGATGTATTGTCCACGAATCAGTTTGTTACCTCCAAGAAATGTTATAAAATGTATAGAAATTATATACATGATGAGTCAGGTATTTCTGATGGCGAAGATAAGTTGAAGTTCAATACATTATGACAAGTACTCATACAGACATAG